>NW_017729032.1:7279753-7291882 GCF_001723915.1 Gavialis gangeticus | reverse complement strand
ACTACTTCACAGTTAGGGCGGCTAGGAGCTGAAACCAACTTCCTAGGGAAGTGGTGCTGGCTCCTACCCTGGGGATCTTTAAGAAGAGGCTTGATGCCTACCTGGCTGGACTCATTTGAGTCCAATCTTTTCTCCCGCCCAGGCGGGGGGTCGGACTTGAAGATCTACAAGGTCCCTTCCGACCCGACTTCTATGATTCTATGAATTTAGGGCCCTTTAAACCCCTGTGTCATGCACCCACTTGACTTACCTGCCTTTCTGGATCAGGGAAGGGTGGGTGGAGTGGTCCCTGGGCTGCAAGGGGTAGGGGAGGGGGCTGGCACTGAGGCAGCACCCACCCGCCCACACCCGGCTTGGGTGGTCCTGGGGGGCACCGCCATCATGTAGGGAAGTACCAGAGCCCCGTGCAGGTCAGACAGGCAGGCAGGGTCCAGCGGGGGAAGGGGAATCGGGCTCGCCACTTCTTTTTCCTTGGGTGGAGCCTGCCTTCCCAGGCTGCTGCCAGGCTGCCTTCATGGGCTTCCTGCAGAGCCCCTGAGCTGCACAGAGCCCAGTACTTCACTCTGTGACTGTTTGCTGTACCCCAAGTTATTTAGGGCACATTACACCTCCAAATTTTCTACAGCAGCTGGAATTACTGCGCAATACGCTGCCAGCGCATGCAAACACCGACACCATTTAAGCGGTGCAAAAGCCTTTAACCCACTTAAGTGTTATGCACACGTGCCCCTCATTTCATCTACACATGGCCCTAGTCACTTCCCCTACACCAGTGAATAGTCAAGGAATTTTCTCAGTAGCTCTTGACTGCTCACAACTGAAAGTTATTTATAAAGCATCATTTAAAAAAAAAACTTTGGTACAGCTAGACCATGTAAATCCACCAGAGTGGCAACAAAGGTGTGGCTCTGCCAGTGAATTATCTAGAGACAGCTTCCAGTCAATATATTCAGATTTTGAAACCTCCAGATTGCAGGTTTGTTATGATTCAGGGTTGTGGTTTGGCCCAGTACAAAGGTGGGGAACAGCTGTGAAATTCCAATTCAAGTTGAGATTTTCAGAAGTAGTCCCCAAAGCATTGAGAGGGTGAGAGCAGCATCTGGTCCATCTCTTGTATTCATTCTGAACATCGTTCAATTTGCAGTAATAGCATCAGGTGGTGAACTGCTGCCGCTTCTTGCTTAGTCCCATTTTCATTTTGTCTCTAACTCTGCTTTTCATTTTATTCTTGGCATGCCTCTTAATTTCTTTGAGTCTTCCTCAGTCTGATGACTGATGAGCATTACTGCAATGGCCAAAAGAAAAAAAAAATCACGAGGGTTTTTTTTTCAGGTTATAAAACAAAATTATTTCTCGCCCTGGAGAAGAGGAAAACAGAAGTGAAAGAATTATAACAACAGAACTGGGAATATTAAGCAATAAGACAAACTCCAATGTTGAACAGAGAGGGATGATGTGGAGGAATTAACAGATGTTTGAGATTGTGGGGGAGGGGAGAAGCAGAGCCTCCCAAAACAAGTTTATACACAATATGCAAGGTGGCAAGGTTAAGACTCTGGCCTGCAATTAAAATTCTGAATTGAATACAAATCTGTCCTGAAAATAAGAAGAGCTAGACACACAAATAATTCAGTGACCTTTGTTGGATGGTCTATTATGCCTGCGTGTGTATCTATATATGCATGTATAGATGTATACAGATGTATGTTACTGTTTCACATTCGGTTTGTAAAATTTCCAGTAAGATGGATGGCTAGTGGTTCCAATTACAGTTCAGTAAGTTAGGAGAACCCAAGATGACACGCCAGCTCATATTTCTCTCTCCTATCTCCGATCCCTCAAATGGAATCCCAGGCTAAATTGAGACTAAATCCAATAGAGAAATTAAGACGAAGGGGTTGGAGATGGAGGATAGAGAACCATCTTAAAAGTGGTTCTCACCACATCCTTGGGTATGTGAAAGAATGATTTGATTTAGTGAAAGTGCCATTTCACATGCAGTTTTTGTACAGCTTTAACTTTATTGGTTTGAAGCGTGAGTCTTGGGGTGGGGGATTTCACTGAAATAATCAATTACAAAGATTCTGGTATGGACACAGATATACCGAAATTAAAGTGTCATATACAAGCGTATTCCTTACCCCTATTGATTTACATGGGTATAAAATGTTGTACTAGTGCTAGGAGTAACTGTCCTGGTATAATTGCATCCACACCAGATATTATTTAGCTCTACTCTGGCAGCTTCAATGAGTACAAAAGCCATTTTAGACATTGGGTCTGTTAAACATCACCACACCCAGAACAGATCCCAAATCTAAGGCTACAAACATGCATGTGTCCGAAGATCATGGTGTTGGTTTGGCAACCATCAATCCTTCTAGATCATGGTGTATGCGTGGGAGGTCACCCAAACCTTTGACACGCATGCCTAGGCAGGAGCTTGGAGGAGTGGAGGCTGCATCCATCCTCTATTTAGGCCACTGAGATAAAACCCAAAGGCCAGGCTGAGGCCAGGCATTTGGTGCCTCCACGGCTGTAGCTGTTGAAAAGTCCAGGAAATGTCCCCGGATTGCCTGTGTGACAGACAAGGATTCTACCACTGAACTACAGGGGATTCAGCATCCTAAGATTTTAAAAAATTATATTACAGGACAAAGGGAAATCATTTAGCTGTCCATATCTATTGTCCTGGGATAAATCCTAAAAAAGGCCATGGAATAAGGAATAGTACTGCCAGTTTATCTGGGGCATCACAAAATACATCTCAACAGTTATTGCAGGATTCAATGCAATTCATTGAATCAATGCCAGAAAAGCAGCAGTGCATTTAGCTGCTCACTAAACCATGATTAGAAGGCTGATGTATGGACACACCAGTCCCGGGATATTTCTGTTCTAGGACAAACACAGCCACAACTTGTCCAGAGACGACTGTAACATCTGTTCCTAGCCTAAATAGCTGTTATACTAATTGAAGCTGGTATGGGTAATTGTGTATCTATTAGACATTGTTCATAATTTTGTTCCAGGAGAAAAAAGATGCCATATAGTGGTACATACAAAAAAACTAGACCTCTTGGTTCCAAAATGATACCTTTTATTACACCAACTGAAAAATGGCAAGAAAATTGTCCTTTTCTGCAAGCTTTTGGGATCAAAGTCCCTTCGTCAGGCTCTGGGAAAAGTGTAGATGGTACAAGATGGTAAAAAGTCCCCATAGGTATGGTGGTACAAAATGTTGCCAGTGTAAATCAGTTGAGAAAACTAGGTCCATTTAGTTTAGTGAAAAGGATATTAAGGGGGGCACAGGCTAGCAGTTTTCAGGTATTTGAAAGACTGCCATAAAGAGCAAGGGAGACCAGCTGTTCTCCCTTGCTACAGGAGGCAAGTTGGAAAGCATGGGTTTTAACTGTAGCAAAACAGATTTAGAGCACATCTCAGGAAAAAGGGACAACAGTAAGAACAGTAGGAAAGTACAACAAGCTGCCCATGGAAGTTGTGAAATCTTCAGAGACTTTCAAGAAGAGACTGGATAGGTGGTTTCATGGAATAGTACAGGAATAACACAGCCTGTACAGGGGGGTGGACTAAATGACCCTAATTCCTTTATTAGCCCAAACATTAAATGAGAAGTTCCTGGACTGTAATAAGTATTTTGTGAGCTATCCCAGGATAGCTGTCTGTTCCTAATCCCAATGAATCTTACATTGGTTTACCAAACCAATGTTAGCTATACTAGAGAATATGTATGTTTGCCCATTCCCTTAAAGAACCTGATCCTGGATAGATTCAAAGAAGAGCAGGATACAGTTGTAGTTTGTCATAGGGAGCAGATCTCGGCTGGTGTAAAATGTCATAACTGGTTCATGCAGATGCAGCATTTTATCCCAGCTGAACATCTGCTCCTGATTGTTTTGGGGATTGAGCCCTTATGTAATAGTGTGTTCAGCAGAAAAACAAACACCCAGGAAAGGTACTAATGTGGTTAAAAGGACAGAATACAGAGTAACTTCCCCCACAGTTATCATAGGCTGAATATACCTTTTATTTTAGAAATCAGGCCATTGTTTCGAGGGAGGCAGGAGAGTTCTGAATCCAGCCCATTTCAAAGCTCTTGGAGAGCCCTTTTCTCTCTGCCCTTTATTTAAAAAACTAAGCAGGGCTCAGTCCATTAATTGCAAGCCACAGAGAGGGGATGGGAAGGAAAGATGCAATGGCTCTGCCACCTTTTATCTAGTGACTCTTTCATATTATAGGGACCAGAGCCCAGGATGCTCCTATCCCATGCAAATGCCCTTATCTTTATAGCTTGAAAACCACGTGCACACCTACTTTACTGCTCAGGTCAAGTGACCCCACAATTGTCCCATGTGAAGTGGAGCAGGTGAAACCAGAGGCAGCCACTAAACTGCTCATCACTGTCTGGACTGGGGCTCTCCTAAACGTGACTGGAAGCAAACTTTTGCGTGCCTATAGATTTTAGGTTTGTCCAGGCAGCAGCTGAAGTGGGATTATGAAGATCACAGTTGGCGACACAGGCACCTAATGGGGATGTTAGAAGGCATTTAGGAATGTGACGGATTTAGGAATTTTGTGGCCATACCTTTTGCCTCTCTATATACTTCCTCCATTTCCTTAGTAGTAATCCAGTGTATTCACTAATCAGTTTGTGGGGGTTTTTTCTTCTAAATTTTCTGGTTTCTGTTATATTTAGATAATTCCCTTTGGTTTTTATGTTCTTGCTTATTTTCTCTTTAAATTCCCTCTTTAAGTGACACCTGGAAACTCCCATACTAGTGTTTTATCTTGAATAGAAACCAGGGTGAGGTTAGCATAGGGTTAGCAAATGTATATTGCCAGTGATACATCCCATCATTAGCTTGGTTTTAAAAAACTTTTGCTAACAATTAGTTGGTAGTCTTTTTTTTCTGGGTTCAGAGTACCACATTTATTCTGATGGTAAAATAAAATAAAGTAAATCCAAATTCTATGATTTGTAAAGGACCTGACTTATGAGATTTGAATCTTTGGGCTTTGCTAGAAAAGGAAGTATAAGCACTACTTCAAGATGAGTTATTCTGTTTTTTTTAGTCCCGACAATATGATAAGGTGGTTTGTGATATAGTGGGCACGTCTACGTGTTCATTAATGTGCAGTAGTTATTGCACATCTAGTTTAGTACTTGTTTAATGAAGTACTAACTAATGCACAGTAACTACAGTTACTTGCAGTAGCACCAGCACACATTTTTGTGACGCTTACTGAGCAGTAGCTTAATGACTCTGTGCAGTAGCTTATTAGCATGATTTTTGACCGGCACACTGCTGTGCAGTGTTATTAGGCTACCATGCAGTAAGTATCTCATGCAGATGTGCCCAGTGTGTCTTTAAGCTTCAGTTATGAGGATACATGACTGCCTCAGCTTTCATTGCAGTAAAGCAGTTTTTAGCCATCGATTTGTTTTCAACATCTTTGTCTGCAACCCTAAGGCAAGGCCAAGAGACCAGATGGAGAGCAAGTCCAAAGAGGCCTTGCTTTGTCTCTGTTGACTTAAGTGGGACTGCAAGAGTTAGGCCCTGATGTTTAGAGAAGGGGGGGAGTGGAAATCCTGAATATTGATTCCATGTTTAATTAAATGTATTGGAGTAGGATGACATTTTAAAGTTTTTTCAACTTGCCCAATCAAAGGTATTTTCTGTCAGGTCTACAAGTCTGAATGTGCTCCTGTGATGGGTTTCATAATATAAGTTCCTGTTCTTCACCTCAATTCATTAATGTTTAGCTAATATGGAATATTTATTCAGGTGCTGAATACAATGTGCATTATCAAGCAAATGCAGAAGCTGTAGAAGAAAGAAAATGTAAGGAAGAGAATATCAGATAGTTTACCAGACTAGCAAAAGTAGATATTTGTATACAAGTTCTTTCAGGTACATCTGGTGACTGATGAAATAGAAGTGAAAGCAATTGCTTGTTCTGAAATGCCATACTCTATGGATTTGTTTAAAGGGAAACTGCTCTTCATGAAACGCATATATGCCCCATACTTCCAAGCATAGAAGTGCGTTTCTTGAGGTGGTTGACCACCCACAAATATTGGTAGTCAGGACATGGCTTGGATGTGAAAGGATCACAAAATTAAGTAGGCTCTGAAAGGTGCAGTTGACTCCAAAGATGAGCAGTAGCAGTAATCTAATGTTGACACCTATTTGCTGCATCAATTTAAGCAGGTCACTAAGCCGAGGCGTCTTTTGTTTTTTTTTTAATATGGGCAATATTGGTCAGACTTGGTGCCCACTCCAGTTAACTTTAAAGGAAGTAGAAGTCAACCAATGCTGAGTGCATTTAAAAATTTCACCATAAATCTCCCTTTGCCTTAATTTCCCAACACTAGTGCAGAAGGGTGAAATGTCTTCCAGGGAGAATCCATCATGCTTCTTTCTTTAGAGGAAAGGACTTGGTGTCAGGGAAGAGGAACAAAACCCCCTCATTTTGTCTCTTTAGACAAAGGGGACAGTGGGTTTCAAGAGGGACTTGATTTCCATCAAGAATAGACCGTTCCAATATCCTGCTCCACCTGGAGGGACCTGAGGGATGGTGTGAGACCTATGCACTGCTTCTGTAAACATTAGCAAAAGAACAGGCAGGAGGAAGCTGGAGAAGTGGTTAGGCAGAAACTGCAGAGTGAAGCAAAGCAGCTACAGGAATTATTCTGTTTTCCTTATTTAAAAAAAAAAAAAGCTCATTGGTCAGAGTGAAGAGAAAACAGCTCTTTCTGTGATCCTTATTGTCATATGACTGGCATTGTTGGAGTCTTTTATTATCTCCCCAGGAAGGACAAAGTGCCAGATACAAAGATTCTGATCAGCACTTGGATATCTGTGTTATAAGTCCCCTGCTGGAACCATCAGCTGGGAAGGAACCTTGGATTTCTAGGCTGAAAATCAGGAGCCTCTGCTAATCAGACCTCTAGACTCCTGCACGCAACAAAGAGCCAGACTCTGTTAGCATGTAACATGGACAAACCATAGGGGAGTAAACAGATGTTCAAATAGCAGGATCAGTAGTTAGCCAGTTACTTAATTCTCCTGTCCCTGGCATGACACCCATCACGCTCAACCACAGCAATATGCATGTTTCATGTTGGTATTCAGTTGTATTACTGTTGTGAAGAACTGTCAGGATGAAACATGCTATACAAAAGCAAGTCAGTTAGAAGTGCTAACATTTTGATTAGAGTGCTTTTTAAGTCCACTTTTCGGGGGCACATGTATGTACTAAACATTCAGAAGCCTAGAGTTAAGTGGGGTGTGGTGGGAAGTACTTAAGGCAGGGGCAGGCAAAATACAGACTACAAGCTGGATCCAGCCCACCAGGCCATTCTATCTGGCCTGCTGGGCCCCTAAAAATTTTAGAAAATTTAATATTTATCTGCCCCTGGCTGTCTATCAAAGATGACAAGGCACTAGGGGCAGTAGGACCCTGGGGGAGCCAGTGGCAGGACCCAGCAGCTTGCAGCAGTAAGGCCAGCCTGGCTGTATCCCACCCCCAACTGGAATCCTCTGCCTAGCCAGAGGCTTCTGGCCTGGGAGCCTGGGGCTGTTCCCTGTATCCATCCACCAGAGAGGGAAATTCAGATAAGAAGGGTGGGGAAGCGGGGACTCAGGGGAGAATGACAGGTGATAGCTCCAGTCCGCAGGGTCAGGCCTGGCCAGCTCCTGCTGCATCCTGTCATTTTGGCTGTGTGGCTGGGATGTAGTGCCAGAATGGTGAGCAGGGGGGGTGAGGAAGTGGCAGGAGAAGGGCAGAGGTGCCAGATGGGGGTGGTAGGGGGGAGGGAATGGCAATGAGTCAGAGCACAGACCCCGCACTTGTCCCCCAGGGCCAGGAGCAGCAGGGGCCACATGCTCCCACACTTATCCATTTGCCCCACAAAACCCACAAATACATCCACACCCTCCACCATACCCCACCTACCCATATCCCCCACAATATAAGAGAGTAAGACTTCATTTTAAGCTATTATATACAATCACCTCTATGTACACTACACAAATGCATGTACCATAAATCAGGACAAAAATATTTTTTGAAGTCAAATTAATGAATGTTGTAATAGATATTTGATTTTTAGAATATAATTTGGTATTTTTCTGGTTTTGAGATGGGGAAAACCCCCTTGCTGAAAGGAGTACTTCTGGGTTGGGGGCAAGGGGAGGGGCTTCTGATGGCAAAGGTCAGGGGTTAGGGGGTGGGGCTTCCAGTCCCAAACTGGTAACCAGGGGGCAGTGCACCTGCCATGGAGCTGAGCTACCCTTGTGGCCCTTGACAGCTTGCCAAAACTGTCAGGGGCCCTCCACCCAAAATAATTGCCCATTCCTGCCTTATGGCATCTTGCTACAGCTCCAGAAGTGGGAATTGAAACCTCTTTCTAGACTTGAACCAAAGGCTGGATGATCCAACTCTGAGTGGGTCTATGTGGGCACCAGATTATATAGAAGCTGGTCCTAATACTATATTAATACCTTGTTTTTGGCTGCAGAAATGGAGAAATACTACATATGTGGCCCCAGGTACATGTTACATTTATTACACAATTTGCCAGTTAATTACACAATAAATCTGGATCAATCACGTATGCAAAGAAATTATTGCACCATAAAAATGACTGTCCAGCTATAAAAAGAGTAAACCAGCTATAAAATTAGTGCTTGAAAATGTGTAACAACTCTATAGCTGGTATCTATTCAGCTTTGTGAACATACAGCAGAGCCCTAAGACATCAAATGAACCTCTGTCCTTTGCATGGTCATGATCAAGTGTGATATGTAGCTTTCCTTTCTCTTAAACAATAATTCCATATGCCAAGTTTATTAAATATCAGTTTTCCCAAATTGGTAACCGGGGCTGTTAAAATGACTTAATTTTGTTTTAAAATAAATTGGTCTCTCCTTAATACAATTCTCATTAGTGACAAATAGCAACATTCCCACAAATTAAACAAACAAACAAACCAACCAACCAAAATGCAATGTACTGAGGCTGTTGAGTATTCATCTAAAATATATCAGCATAATCAGAAGAGAGAAGTTGTTTCAATCAGCAGAATAGCCATTTTGATTCCCTGAATGCCTTTAAATCATCTACAGTAGTTTTCTGCTTTCAGGATCATTGCTTTTTGCCCATTATGTGCACCAAAATTAATATTTGCTGAAAGCAAATCTGAGTGAAATTAAATATTTTCTAATACAAATGATAATTGAGCACTTGTCTGATAATTTGGTTTGGTTTAAACAAACTGCATTCATGTTACACTACTTTTCCAGTTCCCTAATTCTGTGATATTTTTTTCAGGCTGTTTCTTTTTCAAGCCATCATAATTAAAAGGGGGTATTGGCTCAGGCTGCCAGAAGGGATGGTACAGTGGTATAATTATTGCATGTGGAAGTCTTGGGGCTAAATATTTAAAACGTTTAGGTATGCAGAAGTACATAATAGATGCCTAGTGAAACTTCTAAAAGTGTCTAAATGTGAAATCAATGGGATGTAGGTATCTAGAAGCTCCTGAAAATTCTAGTAGACTTGATGGCAGTTCTAAAGACCTAAATAATTCAGAAAAGAGCCTAAATGAGATGAAGGGGGTGAGTGCTTATATTTAATGTTACTGTTGTGCCTTTGAAGTAGATCCAGGCTCCAAAAATGCATGAAATGTCAGTCTCCTTCAGGTAGAGACCAGACATATCCAGACTCCAGGTATTATCCAGTGCTTTGTATTTACAAAATATACACAAATTGTGTTCATGTTGAACAGATGGCCAAAGTTATAGCAGTTCCATGCACAATGTACGTAGCTGAACGCTACCGAAGCCCCTGTTTGTTTGTTTTTAATACATTAGTAGAAATCAAAGCCAAAGGTGAGTATTAGGTCCTTTATCCAGGCTTCCTTATATTTTGCACAGTTTTACTTATATTGTCCTTGATAGCTTGCATTTGGCTAAAGCCTGATGTCCAGAAAAATCTTGACCTGAAGATGTCAGAACATGGAGTATCCACCACCTCCCTGCTATTTTTTAATGAGACAATTAGTCAATGGAACAAATAGGTACTTTTACAGTTTGACACCATCTGGTAACTTCCAGCCACTTAGGAGTTTTGGGGGTTTGTTTTTTTTTAATGCCTTTTTCTATTAGTACCCAGTATTATCTCACTTTGGAGATACTAAACACATAGTCAAGTTACCTCTCCATTTTTTTATTTATTTATTTTATTCAGATAAATATATGGAGCTTTCTAAGTTTGTCACTGTAAGGCATTTTGTTCAGCCATCACATAATTTTTGTTGCTCCTTTCCACACCAGCTTAACCTTTTCAGCAGTCTTTTTAAATGTTAGACAATAGAACTGTATGCTATGATCTTGTATCAGTCTCACAAAAACCATATATTGAGGTAAAATCACCCCCTTATCCTACTCATTACTTTATGCATCCAAGTGTTGTCCTGTGGGGCCAGGCCAACTTTCAGGATTTCAAAATTGTGCTGTTAGACAGGAGGGTGTGACACAATTGCACATATATCAACACACAAATCTATTAGGCACATGCACACACACACTACCAACTCAGGCACATACACATCCAAGATTACCAGTCTCAGCACATGCACACTTATCACCAATTCAAGCACCTACACACGCCAAAAGTTAGACAAAAATCGGTTGTCAATACCCGTACACCCAATAAACATACACAGATTACTAATTCATATACCACACACATGATGATATATATTTGCCGGTTCACACACATGCACACACCTACCCATATACACAGGTGAGTTCCTGATGTGGGTGGTGTGGTGTGTTGTGTATGTGTGTGCTTGGGGTATTTGGGATAGCTAGGGTGCTTGGTGACTATGGGAGGGGGAATCAAGGGTCAACCATTTCTAGAAGGAGGGAGATGGATGGAGGTTAAGATGAGAAAGGGAAAAATAAGAGAGTGAAAGTTGCTGGGGCCGGGATTAGACTTGGCAGACTGGAGGGGAGCTGGGGTTACTTAAGATCAAGTGGCCCCGGGGTTACTTGAGATCACTGGTGCCAGGGTGGAAGCAAGGGAAAAAGCCTGGTGACAAGGAGGAGACAGCCAGGAAAGAGAAAGCTGGGAAATCAAGGAGGAGGGTTGGAAGGTTAATAAGACAAAAACCCAACTCAGGGTTTCAAAATCACAGGTTTGTTAAACAGACAACACGCTACACAGCCCCACGAAGTTACTGGCTCACACACACAAGCACTCACATACACACCCACACAATGGTAGCAGGAGAGAAAAAGACTTGGTGCAGGGACTGAAGTCAAGGTGTGTAGGGACAGAGTCCAGGTCCTTTGTTTGGGAAAGGAAGGTGGGTGATAGCTATCTATCCTGGGCTGTGAGTTGATCCTCAATGCCCAGTTGGGGTCTTTTCCAGCAAGGTGTTGTCCAGAGAGGGTTGCCAGCAGGGCCTCTGGGTGGATAGGTGGTGTGGCATGGTGCTGGTCCAGATGGAGAGGGTGTCCCACTGGGTCTGTCTTCACTACCCCTTTTTATAGGGGCAGACCTTCTATGACCCTAGTGGCAGAGGCATGCCCAGGCAAGGGTCAGCCCTGGTGTACTGAGCATGTGCACTCCAGGCAAGGACGGGCAGTTCCAGGTGTCTGTGTTGCAATAGTGGGTTGGCTGATTTCTGTAGGGTCTTTGTCTTTCAAATGCTGGGTCCTTGGTTCCTGGGTGAGTTAATGGGAGGCAATGGGCTGTCGTTGAGCTGATGATCCAGTCATTGAGTTGATTATTCAGTAGATGCCTACTACCATTGTATCTCAAGGACCCTCATTCATCCCCATTCATTCAGGAACCAATTTACGTGAAACTGGTTAGACATGAGTCATAGGTTACACCTGGGCAGAGGACACAAGATGGAGGCTTGACATACAAAATGGAAACTTGACATAAGTTAACATTACTTATGTTGACTTGCACATGTAGGCCTAAATCATATAGTATCAATAGAAAAAAAAACAGTAAAAATCAGTAAAATATTAATCACACCGTAAAAACCAATATAAACATAATAATTATACAATATAAAACAGTGGA
>NW_017729032.1:7268227-7269557 GCF_001723915.1 Gavialis gangeticus | reverse complement strand
GAGAAGAAAAAAAAACTTGGTTCAAAAATGCTAAAGCTTATCCCATGTCTTATCTCACTCTGTCTTAGCTTACTTATACTTATCTATAGGAAATAGGGAGGGAGAGAAAAAGTCAGAAATAGTTGGGGAAGGAAAGGAATGCATTTCAAAAACAAAAACAAAAAACATGCGGTTTTGCTACACAACGATTGCATCACTTTGGGGTTGTTGTTTTTTTTGCTTACCTTGACATCTCACTGAGTGCTCATGTTGTGTAGTTTGTCCACAGCATGATTCCTAAATCTTTTTTCAGAGTCACTACAGTCTCCCATTCTGAGTTATTTGCCTTGTTTCTGGGTCTGTAACTTTTAATTTGAATAAAATAAAGTGCATTTTGTTTGAGACCCAGTTTATCATGTGATCTACATCACTCTCTGTAACTACCCTGTCCTTGTAGTCATGTATGTTTGTACCACTCGTTGAGTTGTCTACACATCTTATCAGCAGTGATTTTAGTTGTTGTTATTTTTACTTCCAAATCGTTGATGAAAACGGTCATCAATATCAGCCTTAGTCACTGCACCCAGTTAAAAATACTCGCATCACAGGATGATTCCTTATTGCTGGCTGCTTTCAGGTCTGTCAGGTAGCCTGCTATTAGATATTTAATGCGTCTTTTTTAATATACTATGTCAAATGTCTTTAGTTTATTACATCTTGCATTACCACATTTACACTATTTCCTTTATCATCCAGACCTATAATCTTATCAAGGAATGAAAATCAGGTTGGTCTGACAAGACCATTTTCCATAAAACTACATTGATTGGCATTAATTATATTCTTACTCTTTAATTATTTATTGAGTCCCACATCAGCTTTACAATGACTTTATCAGAAGTGATGTCTAACCAGCCAGCCTGCAGTTACATGGATCATCCCAAATTGTCCTTTATGAATACTGGTATGTCTTTAACATATTTAATCTTCTGGAATTCCCCTGGCATTCCAAGATGAATTAAAAATAAACACCATCAATCAGCAACAGGTCTTCTCACCAGATCTTTTAAGGAATCACATGGGTAGATCTCGGAAAAGGGGTGTGGGAGATGCCACAGGTGCTGCAGAGGTGGTTATAGCCACCAGCCACCTCTCCATGCCCCCCCACACCAAGACCCCATACCACCTAGCACCCTGTCTTCTCCAACACAAGCACTTTTCCTCTACAGGGGACCCAGGCATCCAGAGCCATGGAGAACTAAACCTGCTAGCATGTGACCTGTACTGGGAAAGGTGGGAGGTGGGGGGGGGGGTACAGCCATGCCACTGCATGCCTCCCACCCCTCACCCC
>NW_017729032.1:7265715-7268031 GCF_001723915.1 Gavialis gangeticus | reverse complement strand
GGGGGGGGGGGTACAGCCATGCCACTGCATGCCTCCCACCCCTCACCCCAGATTCCCTGATGAGTCAGTAGTGTGACATAGTCACACAAAATACAAATCTAATTTTTGCCTGCATCAACAGAAGTATTAGGGCTGATAGCACCACTCTGCCCAGAACTGGTTCAGCCTCATTTAGAATATAGCAGAGCCAGGAGCTGCACACATTTGAAGCAGGATGTGGAAAAGCTGGAGAGGGTTGAGTGGCAGGTAACAAGAAGTACTAAAGGGGTTGCAAAGTGATGTATATAAGGAAAGGTTGATAGATCTAGACATGTTTAGCTTGGAGAAAAGAAGATTAAGGTGGGGGAGAGAGATGGTAACAGTTTTCAAATACTGGAAAGGCTGCCATGAGGAGGAGGAAGAATAACTGTTCTCAGGAAAGACTTCTTCACTGTAGAACAGTAAGGTAGCAGCATAGCCTACCCAGGGAAGTTATAGTATCTCCTTCACTGAGGGGTTTTAAGAGGAGGCTGGATGGCATTGGTCAGGGACAGTTTAGAAGTAGCATTCCTGCATTTGTGCGAGCAGTTGGGCCAGATTTAATAGGTTTTATAGACATTAGGGCTGAAAGGGACCTCGGAAGCTCATAGAGTCCAGCCCCCTGCCCAAGGTGCAGGAAGTCGACTGGGATCCTAGGATCCCAGCAAGATAAACATCCAAATTATTCCTGAAGGCATTCAAAGTAGGTGTTTGAACCACCTCCAATAGCAGGCTATTCCAGACCTTGGGGGCTCAGAGGAGAGGAGATTTAATAGTAGGGCTATGCAAAGTTTCTCCAAGTGTTTCGTTTGAAAGGTGTTTTGATGTGTTTTGAGCTTGAAACATCACCTATCTCCTTGACACTTGTCAGGCTTCATGCCCTCAGAAGCAGCTACCATCCCTGCAATTTTAATCTGAATCAGGCAAGAAATGACAATGTTTTAGGCATTTTCATGATTCTCCATTATAGGCTATGGGCGAAACGTCGAAACAGCGAAACGCTTTCGACAAAACAGGGCAGTGCTTTGAAATGAAAAAAAAAATAATGACACAAAATGCTGTACCTTTGAAACGGTGAAATGGACTTCAAAACGAGACAATGGTGTTTCGCACAGCCCTACTTAAAAACAGTCTTCAACTGCCTGGAGGGGGTTTGAAAGAGGATGGAGCTGGACTGTTCTCAGTGGTGGCAGATGACAGAATAAGGAGCAACAGTATCAAGTTGCAGCATGGGAAGTCTAGGTTAGCTATTAGGAAGAATTTTCTCATGAGGAAGGTAGTAAAACACCAGAATAGGTTACCCAGAGATGTGGTGGAAGCTCCATCCTTGGAGCTTTTCAAAACCCAGTTAGACAAAGCTTTGGCTGGGATGATCTAGTTGGAGCTGGTCCTGTTTTTAGCAGGCAGCTGGACAGCTCCTGAGGTCCCTTCCAGCCCTAACTTTCTATGATTCTATGTGGTTGGCCAAATCTTACCAGCTATTACAAGAGGAAGGATGCCTTTTTTCCCTCTCTGTGGCAAGTGTGCATATTCAGTACACAACAACATGTAAAATGACTACATGACAAATACTGGAGGGATGCTTACAGGCAGTTTTATTCTTTTCAGAAACTGAAATAGTTTTGGTTTTTGTCTCCCTTTCTTTGTTGGGTTTCTATAGTGTTTTCCATTCCCCCCTTCTCCCACAATCCCACCCAGGCTTCCAACACCTTGCACACCAAGGCAGGGTCAACTTATACATTGATCATACAAAAATCTTAACTTTGTTTACAGAAATATGGGGTCAGTTTATACAATGTATTGACCTATACACTATAAAATACAGTAGATTCCTTGCAGATCTAATCCAGAGGTAGGCAAAATGGCAGATCCAGCTGGTGGCCAGGCTATGTTCAGCAGCCCCTGCCCATCTGTTTCCTGGTGTGTCCATGGAGATAGCTGGGCAGGAGGCATGTGGTCAGGGTGTATGGCTGGGTGGGGAGTTGCTCCGGGGCCAGGATTTTGAGACAGTGACAGTGCAGGGCTGGGGCAGAACCATGAATCCACCCCTGCATGCATGCCCCTGCCTACAGAACCTGTGCTCATCACAATGTGAAGATCACTTGTTCAGGAAGAGTACAGGGTGTGACAGGTAGACTGGCACCATTCTACATTAGAAATGTTCACTTGTTTTGACGTCTGACTTTGAATACATTTGAATAAATATATTAATTGACAATCAGCAGAGAAGAGGTACTGATCTTGGGGGGCGGTTTCCAGACCACCACCTCAAACTAGGAACACAGTGAGTTATTCTTT
>NW_017729032.1:7257897-7265425 GCF_001723915.1 Gavialis gangeticus | reverse complement strand
CCCTCCCCCCCCCCCCCCCCCCCCCCCGCACCAACTGTGTCTGTTCTCCTGCAACAAATGCAGGCAAAAAACTTATGAGATGGTCTGAATTAAAGCCAAGAGTTTTGTATTAAATGGAGATTGTCACAAGGGGAAAGAAAGCAAAACAATTGTCATAGATTCATAGAACTTAAGGGATTGTTATGATCATCAAGCCTGACCCCCTGCATAATCCAGGCTATAGAATTTCACCCAGTGATTTCTGCTTCAAGAAGTCTGCCAAGCGATTCGTGCTTCAAGAAAGCGCACTAATCACCATTTCCACTGCCCCTCCTGCTCTCCATCCTATTCATGCTAATCAGGAGCTTTTCATATGCTCCAAGACGGTCTCATCACTTCTATTAGTCGAGAATGGAAATGATGGCCCTTAAAGGACAATATCGAGACAGATCTTACGCAATTATGCAGTGAAATCACCCAAAGCCCTGCATAATGAAGTCCTTAACACTGTCCAGTTTCAGTCAATATCGTAGGTGGAATGAAATGAGAATGAAATGTCAGGCAGGGTTACAATTTCTCCTGTACTTTCCTTCTTTCTCTGACAAGTGAGTTGCTGTACCCCTCTGTGGGTATGTGGGACAGTTCTGTCCTCTGTATGTTCAGCTGACTATTAGTTAGCTGGTCATCAGTGAGCCAGAGATCCTTCAGCTCCCCTGCTCTTCCCACTTTTTTCCTCTCCTCTCCTCTCCTTGTCTGGAGATGTGAAAGGAAAGTTTGGAGGAGCCTTGTTCCTCCTTTTTTGCCTGTCGTGACAATCTAGATTGCTTTGCTGTGGCTGGATTCAAGACTTCCTGGATCTGGCTATCCATCACTTTGTTTTCGGACTGGCAAGAGGCCATGGGTCTAGAAAATTCAGAAAGGTACACAGGCAGAGGGACCAAGTTTTAGCCACAGCTACAGTTGTCAGGATCTTAAAATAGGGTAGCTCTGGGGTACATTATGCACCAGAGAGTAAATAAGGAGTCATTGAATTAATCAGCATAATAATAATAATATTTAAAAAAAACTCTCCACTTGCCAGCTTATCCATAGCTTTTTCTGTAAACAGACTTTCTGTTTTACTTGTAACAAGTTTTTACCTGTTCTTTGAACTCGCACTTTTTCAGCCCTCTTTGCTCTCCTCAGATATCCAGATCCAGGTGACTAAATCAGAAATTGAAGTCACAGAACTTGTGTCCCAAAGAGTAGCAAGGGCTGTAAGCTCATCTTCTCCTGCTAACTGTAGTCAAATCATGCCACCTTCACACATCATAAATGAAATCACTGGGTTCATAGAGGGAGAGGACATTGAAACCAAAGAAAATATGCTGGTGCAAACCATGACATGATGGAGCTGGATGGATGTTGTAAAAGGGGACAGTCAGTGCTGTTAAGAGAGCCCAGCTGCAGGGCATTTGAATAACAAAGGAGTGATCCACTGGCACCTCAAAACTCCAGGGAAGAGGACAGAAAGGTATCAATCAGTGAGGTAACCATTTGCAAGCAGAAGGCAAATTGTGAGCAGAACGAGTTTGCTACCAATGAGGGGCCAGGCTGCCACAATGGGGTTAGAGGCAAAGGGCTCCTGTCCTAGGATAAGGACAGAAAGTACACACAAACCAGTTTAAGTGATCAGAAACCAGTTTAAACCTGCAACAGAACAGAAGTTTAGTGCATATAAACCAATTTCAGAATGGCTGAAAGTTGGTTTAAGATAAACCTGTTTGAATGTAGTATCAGACTTAACTGATTTGGGTCAAGCTGGTTTATGAAACTTCTGTCCCAGACCACTTCCTGATTCAAGTTAAATCAGTCCTCCAGCATGCTTTCCAGCCCTGGGCTGGGTTGGGCTGGGCTGGGCGGTGCTGTCTGCTCCAGAGAATAGGAGCAGTAAGGGCTCACTGAAAAGGAAGTGGGGGCAGCCCAGTGTATGGGGGTGGGGGGACTGCCTCCCCAGACAAACCTCAGCTGGGGTTTGGGGCCAGGAAAGGGACCAGTTAAACACCCCTTCCCCTGCTCAAACTTACTGCTGGCAGCAATTGTGGACTACAAATCCCAGAAGCACCTGGAAGCAGGAAGAGGAAGTGATAACCAACCCTGCAGAGTCCTACTGTTGTAATCCTGGACTGCACATCCCAGAGACCTTGGGGGCAGCAGGAAGACAATAAACGCAGCCAGAAAGCCATGCTCTAGTGCTCGCCTCCCTCCCCCCCAGCTTCTGGGCTGAACTATTGCAGCCATGTGGCTGCAATTCCTGAATCAAAGGTAAATATCTGTTCACTTCTGTTTCAATTTAATCGTTGGAGTGTAAACTAATCTATACAGACTGAATTAATTCAGCCTCAGGCTTTTTGACTGTCTGTACTTAGCCCTAGAGCTCAGAACAGGGCAGAAAGGCTGGCTTTTGTTTGTTTGCTCCTCAATGACTGTACTTTATTTGAGAAGCCTGGCTAAGGGATTCTTCAGGTAGCAGAAACCAGCAGGCTAGGCAGCCCACTTGCAGATGTCTTAAAAAAACCAAACAAGCAAAAAACAAAACAAAACACCCCCAGTAAAAATAAACAAAAAACCTTGATTTGGGCAACTGCTGCGGGGAGGTGGGGTGGGGATTCATGCCTTGAGCTGGTTGTGCACTTGTTGTTCAGGTTAGTGAGAAGTCATGTATGTGAGAGTCCCTGTTAACTTCAAAAGTGTTATCTGCTTGCATTATTGATCTCTAAGATGAATGCAGGTACTGCATGGGTTTAACATGCATAATTATAATGGTAAATAGTCATAACATGCAGATTTTTCCATCTGTAGCTCTTGTGAGGCCATGTAAATGGGAAAACACTTTTTTTTCTCTTTATGTTATCACAGTATTCCTGAGGGGTAACCACTGGATGCATATTTCCATAACTGACAGATGAGACTAAATAAGCTATTTAAGGAAATCTATGGAAAAATAATGTTTTTACAAATTAAAGTAAGATTTGTATTCTGGTAAAATGAAGTTTGAATACAGGTAGCATAAATCTGCAGGGCATTGCTCATGGCTTCTTCAACTCTCGATTGCTTGATCAATTATCAGCACTGACTGCCAGACATAAGCTCATTCAATCAAACAAGGAAGTGAGCAAGCTGAACTTTCTGTACTACTTATTTCTTAACCAAGCCTCTTAGTTCAGAGCTGGATTAATGATCTTCTGAAGTCCAATGTTAAACTGATAACTAGCTCAACACTTTTATTCTAGTGTTAGACCAAGGTATGTTTTCACTTTTCTCTGTTCAGAATATTTTCTACAAAAAAATCCCATTATTGGTCTCTGCATACTATACTTACATCGTATATTTTCTTCGGTTATGTTCTAACAATGTTCTTGTACAGCCGCCTCCTTTTCAGGATTTCGGTATGGTGGAAGGACTAAAAGACCAAGTAGGTCTTTTCATCTCCAATGCTTACAATTCTGGGTTTCTACAGATGTGCAGGGAGCCTGCTCTGATGCACTGGAAATCCAGCATGTTGGAGCAGACTTGATTAATCGGACTTGATTAATCAAGTCTGCTGGACCATGGCAGTTGATGCCCTCTGACAGCCTTCTGCATCACCTGTATCAACGTCCCTGCACTGAAAAAATGCTGACAGGGTGCTTTGAACTAAAACACATTCGATGAGCTTTATTTCAAAGTGCCCCACCACCATTTTTCAGCACAAAGACACTTATATACGTGACTCCCAGGTGCTTGTAATTAGCATGGCGCACTAATTAAAGTGCCCCGCACCCCATCCCCAAGCACATGCAAAAATGCCCATTTAAAAATTTGATAGGAAGCCTGTGAAAAGGATTTTGTTAGAAAGGAGTTTGAAAAAGGTTTCACCAAGAAAACTGGAGGAGGGGCTAATGGAGAGAAGGTGTCATGGAGACGTATTTCACTTGGCAAAGCATTAATTGTTTTCATGTTACTTCTATCTTTCACTGGAGCAAGTATGATCTAGTGATTAAGATACTCATTTAATACTCAGCAGATGCAATTCCAATTTTTAACTTTGCATTCAGTTTCCTGTTTGACTAGACAGTTGCTTTGCTTCTTGTTACTGTTTGTAAAACTGATCCCCATTCCTCCTCAGCAGTGTGAGGAGAAAACTGCATTAAGGATAATAGTAACAGAGGCTATATAAGTCCCATAAACAGATGTAGTATAGTAGTGCTGACAGACATAAACCAGGTTAGGGTCTCCTTGCACTACACACTCCAGAATGGTATAATTAATAGTAACAGTTCATTAATGCTAACAGTCTACACCGCAAACTCATGTTTTGCCCTTTGTGTTGCATCTCAGTGCAAATGAGCAGTGGATGGTTTTGATCAAATAAACTTCTAGTCCCCTGTGTAAGTTTAATCATCATCTACTAAAAATAAAAAGGATGGCAATGGCCGTCCACAGTAGCATTCCTTGGATTAACCAGACTTCTGTTTCTTAGGTATTTAATTCTCTGAAAATAACCTTATGAGGTTAAATGGCTTTAAGAGGTACATGGGCCTTGAAGCTCCAAACTAAGAAAACTTTGGGCCACATTCCAGTTCACTCATCATTGTCTATCAGACAGCTTCCAGCAAAGTCCTGGTGCATGCAACCTGGGTAAGGGAGGCATTTGGCTCTACTCATGTCCTATACTTTTTGTATAGGACTTAACTGTCTTATACTTTCAACAGGGAGATAGCATGGTCCTAGAATTGCACAGGTCTCCCATTAATTTCATTAGGAATACCTTACATGACTCCTGACACTTTAGTTATGCACGAAATGCATGGCTCCCCATTCATTTCAATGGGGAGTATTCATAGAGTCATAGACGTTAAGGTCAGAAGGGACCTCAGGAGGTCATCAAGTCTGACCCCCTGCCCTGGGCAGGAAGGAGACCCCAGATAGATGCTTGTCCAGTCTCCTCAAGAAGACCCCCAGGGTAGGGGAGAGCACCACCTCCCTTGGAAGCCCATTGCAGTTTCTGGGGACCCTTACCGTGAAGAAGTTCTTTCTAATGTCCAACCTAAATCTGCTGTCTGTCAATTTGGAGCCATTGTTCCTAGTTACTCCAGGGGGTGCCCTAGTAAATAGAGAATCTCCTATTCCCTGCTGCTTTCCTCCAATAAATTTATAAGCAGCCACAAGATCGCCTCTCAGCTTTCTTGTGAAGGCTGAAGAGATCTAGGGTCCTCAGTCTCTCCTCGTAGGGCTTGGCTGCAGGTCTCTGACCATACAAGTGGCCTCCTCTGTACCCTCTCAAGATTCTCCACATCCCTCTTGAAGTGTGGCACCCAAAACTGTATGCAGTACTCCAACTGTGGCCTGACCAGTGCTGCGTAGTGGGGAAGCATCACCTCCCTGGACCTGTTCATCATGCATCTGTTAATGCATGATAAAGTGTGGTTAGGCTTTTCGATAACTTCGTCGCACTGATGGCTTATGTTCATCTTGGAGTCAACTGTAACTTCCAGATCCCTTTCTGCTGCTGTGCTTCTGAGAAGGTCATCCCCCAACCTGTAAGTGTGTTGGTGGTTCTTTTTGCCCAGGTGCAACACTTTGCAATTGTCTTTGTTGAACTGCATCCTGTTTCATTCTCCTCATTTTTCCAACCTGTCCAGATCCATCTGGATCCATTCCCTAGCCTCTGATGTGTTAACTTTGCCCTGTAATTTGATATCATCTGCAAACTTGGACAAGGTGCTCTTTATGTCCTCATCCAAGTCACTGATGAAGACATTGAATAGCATCGGTCCAGGGACAGAGCCTTACAGGACTCTACTGCCCGCATATTTCCAGGTTGATATTGACGTGTTTACCACCACTCTCTGGGTGCAACCCCTAAGCCAGTTTGTCACTCGCTTGACTGTGTAGTCATCTACATCACAGCCTGTCAGTTTATTTATGAGAACAGAATGAGATACTGTATCAAAGGCCTTCTTAAAAGTTAACCTGTGCTAATAATTCTGTCTGGTAGAAATTCTACTCCCCCATGGCTGCATGGAACAGATGTCTCAGGAGGACTTTTGACTTGAGCATGGTGATCTACCAAATAGCATTGGCCTTACTATAAGGATCCTGGCCCTCCTCAAATAGCCTAATAGTTATAGTCCTTAGAATTATAGTCACAAGTTATAGTCCTGGTTAGACTCCAGCTGGAGTACTGCATCCAGTTCTGGGCACCATGCTTTAACAAGGACTCTCTCAAGTTTGTCCATATCCAAAGAAGAGCCACCCATATGATCAGAGGCTTAAAAGGCAAGCCATACGAGGAAAGGCTGAGAGATCTTGAATGCTTCAGCCTGAGGAAAAGAAGGCTGAGAGGGGACCTGTTAACAGCTTACCACTACACTGGGGGAGTATATCAAGGGCTCAGTGAGCAACTGTTCACCAGGGCACCCAAGGGAAAACTAGCAGTAATGGCCACAGACTCCTAGAAGATCAATTCGGGCTCGACATTAGGTAAAACTTCTTCACAGTCAGGGTGTCCAAATTGTAGAATAAGCTCCCCCCAGAGGTGTGATCACCTACCCTGGAAATCTTCAAGAGGAGACTAGACAGTCACCTTGCTGGGGTCACCTGACCCCCGTTATCTTTCTTGTTTGGTGCAAGGCACTGGGCCTGATGATCTTCCAGGGTCCCTTCCAGCCTTACAATCTATGAATCATTGAAAAGTAAGGCTGGAAGAAACCTCAAGAGGTCATCTATGTCGGGGAAAAATCACCGAATGAATCGGGCCCCAAGGTCACGGTGGGCTGGGGTTGGCAATTGGAACACGAACAGACGGGATTATTGGCGTGGAGGTCTGAGGCACGGAAGCATAATGGTTTAGAACAAAGGTGACTTATTTGACTTACGCTTAGAAGGCGTAGGTAGAGTTGCTTCTTCGGTTACAGTGGTACAACTTAAACAACGAGAGGGGTCCGTTGGCCCACGGGGTTCTTAAGTGAGCCCTTGCTTTCTAACCCCGGAGGGCTAGGGGCGGCTGCTCAACTTAATAGTCCCAGGGCTGGTCAACGGCTCATGTAAGGGTAAACAAACAACGAAACTGTAACGAGGTGATGCCAGTCCAAGTGGACAAACAGATGGTCAAAGATCGAAGCCGAAATCAGAAGCCAGGTAGTTGAGAGCCAGTGGGGTTGTGCAGAATCGTAGTCGAGGTGATAGCCGAGGTCGAATACCAGGTAAGTCATAGTAAGTCGTAGCCAGTGTATTGAGGGTGATCCGAAAGCGAAGTCAGAGTCCAAGCCAGAACCGTCCAGTAACCAGAGAATCAACACAGCAAGACCGAGGTATGAAACACAGCGAAAGCCCACACTGGAGGAGACCTAACTGAGGGACAATCCCTAAGAACTAGCCTCTGTCCTCAGTTGAACGGATCTCCCCGCCCCCAGAGGGAGGGGCTCCTTAACCTTTTATACCAATTTGGTGGCCAATTAGAATGCGTCCCTCAAAGAACTTTCTAGCCGAATGACATCATGCTCTTAGCTGGCTGAGCATGTGTGAG
>NW_017729032.1:7245591-7252897 GCF_001723915.1 Gavialis gangeticus | reverse complement strand
CTGGGTGAGCCCAATGGAAAATTCCATGAGCCTGTCTTGCGCATGTCAATTCCAGCTCTTTTGTGTTGTCAGCACACCTTTAAGATTTTCCATGACAATCTAGTCCAACTCCTTGCTTAAGGGAAGATCATCCCTGTTTAAAACATCCGAGCCAAAGGTTTTGTTCATCTAACCTGCTCTTAAAAGCTTCCAAATATGGAGATTCTTTAAATAATCTGTTTCAGTGCTGAATCACCTTCATAGTGAGATAAAGATCTTCCTAATATCCAATTTAAATTTCCCTTGTTCCAATTAAAGATTCTCACTACTCATCCTGTGGACACAAACAATCCCAGTAGTTGATAGCCATTCTCTTTATTTCAAACATCGTTGCCTTTTTAGGCCATTATCAATTTATCCCTGTCTTCTCTTTTTGAGGTTAAATAATCCCAACTCTTCCAACTGCTCTCTGTATGTCATATTTTCTGGCCATGTCCAGGACTGGGGAGACCTAGGTTCTGAGCCTTAGTGAATCTTGTGGGCTAAGTACCAACGATCAAAAAACCCAAGGCTGAATTGATTCCATCTTTGCAGGTTAGTCTAAGATGCAAGATTGAACTGATAAGCAAGTGAACAGACATTCACATTTGATTCTGGAAATAGTCACATGCTTTCAGGGGCTCAGGCCAGAAGCCAGGGGGCGCTAGAGCACATGTCCCTGCTTAGCTAGGGCCGACAGCATGGGCCAAGGCTAGCCCACCCATCCTATGAGGAGGAAGGGAGTCTGTGGGGGAGGTGCAAAGCATCCTGGGATCCTGTGGGACTGTGAGTTAACTTGAATCTGGAGGGAATCTGGAACAGAAGTGCAATAAACCAATTTAATCTAAATCAGTTAAGTCTGATACTATATCCATTAAGCAAAATCTGTTTGGTCTGATACTACATCCAGGGAGGGTTATTTTAAACTGGCTTCAGCCATTTTGAAAGCGGTTTATGTGCACTGAACTTCTCTTGTGTTATGGATTTGAGCCAATCACTTATTGGCTCAAATAACCCTCCCTGGATGTAGTATCAGACCAAACAGATTTTGCTTAATGAATGTAGTATCAGACTTAACTATTTTACCTTACGGCTAGGGACAGAAATTACACAAACCAATTTAATCTAAATCAGTTATGTGCAGGTTTTAGGTATCCTCACAGTTAGGCCATTATGAGGAGAAATGCTAAATGTCATTTTGACTTGGGCACCTAAAAACTGTGCTCCCATTAGATACCTTATCAGCAAAGTAGAGTTTTTTTGCCCTATAGCTGCTTCATGTGGTTTCTTTAAGGAAAATATAAACCTCACTAGTGGCAAGGAACAAGATTAATAATGCTCATGATGCCACTGGTTTCCTTTGAGGGTTTTTTAACTGATTATACATTACTTAGACCTTTATCCTGAAAAGAAATTAGAAGTCAAATTCTGGTACTTGAAGCTACTGATAGTAATTACAGCTGCTGCAGTAATGACACTCTGGTGCTTTCATTCTAGCATGGCACTCACTCATGAGATTTTTCAGTAGATATCTTCCGTTCTCCATTTTCAGCACAGAGAGAAGAATGTTTTTCATTGCACCCTTGTATGAGACCAAAGGCTGATATTCTTATCTTGTTTTTGCACTTGCAAAACTTCAGGTGAAGACAATGGAAGTGTAAAATGCAAATAAGGACTCTGAGATTTGCCCCACAGTGAAGCACTTGGGGTTGTTCAGTTTTGATTTCTCTTTTTAACTATTGAAGGAGTGGTTCATTCTGGGAAAGGACCCATCCTTGTCAACTCTGAGAATAGTGCTGGTCTTGTTAGTGCTGACACCTGAATTATAATTCTTCCCATTCAGTCCCAGTGAGGGCAGCTCTGTGGAAGTAGCTGCAGTGAAATTGGGAGTGAGATATGTTTCTTTATCCTGCTCCATAAAGGATAGTTGCAGGTTCTCTTCTCTTTTAGCATCTCTGGCTAGCTGGAGCTACCTTTCAAGGGGGTGAGGACAGTGAAACCTTATTATACTAGAGGGTGTTGTAATCTTCCGAGAATCAGCATGCAACATAAAAAAATAAACTCATCTTCTTGGCTACTGAAATTTTATTTCTCTAACATAAAGCTGGCACAGATTTGTGAGATCATTTGGTAAAAAATGGTAACCACATTCTCTCCTTTCTCCTCCAGAAGAATTTCTCTGGTTCCAGTGCAAACTGCTGTTTTGTGAAATCAAACCTTAGGTTATTTGTTACTCATTTACTCTAAGCTCAGTGAAGAGGAAATTTTATCTAAAGTAGATCTTTTATTATAACAGCTTGGTAATGCTCCAACCTGTACCTTGCGATTTTTGCATTAGGTACAGCAGACTGCTGCTCTGCCTCTAATAAGACAGCCTAATGGTTCATAATTTTTCTTACATGCATATTCTGAGCTCTATTCTGTCACCTGAAAGAGCTCTGTCAGTAAATCCTCTGTCATATTTGCTCTTGGATTTTATCTTGCTTCCTTCTGACCCTATGGCCTTTTGAAATGCTGCATGTGAAGAATGATGAATCACTCAACCAAATGTCATCAGCATTATTCTAGTCACCTCAGTGGGTATTTGTAAGCTGGACATGGAAGACCTAGGAACAAGGCCCGTCTCTCCTAAAGGTATCCGAATCCTGACTTTTCTCCCATCAAAGGGCAGTATTCTGAGCGGATATTTGTAGCTATAAATATAGCTAAGCAGAAGGAAGAATGACATAATGGTTGTTACTATGAGTTTCAAGTCTAAGGGCTAGGTAACTTTCCCTCTAAAGGCAGAAAGCAGGGCAGGGTGACCCCCAACATTTAACTACCCATGGTTTTCACCATATGGTTATAGACAACGGTGGTCTGCAAAGCTTCAGTCACTGATTCTATTCAGAGACTATTTGGCCCGATTTCAGAAGCCAAATCACTGAACCCGAATCAAATTGGGAGACCCAAAAAAAACCCTGAATCGATTCAGAAAAGATATGGAGATTCGGAAGGCAGGCTTCCAGGGTAACAGAAACTGAAAAGAGGGAGGGGGAGCAAAGGGGAGAAAGACTGACATCTGTAGCTGGCCAGTGACTGATCTTTCCCTGAGTCCCCTTCCAATCACAGTGCTCTGGGGGAGGGATGTAGAAACAGCATATAAGCCTGTCTGAAGCCTTTCTGTCCATTTTTGTGAGCTGTTTCTGCTGGAGCTAAAGAGAGGGGTGGGTGGCTGGCCCAGAAACAGGTGGGTGGGCAGAGATCTAACCAGCACCAGGAAGGCCCCCTGTTACAGGCTACCATCCCTGCTGTTTTCATCCAAATCTGCCATAATGCAAAACTTGTGTACTTTCAGCAGTTTGAGGTGCAGTTTCCAGAAACCCCTACACCTATCTCCTTGAAACTTGGCAGGCTTTGTGCCCTCAGAAGGGCTACCATTCCTGCTGTTTTCATCCAAATATGCCAAAAAATTACAAGGGTATAGGTATTTCAGTGATTCCCCATTATAGTCTATGGCCAAATCACCGAATCTCTCCGAATCGGTGCCAAATCTTCCGAAGGCGATTTGGCTGAATTGATTTGGGACAGTGATCCAGATTGGATTGCTGTCCTCTGAATTGGCCAAATCTGAATCAATTACTTCCCTATTCGCACAGGCCTAATAGACATTGAGATTAAAATCTAGCATACTATTCAATTAGGCCATATTCAAGAAAGGAAAAGAAGGTGGTGGCGGGGAAAACGGAACACAAATTGTATATACTGGTTACACACTGTTTTGTAGGCCTCTGTATGGAGAATTTTTAACATAGATTCCTCTTTTGAGAGTGGACCCACAATGGGAGCAAACCTATGTGGCTGTGCCCCAAATTATATGTAAACTTTCCTTCTGTGGATCATAGGTATCTAAAAAGATGTACAAAATAATTTCAGGTAATCCTGCTTAGTATAGCACAAAACACATTTATATATGGACATACACAGGTAATTTTAACTAAGTACTGGGAACCAATGAAAGTATGTAAGCCAGTTAATCAAAAGAAAGCATTTAACACTGTCTTGAGACTGGCAAATCATCAAGGAGTGATATCCCACTTGTGCTCTTGGTTTACCAGCGTTAACTTATGTCTTCTCTCCAGGCAAGCCAACTTGTGTTTAACAGAAGAAGCTGTTCATGTTTTAAATTACAAAAACATTCAATGTTCCATTTAAAATAATTTCAAGAAAAAAAAATTCTTGGCATTGCTTTAGTAAGATTTATCTTACCATTCCTTCTGGATGATTTGGTGATTGTGCCAATTACCTGGAAAGCAGATAATTCTTGCTGCTACTCTATAGCCATTTCCTTCTTAGCAGTCTGGCCTGTAGAGAAAGGTTGAACCCTGATTCGAAGCTTTGATGGGACAGGATGAGAACAAATTCCAGAGTTCAGGGATTTTATATAACACTATTTCATAACTTGAGAACACCCTTCTCCAACTTTGGCAGGATTCAAATGGCTGCAGTCTTCCTTCCGCTGCCCCAAAACCTTCAATGGTCACTTTTCCCCAATGTGATAGTTATGCTGATCTTACCTTGTTGGGAGAAAGTTCTCAGAACACAGCTAGAGTCTTTTTTCTTTTCACTCCATGACTTGAAGAGATTCCTTTATCGTCTTCAGGGTTTTATGCGAGTTGAGATTCTACTTCAGATATGTCTAGACACCCTTACTCACTATATAAAGTTTCTCAGACCTAAAAATAGTGTCTTTTTCCGCTTAATTCTCAAAGAACATCTTAAAACAACCTTTCAAGAAGTCATAGTCTATAGTTAATGAACTTTAGAGAGGTGGCTGTTGCCTTTGAGTCCAATATAGAGTTTGCTTAAGCACTGAATTCTGTATGGGCTTGAGCCAAGGCCTTTTCTCTATGAAGAAAGGGGGAAGAAGGAGGACTTTTATGACGGAGTTTTATAACTTCTAACAATGTCTTTTTATGCATCACTTCTTCTGGTCAATGTATTGTGGATGAAAATATTCCTCCGTTCTTTTAAAATTAGGGCTTTTCTAAAGGAAAAGCATCTTCCAGGGGATTTTTGTATGGTGTGTCTGTGTGTTCTGATCCTACTTATACCAACTGTTCTCTTATAGGAAAAGAACAGGATGCATATCTTATTCCTGATAAGACTCTTGTGATTGGTTTGCCTTCTAATCAAAATGGTCCTTTGATTTATGATGTGCTGTTTTCTACATATTTACAACTTGGAACTAGAGATTTGTATAAAATATTTTATACAAAGGCCAAATCTCAATAACTAACGTTTCTATATGCTTTTCCAGATGTATCATATAAGAAAATAGCATGGAAAGGCATGGCAAGAATGAAGTTCTAAAAGCTACATGTTGGAGTCCATAATCACACTTGGGTGTAACAAAAACAGCTTTATAGCCAAGAGGCATGTCTTCCCTGACACTTGACTTGTCCCTGGGGGAGAGAAGGATGAAAACTCTTCAGTTGTGTAATTTTAATAAGATGAATGAGTTATCACCAAGATAATTAGCAAGTTATTTAATCTCATTTAATAAAATAATCAGTAAACACATAAGCAGGTAAGCTGCTTATTTACTCGAAACACATGGAAAAAAATGAGTATCTCTTAAAGGTCAGGAAGCTATGAAGTGACCTAACTTTATGAAAATTAGTTATACTGGTCTTAGGTGTAACTTCTGGCATCACGTGCTCCAGGGTGGAGTGGGGAGAGGGTGTTTTAACTAGAACAGCTCTGAGAGTCACTCTAAAGCACCCACAATGTCATGTATATTCAGCATCTCGAGTTTCAAAATGGCGGTGGGGGTGCTATAACTAAAGCTCGTTTGCGCTTTAGTTAAAGCAGAGACTCTGAATACAAGTGATATGGAGGCTGCTGGGGTGTGCTAATTAGCACATTCCAGCAGACTTGATTAATGGCTGCTCTGACCTATGGTAACTAGCACACATCAAAGGAAAGGTCAGCCACATGTATAGGTGCCAAGGACATTTATCCTCTGTGATATACAGACCTCAGTTTCGGGAGACCTGATTTCTGTTTTTTGGCTCTGTTGCTGAACTGTTGCGTGGCTTCGGGTAAGCTGTTTAACTTTTTGTGCCTTGGTTACCTAATCTCTTACCTAGAAATAATATAACTCCCCTGCATCGCAAGGGTTCTCAGCATCTTTGTTCATCCACATGTGGAATTCAGTGAAAAAATATTTACATGGCTCTTATCACTATACCTGTCGCCTAGGAATCTGAGTTGGGTCCTTTTTTTCCTCTTGTCCTGTGCATCTGGCAGTATCTGCATCTTGCCACTTTTCCTTCCACAACTCTGTCTCTTTATCTTAATAAAGCAGTGCTTGTCATGTTGATGCTATTCTGAATTGGTATGGCATCTTCCTACCGGTGTGAGTGTCCCATCACCTACGGCAATGAATAAATGTGGTCTCCAGGCAGAGGCATAACAGTGTCTGTTGGGGGTAGTGGTGTGGCTGGCTGGCAGCTGTAGTAACTACTATTTTTGCTTCCCCCATTTCCATTCCCACTAGGTGTGCTCCTGTTGCCCCCCTTCCTTTATTGCCTTACTTTCTCTTGGTATTATTGTCCTAGTAAGTATTTCTTAACATAGCGATTTATAACAATAAGTACAATAAAGTGGATGTGGACCTTTCTTGCTGGGTTTGGTAGTTGAAGGAACGATACATCTTAGAAGTTGGCTTCTACTATGTAACAGAAGCCATCTTAGCTAACGCTGAGGCATTTCTTTTATCACATTTTGCATTTTAGCCATTTTGCATTGCTCAAATTATGCCAAGTGCCCAAATGTGGTTTCACTTAGCCAGTTGAGAACTCTTGAGGGGGCGAGGTGCTCAGTGGTATCCAGGAATAGTTGGCAACATGACTTAAGGGGCATAATTGACCAAAATAAATATGTGGACTGTTATCCAGCCAGACACACTTTCTGCTCTTATTTAAAAACAAAAACAAATCTGCAGCGTTATCACAAAATGAACAACAAATTGCACATGGCCTAGAGTAAATCACTCTGGATGAACTCCAGGTGGACCAACAACTTATCTCTCTCTCTCTCTCTCTCTCTCTCTCTCTCTTTTCCTTCTCCCAATAAAACATGGCCACTATGGTTATTGATTTAACATGGATAGTACTTTTAATTTTTTTTTTCTAAGTGCTTTGTTTCAGTAATGGCTTATAGTGGTGAGTTTCACAAGCCAATGTTTGTACTGCGTGAAAATGTGTGATTTTTTTTTTTTTTTTTTTTTTTTTTTTTCCCTTTT
>NW_017729032.1:7219870-7245522 GCF_001723915.1 Gavialis gangeticus | reverse complement strand
TTTTTTTTTTTTTTTTTTTTTTTTATCTTATCCCTTTGAAAGTATGTTGTCTTTTAATATCTTACTGTTTCCCCATTATCTTGTGTTGGGAGAAAATGGACAATACTGCTGTGACCTATATGGCCTTTCTTATTTAATAAGCCTCTCTGACATCATCTCTAATTCTTTACTTAAAACACCCCTAATCGTCCTCATTTTTCCTTGCGTGGCAGTCATTTTCCATCTCGAGTAATTTCCATTGCCCTTTTCCAACCATTTTCTATTTCTTCTTGCACTCACTCACTTTCTGAGGTGGTACGACCAGAATTGAACACAATAGTCAAGAGGAGAATGGGCCATCAATCACATAATGGCACAAGACCAGTTTATGATTCTGTTGGAATTACTGAATGTGCTCTGTACAGCCCACGAAATTTGATGGGTTGTTATAACCATATTAAAGTTTAAGAGGAAAATGAGTCTGAGAAATCAAGGTATCCAGTTTTCTTGGAGGCAAGGTACATACAACTTGGCACAAAAAAAGGGGTAGAAAGGCTGTATTAAGACAACTTTTTGCTGGACCCGCTGGCTGATGTGCACCCTAATCCAAATTAGAGCAGCCAGGGCACAGACTAGTGAAATTTTTTATGCTATTTGGCTCCTGAAAGTGCTATACAGCTGTGTCATAACACAGATGCATGGCTGCAGAGTGCTTTTTAAATGCCTGATCACATGATAAAGTAACCCTTGTTCAATCAAGTAACAAATGAAGGCGCTCTCAATTGGAGCGCTTTAGGGAACTTGTATGCAGTTCCCTACGAGAGATACCTTTCATGCCCCACCCTGTGTAGCCAGAAAAGGAGGGGCCCAGCTGCCACCCCCACAGAGAAGGTCCCAAGTGCACAATGGCACTGCTTTGGGGGGGGAGGGGGAAGAGGGAGAGGGTCGACCCCCTGAGAGAGCCCTGGTACACAGGGGAATCCCTGGCAGCCTAACTGCTGCTGCTGTTTCCAGGTGGGTGGGGGAGCACGCTCAGAGACACCAGCTGGCCCAGCTGCTAGGTTTCTGTAGCAAGTTACCATCAAACACACGGCATCTGTTTACTTTCAATCACACTGTAATTTTAAGCATTTTGGGTAAAGCGCTTAAAGTTACAGCATGATTGATAATTTCAGTGAGAATCCTAAAAGCAGTTGGCCCCATAAAGCTGCTCACAAATAGTGGCACTTTTTTCCCCCTCCAATCAGTCATGAAAATACTTGCATTCTCCCCAGTCCATTAAGGCATGTTTATGGCCCATCAACGTCGAGTACAAAGATTCACATGGAACAGTGTCCCAAGCCGTGTCCCGACAAGCGTAGCCGTGGGCTATGTGGTACTGCAGACATGTCTGCAGCGCCACATACTACACGTTCAGCTGTTCTCTGCAGAGGGGTGGGGGTTGACTTTTGGATATCGAGAGGTCAAAAAAACCTGCACAAGAAAAATGGAGTGGCACATGTGGAAGCAGCATGCACTGAAAAACTGGAGCCTCGCCAGCCAGAGCCACACAGTCTGAGTGCCAGGATTGCCAGTGCTGCAGCCCCAGGAGGCCCCCAGAATCTTAAGTAAGGCTGCTGGGGCCAGCCCCGTGCTGTCCCCAGCCTCCCCTACCCCACCTGGGGTAACCTGCCACACGCCAGAGGGCACATGGCACAAGAATTTCCTGGGGACAATTAGCAGCGGCACAAGGTGCACCATTGCTTATAGTCCTCGGGAACCAAACATCTGCGCTCACCTGGACAAGGCCCAAGTGTCTAAGCAGTGACTGCTGGCAGAGCAAAACTTTGAGGCTCCAAATAGCATATTCCAGTCACCTGTGCCGTGATGCACAAGCATCTGTGCAGGCTCTGTGGTCCATGTACAGCAAGTAGTAAACTTTGATTGATAGAGACTTCAGCTGAAGGTTGGCAAACTCTAGTGTGTGCCCATGCCAGAAACTTGGATCCTGCTCCTAATTATCCTCGCATTGAAAGAGGGGCGGAACCTGGGCAAGCGTTCTGCTTTAGGCCCAGCTTGAGTTAAAATATGATGAGAAAAAGAAACTTGACACAAGAAACTGATGATAATTCAGACATAATTAAGGACTCACATCGTAAATTACAGAGTGAGCATCATTGCTAGGCAACAATTGTTCATTAAAGATCAACTACTACTTGAGGCATTTTGACAAAGAATATATCTACACCAGATTCTACCCTCTAAATGCAGGAACTTAAGAGAAATCATCAGTGTTACCCAGGTTATATACTGATACAGCTGAGAACAAAATGTGGCTCCTTTGTCTGTGACGCACTTAAAAGAAAATTCAGGCTTTTTATAATGGAGTGTAATATCTGCTGCATTTAAAGTCATAATAGTCCCAAGTCATTGCAAGGGTTTGTTTTTTTTCTTTGACCATTTACAAGCACAAAAGCTTGTCAAAGCAGTAGTATTTAAGTTTTGAAAATGTCTGTAACTGTAAAAGAAGTTCTGCAGTCACGGTGCCTATACACATACAGGGAGGCTGCTCTGACATGCAGTAATTACAGCGACTTGATTAATCTAGTCTGCTGGAGTGTGGCAATTACCAGGCTCCAGTACACTCCAGCGTCATGCGTATTGGCGTCCCTGCACTGAAAAATGGCAGCAGGGGCACTTTTGTTGAATGAACTTTAATTAAAGCATCGCTGCTGCCATTTTTCTGTGAGGGGGATGCTGATGCACGTGATGCTCCAGGTGCTTTAATTAGAATAGCTCCTGAAGCATGTGTATAAATGTCCTCAGAGTTTTGTCAGTGATTGAATTTTAAATAGTTTTGGGTATGGGCAAAATTACTCATCTAACCATGTCCCTTTTTCTATGCATCTTTGTCCACTGAGAGCTTTTCCTATCAGGTGGATCCCTTGAATTGAACCAAGCCTAAGCCTTTGTTTAAGTTAAAGGAAATTGTGGGGGTCTCAGCACTGTGGTATCAGCAGCCACTTCTGCTTTTGCTATTGCCTGCATCCCTGCTAGGGCTGGGTCTCAAGAGAAACAGTTCTCCTGTGAAGCTCCCAGCTTTATGTAATGAGGACTGTTCTAAATGAGCTAGTTATCTTAAGGTACCTCTACTAGGGAAGCCCCAGAAAGCAGTATTCAAATAGAGCCAAGCTTGCACTGGTAAAATCAGTGATGGAGAGAACAACAGGATGTACCAAAAGAGAGACTGCCTTGTCCAGCTGTGAACACCTCACATGCAAAGAGGAAAAAAAAGAGAGGCATTCTTGGAAGAAATCATAGAAACTAAAGCTGAAAAGAAATTTGCTCATCTCAGCCTTCAGAGGATTTAAATGGGAAATGAGGTTTTGCAGTAGAGACTTGTCTTAACACTCCTTCCTCTGTAGAGACTTGTCTTAACACTCCTTCCATTTTCTAGTTTACATGATTTCCTTTAGCAAACTAATTCATCTACTTATCTCACTTATCAGTATATTGTCGTTTCTGTTCATTTGAAAAATCTCTTTGCTTTCTCTCAGCTATGCAGAAGTCTCTACAGTTATTTTTCCCCCTTCTTTTCTACCACTGAATTGCTGTGATGCTGGACAAGTTATTTAATTTTGGTGTTACTTTCTCTTCGATGTATTTCTACTGCATTTTTTTTTTTACTATCCTTTGCTGCCATATTCATTCATCTCCCTTTTTCATAGCTTTTGAGAATATTAAACAGAGCTCTAGCCCTTCTGAGCTCTTTCTCCATTCAGCTTTGACCTCCCTAGTTAGCTGCTAAGCCAGCTACCCCCCATTTTGTCACCCAAGATGGAAATTAGCTTGCGCATAATAAGCATATTTATCTTACCTTTTTATTGTATTTTATCCCTAGAACAGCTATCACTGTCATTTCCAAGGTCCTTGTCTTCACTGAAAAAATGGGAATATCAGTCAGTAGCCTTCCCTTCCCCATGCACATCTGTAGTTACTTTATCTGGTTATGAATGTGAAGTTTATCTCACCACCAATTTAGGTGTCAGAATAAAGAGGATAGAAACCTGATCTGGTAATGCGATGCCTGGGATTCGAGAGGCTTGGATTCAGTGCCTGTCTTTGCCAAAGATTTCAGGTACAACCTCAAGCATATCACCTAATCAGATGTGCCTGTGCAGAATCCTGTCTGCCCGTCTTGTATGAGTTTTGGGTCAGAGATGTTTCTGCCCAGATATCTGTACAGTGCCCCTTGACTGGAGTCTCCAAGCACTGCTGCAATACAAATAATGAATAATACATCTTTTGGCATCAGAACAGAAATCTCCAGAGAGCACTTGATTTATTAGTGCTTCTGGGAGCTGATGCTTATTATTTTGTTCCCTTCTTCTGCTAAGAAAAATTCTTTACTTGAAAGAAATCTTTGTCAAAGATGATGTTGCTTCTCCCTTTGAAACTGCTCGGAGATCTTTCTATGTCACAAGGTCTTGTCTGTTTATACTCTTCCATTCCAGTCCTAACAACCCACATGACTTCAAAAGACTAAAATCCCACAGCCCTAGAAAACACCGTTTCAGTTGAAGGTATGCACAGAAGGATTTCCCAGGGTGAGGGAGGGAGAATCCCTGTCTCCCAATGGCCCATCTCTACCAAGGACAGCCATTCCCAAGATTACTTCATTATTACAGAGATTACTTTCTTCCTTCCAAATCCACCTAGTGCTGTCAAATGACCTGTAGTTCAATTAGGAATATATAAAAGTATTGTTTATTTAGTAGTATTGTTATTTCTATCACAGTTTTGTCCCGGAGCTGTATTCATGGATTAAGGACTGGTGGGCTTGGCACTGTATAAACACACACAGCTTACAATGTTGAAAAAGAAGCAAGTGCATGAAGATAAAGGAGTCGCAAGGCAACATGAGCTAGTGATAATGGATGCAGCATGCAAGTTGCCTGATGCATTGCCAAATGTACTTTGCAGGTTGTCAAGTGTGTTATGCAGCAAACGTTACAGTTCAATATTACTTGTGATACGATTGTCTAGGAGCATCAGCCACATCTTGTTTTGGTTACAAATTACTACTACTGTACCATATTTTAGTTGGTTCGTTGAACCAAATTCATGGAATCGTAGAGAAGCAGGGCTGGAAGTGATCTGCAAAGGTTATCTAGTCCAAACCCCTGCCTGAAGCAGGATCATCCTTATCCAAACTATCCCATGTACTCCATAAATTAAACTCTATATAAGACTACCATCATCCCCGAAAGAACACAGACCTAACACCCTAACCTGCCACAAGTAAAGCAGGGGAACCATATTCTGCTTCTATGAAATGAAGTTCATATATGTCCAAGAAATCCCAGGTAGAGGGCCATGCCACCCACTACAGAGGAAGGCAAACCCCACTACAACCTGTACCAATCTGACCAATCAAAATTCCTCCCAGACCCCAAATATGGCAGTTTGTCCAACCCTGAGCAGAGGGGCAAGACCCACTAGCCAGTAACCTCTGCGTTGGTCCCAGCAGGTGCATTGACACACCCTGAAGTCCCCACCTTGGCTGTAGCCAACACCTAGTGCCTCTGAGAGGTTTAAAAACACCCTAACACATGTAGCAGAAAGTGGGATAGAGGCAGAGGTAACCAGCAAAGCCCAGAAGCATGTGAAATACCTACTGCAGAACATAGGCCTATCTACGCCTAGATCATGCCCAACCAGTTCACTCACTGGAAAACCTTGGTTTGCTCTTTAGTGCTCAAGAGATGGATGAGAACATCAGTTGATGCTGTCTGTGGTGGCAGTACCTTGTTATACGGTCACATGTCTCTAGGGAATTGAGTATCACATTCACTCTATCCTTAGTCATCCTTCAAAGAGGTAAAGGCTTTTAGTTTCTGTGGGTATGGGCCAACTTACGAACGAATGACTTGCAGACAAAATGCTGCATTGAGTGTTATGATCAAAACGGAGATTGCAGGCAGGTATTATTGGCTTTATGTGCACAGAGGAGCTCGGCGAATGAGGCTATGACTGAAGAGCAAAACTGCTATAGTTGTTCTTCTGTATAACACTTACTGCCTGTGTCGAACACTTGCCGATAATTAAAATTCAGATATACATGGTGTTTCTGAGAGCATAGTTTAGCAGGATGGATGCAGCAAACAAACAGCAGAACTTTCAGCCTCCCTTTCGAACTCAAGGTAGAGTTAATCTGCTACCTCTACCAAATGTGCTAATATAAATGAAATGACAGCATAATTGCAAGAGCTCCAATTACGCTAATTAGACAGCATTCATGCTTCACTGATGCCACACTCACGCTGTTGTAACTACTGCAGTACCGTCGTTTGGATAACGCTCGAGTCTTCTTTCAGCATTAAGCCAAACTGAAGTTTTGTGTCAAATCCTCCTCAGGAGTTAATGTTTTACTTTTAAGTAGAAGTTTTAAGGTAACTAGATTGGGGAGGACTTTTCCAAATTTTATGATGTGAAAGTAGTGCATCTTCATTGTTATCTTGACACATCTGATAAAGTTTTGCAAGAAAAACTCTTCTTTCTTCATCTCTGCCGAGTTTTTATAATAAGAGAGTCCCTACCCTAAAAGAGCTTACAGTCTTAGTAGATAAGCAGACAAAGAGAAATGTTACCCCTATTTTTCAGATGGACAGAGAGACTAAGGGTTACTTTATGCATCTTAATAATGAAAATTTAGCATTGGCAAGCACAGAGCAATGTATGTTGGGGAGGAAAAAAAATAACCCTAACTGTATACGTGGACCAGGCTCTGAATTAGCTGTTATGGAGGAAATTGATCTTGGAGTCATTGAAATATTGGCTTATTGTGTAGCAGCAGTCAAAAAGGGAAATAAGGTGTTGGGAATTATAAGGAAAGGAATTACAAGCAAAACAGAAAACAGCATTGTTCCGACATACAAATCCATGGTGTGCCAACATCTTGAATAGTACGTGTAGATTTGGTCATTGTCTCCAAAATGATATGGTAGAACTGGATAAGGCACAAAGAGGGACAAAAAGGTGACCTCAGATATAAAGCGCCTACTGTATGAAGAGGCTGAAACAGCTAGGATTATTAAGCTTTGAAAAGCTGGGGTAAGGGAAGGGACAGAAAAATAAGACAGACACCTATAAAAATAATGAATAATGTGGAAAGAGTGAACTAGGGAGCTTTTGTACCGTCTCATAATGCATGAACTAAGGGTGATGAAATTAGCAGGCATCAGATTTCCCGCAAACAGAAAGAAAGTGCTTTTTAAAACAATGTATAATTGACACATTGGGTAGGTCAATAATATAACCAGATTTGAAAAGGGATTCGAAAAAAAATATGGAGGATGGGTCCATCGGGGCCTGTTAGTCGCAACAGTTTAGGAACATAACCTACTGCTGATCAGTACAGCATGATGGGGGATAAACCTGTTTCCTCCTAACCAGCCATTACTTGGCACTGCCAAAATCAGGGCTAGATAGATCTTAGGTCTTATCCATTATGGCAATTCCTAGGACTCTTGGATGAATTCATTCCTTTGTTGGAGTCTCAAAAGCCTTGAATTGCCTTCAAGGTGCCCAGGTCTTCACCCCTTGTATGATGTGGTGTTGAGTTGGAGATTTGGTGTCTTCTGTTGTGTAAAATTGGGTCACCTTTTATGCTCTGTTGCTTTGCTTTCTGTTTGAAAGTTTATTTAACTTCTCCCTGTGTATATAATTGGTCCAATACATTGGTCCTACATTTACAATAGTCCAACACTACAGACCTCTATATCATTAATCTGCATTTGTCTTGATATCAGAGAGAGCAGGGCTGGGCTCAGTGCATCCCATACTGTACACTCTGGTATGATGTGTGCTGCAGTATATCGGGACCATTGGTGAAGTTGCACCAGTTCAGAAGGGGTGTAATAGAAAAGGGCTGTAAGGACAAAACTCTGCTTGTTTAATTGGTTTAAAGTGAGACTGTTATCCCAGTGAAGTAAAAAAAAAACAAAGCCAAGCAAGTGTAAGGAGAATCAGAGCTGAACAGTAAGAAATGATGATTATTAAGTGAAAATCAAGCTATTTAGAAATTCCTAAAGGTGTTGGCACACAGTCGTACATTTAAATGGAAGGCTGCCAAGCGAGAGAACAACTGTGTTTGGTCTTTATGTAAACAGCAATTACTTGACTAAATAATGTGGTAAAGCAATCACCTTCTGTCTTTTTCATAGTTTTCTCTCCTGCCCACCCGCCCAGCAAATATAAATGCCCTTTACAGAAATATTTTTCTTATCAGACTTTCAGCATACCAGCTACATCTTCTAATGACCAACTACCCACACAGTAGACAAAGGAGCCAGCAACTGGCAAGACCCTTCCAAATCACCTTTTCATTTTCAGTGCAAAAACACGCTACTTAACAGCTGGCCCAGGGTGCAAGGACTCTTTTTCCATGTGTATATAAGTACTTTTGCAACTAGCTCCTCTACCGAACAGGCATCTAGGGAAACAGTGGTGAACAAGATGGGATGAAGTTGATTCTGGCTTCACTTAGGAGCCTGAAATCTCAGATCAAATCAATAAAAATTGTACCCTCCTATATGAAGGTAAGGTAAGGGCTATGATCATCACCGGGGCCAGACACAGGCATGGATAAACCAAGTAGCCACCCAGGGTCTGGCAGAAAGGGGGCCTGAAAATGGTGTGTTTTTTCTCCCGTTGTCCGATTTATTATTACCGTTATCTCTGGCAAAGTGGGGGCCTGATACTAAAAGTTCATCTGGGACTGCCTGGAGTCTAGGCATCATGGGAGTACTTCTGGCTTTTTGCTGGCATAACTCTAGATTTAAATGACAATATCACAGATTTCCAGTAGTGTAAATGCAGGTCTCTTGATTTTTACCTTGATTGAAGATAGTGGAGTAGAAATGAATAGTTTTAATTGAAGAACATTGGGATTTAATGTGGATAAGCAGCCACTAAATTCTGGAGACTGACCATCCACGTGCCCAACAACTATTCTGCAAACTTCTTTCCGGTCGAAATGACTTGCTGGCCCTAATTCCTACTGACCTCACCTAGCAAGGAGGGGAAAGTTCAGGCTCCAGACCATTAGCTCCTCACCCTACTATATTCAGCAGCATAATCAAGCGTGAAGATATAGCTTGCCACCCTAAGTAGCCCCACAGATTACTTACCACAGCTGGTACTTGCACAGACCCCCTGTGGCTCATTGTAGCTCTAGCAGCTGGACTGTAAATACAGTTTCCAGAATCACGTCTGTCCCCTGAACTGCGCTTTCAGCTCTATCGGTAGAGGCTTTAGACTTTGAGGTTTAGACTGCGAGGTTTATGTTCAATCCTTGTGTGCGACTCTGGCTGGGGCATCTTTATGCATGGCTAATTAGGGAAGCAGTGGGGGAGAGCAAACAGTTGTGTGTTGAGTTAGCCAGCAGCCCACCTGGGAGGCCCTCTGTGCAGCTGCTTGTCTGTTCTGCCTGTGGCTATTTGGCAGTTGACCGCATTGTCTTCAATTGGGAAGAGCAGGCAGGTGCTTTGTGCAGCAAAATGCATGCACAAATTAAACAATTAGAGCCAGTGCTTAAAGAGAAAAAAAACCCCAAACATGTGTGATTTGTTTGCAGTATAAGCTCAATCCATAGTTTCAAATTTTGGGTTGAGGGTGTAATCACACTTTAATTGAATTATTTAAAGTGTGCAATTTGTCACATGGAGGAGTAATTTTAATTAGGTAATAAATTGCTTTGGTGTCATGTTTAAATCTCATTCAGAGCACTAAATTTCATATAAATGCCTGTATTGCTCACTGCTACAATATAAGTCTTCAAATCAAGTAATTATTTAAGTGCCTAATTGCTTAATGTGAACTAGAAACAAGAGATTTTCATCAAAATGTCAGTTGAACGGGAGTTCAATCCTGATCCTGCACCAACACAATTCTTGCTGAAGACAATGAGATGCATTTTGGAAGTTATTGGGGGGGCAAAGTGGGGGGAGAGGTGGTAAAGGATATAATGCCCAATGCTGGGGGTTGTCTCTCTGCCTAATCCAGGTGCTGAATTAAATGTTCTTCTGTATCTTCCCCCAAGGGAAGTAATGTCAGATCTTCTGCTTGGATTCAATGGCAGAATTCAATTTTTCTGTTCAAGAAAAGGATGAGAATGGCTAAGGGACCTGGGTGCATTTAGTTTGGCAAAACAGAGTTTGAGCTGGGACACGGTAGCATTTCTCCAATATTTGAAAAGCTGGCATACTTTTCAAATATTAAGGGACAGCAACTCATCTCCTTTGTCACAGTGGACTGTACATGAAGCAATGGTTTTAAACTGCAGAAGAGAAAATTAAAAATAAATATCAGTAAAAAAAAGAAACAAAAAACCCAAAACACTGCTAAATGGCAAGGACCACAGAACAAGGGAACAAGCTGTGTGGAGAAGTTATGAAATCTCCTTCGTTAGCAGTTTTCAAGAAGAAGCTACATAGGCATTTGTCTGGAATACTATAGGAATAATGGAGTTGTAGAGAATTGGCCTGGATACCCCTTGAGGTCCCTTCCAACCCTATGATTGAGTTGTTTAAGGGAAAGAGATTCCAGATACTCCATTCTCTCATGTACTCAGTTCATGGATTCTTTTTAAGGTCAGAAGGGATACTTAGATGATTTCACCCGACCCCCCAGATATGTAGGCAATAAAATGTCACTGTTTTTCTCCTGTGTTGAGCTCAGTCAATTGTTTTTGACTTTGCAGAGCAGCAATGCGGGAGTGCAGACACATGACCCTGTCAGCTCGTCAGTGCCAAAATAATCTACTGCAACTGACAAAGCTAAAAGCCCTTATAAATGAGACGAGAATCAGGGCCACTCCTCCCCAAACAACAATATTCTGTATTTTTACTGCTTATATGCCCCATGTCTACTTCATACCAATTTGGTAAAGTTCTCTTTACAGAAACTCTACAAATTAAATGTAGAGTGAAACCTGCCTTAAGCGACCACCAGGGGATGAAATTGATTGCTCAGGAAAGATCATCTTTAACTAAAAGTCAAACAAATTAGTGTTGGAATCCTTGGGGAATGCTTAAGTGGTCACACAGGGAGAAGTGTTGCTCATTGGATAGAGAATATTTTAGTGTTTTAGAACATGCATGAAATCTGAGGGGTTTTTTATTCAGTAATGTTCATTTTAATTCTAGTATGGTTTTTGACAGCAACCAAGTATTGTACAGAGAGTGCAAAACCAACTAATATAATGCAAATGATAGAAGATAGAGGCCCTTCTCACCAGCGTGTTACCTCAGTCTTGTAGACCATTTCTGAAATAATACAGTGGTGAACCAGCCTGTGTAGAAAGATACAACTAATTAGATCATCTAGGTCAGCACTACTCAAAGCGTGGCCTGGAGTAGGGCTGTCCAGCTGGCCTGCGAGTTGTGTGCAACTAAGCTCTCCCTCTATCCTCCAGCTTCTGGCATCTGCCCCTGCCCCTGGGGGTAGGGCAGTGTGGGCAAAGCAGTGAAGCCAATGGGAAGAAGGAGCCTACAGCCAAAGGCTTTGAGGAGCCCATGGGATACTACATGGTTTGGGATCATCTTTCATAGTGCAGCCAATGGGAAGGGGGGCTGCTCCATGGCACTGTTGGGTGGGAGAAGAGACGTGGCATGTGGCTGGATGCCCTGTGGTCCCTGGCCACTGAAACCTTGGGCATTATCCAAAATTCAAGAGGCAAGAAGGGTTGCCAGTAGACGGTCCAGAACTGCTTTAGGCTTTTCCTGACCAATTGAACTCTGGCCTGGCTGCTTCAGAGCATATCATTCTTTGCTGCATGTGTATTTGATATAAATTCTACTGTTATCCATTTAGGACATGATACCAACAGTAGAGAGGTAGTAACCAAACTGAGAGTGCCAAGTTGTAGAGTGGCTTGGCAGCATGAGAACAGGGGCTGCAGGGATTGATGGGGAGTTTCAGTAGTAAAGATTATCTCGCTCCTTATTTTTAGAGGCATTCAGGTGCCTACTCCTCATTGATTGCAATGGGAGTTAGATGCCTAGATACATCTGCATTAGGGTCTCAGTCTTCCTGGACTTGTCTATAAGGTGCAAGGGGGAGCCATATAGGTATAACTGAACTACTTCTACACATGCTAACTCAGGGACCAGAAGCACTTCAGCCACATCCAAGCTGATTAGCTTTGCCAACGTATTAGCCTGGGCATAGCACTGTTGTAACGTGTCTATACTGCTTTCAGTAGCTACTGGAAGGAGCGCTAACTCCTATGTCTCTTTACAGGTGGGCTTTGTGCTCCATACAGTCCAGTGTGAGAGACAGCATGTTCATGACAATGACATAAAGAAATACCCTGAGTTGGCATGGTATTGCATTTACATACCCTCTGTACATCTGTTACACAATCTTTATAATGGCAGAAAATAGCACTCTAAGGTGCGCTGTGCAGTTTGTCAGATGTTTGCTGAAGGGTCCACACAAGTACTTGAGAGGAAGAAGAGGATTGACTTTTGTGCCCTGTCTGTAGCAGTTAGTGCAATTATAAAAGTGTGTGTGTGTAAAAGTTCATTGGTGATACAAATGACTTGCAATCAGGCATTATCTATGTTAGAAAAGTAAATAGTTTTTTTTTTTCCTTACCAAAATTACTGTGCTCAAAGGTAAGTAATTAATTGCTCTAATTTTATTTACAGGGGTGGTTGGTTTGATTTCTCCCCCCACCTTCCTTAAAATAAGCAGGATTATTAAAGCACATGAACTTAGTAGTGTGTGGTGATGTCATAATGACTGACACCTATCTGCCTTTCTATACTAGGCTTTTAAATACCATCTGTGACCCTGATGATAAAATGTGGATTGATTTATTTGATTTGTTTGGTTCCAACAGAAAATTGAGCTTACTATACAGTCAGAATGCTTGTATCTTTAAGACTTCAGTTGATATAGGCAAACAGTTCCTTCAGGTCTTCAAATTACTCTGCCATCAGATATATATATATAGGGCAAAAATCATGGTAAGAACCTTGTAACTAGGTTGGTGGGGTTTTTTTTCCCCTGTTGATAACACTGATTCATTGTATATGTATCTGCATAAAACACCTTGAAAGCGAATGTGTAGTTTAGTTTTGCTCAGCAAGTTTTCCTTTTGCTCCCAATCCAAAGAAATAAATGTAATTAAAAGTTTAGTTTGCTTTTTGAATGATTTCTTACCTGAATTGTCATTGCTTTTTTTTTTCAGTTTTGACCAATGTGACTTTACATTTAGTAAACAAGGACTTTGGAGAAAGAAAGCAATGTTTTCATGGTATTTCATTGTTACTTGTAGTATCTTTCACCTATTTCTAATAAAGTGGTTTTTTTCCAAAGGAAACAACCATGGCATTTTGCAATTAATGTTACACCTTGACCTGCATCTCATGGTTAAAATATTTAAATTAGCCAGGTGTTAGATGTAAGTAAACATCGCTTCACTAAATCAGGTGCAGCATAAAACCTTTTTTCACAAAGGCTGGGTAATAAAAATGCTTGAACACTGAGTGCCACTTTAAACTGGAATATAAATAACACTTTTAAAATGCCTTGAAAAAATCCAAATGAAACTTAATTTAGTAGTGGTAGTAAAAACTCTTTCCATTAATGTGCCATGTTTCATATTAGCATCTCAAAGTGCCTTGCAAGCAATGGTTGATTAAATCAAGAAACCTGTTGTTAACTTCCTGAATATTGTCATACTTCTTTAAGGTAGATATACTGGTCTACATAGGGTTTGCAATATCTCAGTTAATGGCTAGGTGCTCCAATAGTAATAGCCTTGATTTGCAGAGATATTACATTTCCAGAGCTCCCAGTCATGTAATATTGCCTTCGTTTGAAATTGGGGAAAGGTGGCCATTAGTCCATCTCTGGAAACTGATTGAAATAGCTGGTTATAGATTTAGATGCCCAAATTTGGGCAGCCTGGTAGGAAGTATGATGAAAATCTGCTCTACCTTCTAGATGATGTGCCCAAGGTTGCAGATGGAGTAAGAGTTGAGAATAGCTTTGGGGAGCCATGTGCTCCAGTAGTTAGATCAGGAGACTTTCCTTTAGAAAACACATAAATGAAACTAACATCCATTTTGCTAGCACTGATGATATATCTAAATTTAAAGGTAAGTCACGGTTAAAAGATTGAAGTTGGCTATGGACTCGGACCATAAAGCATGAATTTAAATCCAAAATTCTCTCATACCCGAGGCTGCTTGTGATCCTAGTATTTGGCTCCCCTCCAATCAGTAGGTTTGCATTCTGGTTAAGACTGTGTTTTCTTCTCCTCTAGGTTCAGACAAGTATTTGAGCACTTCATTGCTAAGGCTGTAATTTATCTTATAAAGCAAGTCTACTTTTTTAGCAATCTGTATACAGGTTATCCTGTCGGCTTGGTATGTTTCACATTAACAATAGTGCTCTAAAAATAAAATGACCTGGTTATGATTGTACCCCATTTCTATTGCAAAAGGATTGTAAGGAAAAGGCAGTTTTGTGATCTTACTGTCCACCTCTCATGTTATGATACTACCAGCACTTCTCTGTGGGACTGAAAGGGGTTTTTCCCTCCAAGTGCAGATGTGCATCAGTAACAGAAATTATCCATTAGGAGAAGAATTATGCCTCCCCGTATCCTGAAGGTTTTGCTTTCAGTGCTACATGTTGGAGTAGTTCTCCTTCCAGTCATGTTGCAGCAGAAAATCATACCGGCAAAGGTCAACAATATTATATTGTTTACTTCACCGTGCAATAATTTATAATGCTTAAGACTTCAAGCCCTAAATGCTCTGGATGGAAGCTCCCCATGGGCCCTGAAAGAAGATATCGTTGGGTCATTTATTAGGCTATGCCACCCAGCCTTACCCATAATTGTTATGATTTCCTTGGTCTCGACCTTCAGGGCTCTGTAGAAAGGGGTCATTGATTTAGACCTTCTTTGAGTTTTACATTCGGGAATTTAACCTTGTACAATGAGAGCCCCTTTGCCCAAAGATGTAGAGGTCAGCTCATCTCTAGGCTAAACAGCCTTCTAAACTGAATTATCTGTGAGTTGGAGATTGAATGTTGTAAGGAAGGCTGACTTAGAGCTATTCAATATAGAAAGAAAATAGATAAGAAATGTAAAGTTAACATTACCATGTCAAACAGTTGTAATGGCAAGGCTACTTCCTAATCCCTCCTGGTCATTCAGGTTCCATTCACCACCTGTTCAATTTGCCAGTATGATGTACATAATTCTCATTTATGCCTCAACTGCTATTAAAGTCCAAAAGATTTTTTTTTTCCTCAATATCAGTTTTGCTTCTCTACTAGCAACTTTTTACAAGGCTAATTCAAAGAACGATTAGCTTTTTTGATTGTGTCCTCCATGCCATCTGCTTCTGGTCCATCCCTTATCACAGTGTATGGCCTTTGAGCATAGCTTCCAACTAAAAGAGCAGCTATTTTCATACCAAAAAAAATATATATATATATTGCCTTGTTCGTTTCAGGGGTCAACCTTTTATTTAAGCAACTACATTTCAGTACTGCCTCCTGGTTCCCAGCTCACTTGTTACATTTTGGCACTATGTCTCTGGACCGTGGGGGCAGAGCTTCAGCTAACAAAAAGTAGCATAGTTCTATGGACTTAACGGTTTGCACCACTGAGGACCTATCGCATGGTATTTGTGTACATTGTTGTGCATCACCACTGCACTGACGAACAGCGGCTGCGTTCTGTTCCACAAGTAGCTGCATCTGAGGAGTCTTTGAAGTGATTCCTTCAGCTCAAGTTCATAACATAATCAGAAATAAAATAGATTGCAGGAATGGGACTTGTTGGTATGGCTCCCTGTTTCTGGATGTCATTTCAGCTGCTCTTTCCAAAAGGCAGGTTCCCAGAAAATATGTCTTTGTCAGGACTCTTCAACAAGGTAAGATGGGCCTGGTGGATACTTTGAAAAGAAAACTTTGGAAGTTTAAAAGAAAGCCTGGGTGTATCAGTAAGTGGGGAGAGTAATAAAGTAGATGCCGTTCTCAGACTTAAGTCAATGATGGATCCTTCTATAGTGCCTAGGAGACACCACAATATTAACAGCGTTCTTTTTTCCCAAAAGAATGGAAATCACTTAGACAATGTATCCTACATAGGCTTAAATCTGCAAGATACTGATTACATCCAGGCATGTCTCAATATCTTGCAGGATCATACTGTAAAATGGCTTTCTAGCAATCAAATATTGGAGGAGGCATTTTGTCATACACTAGAATATGGCAGAGGTTTGCTGTCACCTTCTGTGCCAAATCTGTCTGTAGTTCTGTCATTCTCATCCAATGCTATGGAGACTGTAAATGATGTTCAAACAATATATTTCAATAGGATGAAAGACCAAAAAGGAATCCTCGCTTATAAACCTAGACTTTCTCCAGAACTTTATGAGCATTTTGGAGAAGAACGTATGTTTTACTTGCCATTGAGTCACAAAAGTATATTCTGTTGCCTTGGGCAAAACAATGGCTAGCCTTTAAGCCTTACAGCAGTGGTTCTTAAATTCATTAGATTTGAGGTACACCTCAACAAATGCCAGCTCTTCTGTTGCAAGTAATTAAAAGGCCACAACAGATCAGAATGCTTTTAGCACTATAGCTTCCTATTTGACATCTCTGGGTTTATCTTGGGAATCGTGTTTGCACACCTAACCTTGCTACTATTGTGTGGCACCCTTGAGGAACTCAAGGCACCCCGGTTGAGCATCACCACCCTAGAGAGAACTTGGGTCCTGTGCAGTGTCCTAAAGGTAATAACATTTAGGGGTTGTTGGATGAGGAAGGGCAGCAAGTGTAAAAAGCGGTATGCTATACATATGCCAAGATGTGGATCGTTGTAGCTCTGCTGGAGTTATATGCATGTAACTCTGGTCAGAATATGTTCTGTAATTAGTAAATGTTTTAAAGCTTCTCAGATTTAAGCTTCCTTTTGTTAAAATGAAGTCTCTTCACTTGTCCCACAACTACATGTAGCCAGTCTCCTATTCAGTGAATGGGGCCATGAACAAAACTTGGTATCCTATATGCCTCAGTAAGTCCTGTTTGCATAGGAAAGAGGAAGACCCTCAGCAAAGGACTAGGGACTGGGTTGGTGAGGGTGCTTAATGGTGATTGTAGAAAGGCTACAAGCAGATATTGCCAAAGGAAGCAGCGATTTTTGACTTGAAGCACACCACTGCAAATGGGGAAATTCTGGGTTTCCTGTCTTGTAAAGTGTGACCTAAGTGTTGTTCTGGAGCCCGGGCAGTAGCAAGGGCCTGACTGTGGGGCAATCAGCAGCCTGGTTCACCCAATGAACTGAATCAGCTGTACCAGGATGCATCCTGGCATAGCTGGTCTGCCTCTGCAAGCAGGGAAATTTGGGTAGATGCTCCTGAGGAGTCAAGGGCCTGATCCTGAATGCCTGAGGCAGCTGGAGAGCATGAGCAGCTCTGGGAGCAGTCTGTTCTTTCCCGCCCTTAAACAAAAAGACGTCTGCTGCAGCCTGCAAAATAGTGGCACAAACTTACACTAGCTTTTGTCACAGCAACAAATTTGGGCGTTAAAGAGCATAGATGTTGGTTTGCTTTTGCTTTGTCTTACCATAAAAATGTTCATGGTGGGACAAAGGTGACATCTTTTTGAAGCCAGAGTTTTATGAAGAAATGGGATAAAATCTTTGATCTTTCCTCCCAGTAGATGGAGCACCTTATGGGGTGGGCACTCTACCTGGAGTGGGTACTCTACCTGTTCTGCCCTGGGGGAAAAAGTTTTTACCACCATGTTTCCTCAGTGTTTTTGGATTTGAGGCACCCTTTTAGAAAATGCCAGATCTTAGTTTTCATGGTATTTTGACCACAGAAAAATAGAGCAATTCTTCTGTTGCAAAGAACTCATAAAGACCACAGTAGGTCAAAATGTATTTTAACACCTTGAATTCCTATTTTAAATTTCTTGAGTTTCTTGTACGAGTTATATGTGCACCTAACAGTGCTAGCATTGTGTGATGCCCAGGAGCACCCTTGAAAGGGTCTTAGGGCACCCCAGGGTGCTATGGCTCCTTGGTTGAGAATCACTGCAGTATTCCCACCTGCCCTGCTCAGCAGATGGTGAGCCAGAGCAATTTTCCCTCTTCTTTCAACACCCCTGCTTTTCATTGCCTCCCATTTAATTCTTGGGGAATCTTCCCATAACTAAATATAGTGCTGAAACAAGTACTCATTTCTGAATGAAAATTCAAGTTTTCAATTCTTTTCAATCTTAATTTAATATGGCCTCACTGGAGCAGACCCAATCAGTAACTTGGGAAAGCCAAAGAAGCAAGCAAGCAACATGGGGTGCGAGGCCTTTACTAACCAAGTCACCTATGATCTCACCAATGACTTGCGAGTCAGTGATAGGACTAGCAATTCCTGGGTCTCAGCCATGTACTCAGTGCAGCAGTCCTCCTTGCCTCATGTCTAAAGTACAGTCTAAGATAGGAGTATTCAACTTCCAGCCCTTGGGCCAAATGCAGTCTCTGGAGCCACGGCATCTTCCCCATGGGTTGGGGAATTTGGTGGTGAGAGAGCAGTGGCAGCTAATATGGCCACTGTCTCCTACTGCCAAATTCCCATTCCCAAGCCCCATGGAGTGAGTTGAAGCTGAGCTACGCTCCCTCCCTTCCACACAGCTGGGTTGGGGCTGGGCTGTGCCTGCCTCCTCACCATGGGGCCAGATTGGGGCTGTGTCAAGCCTCCTTTCCCCACCCTGCAGGGCTGGGTTGAGGCCAGGTCAAGCCCCCTTCCCCCACGATGGGGTTAGGTCAAAACTCGTTTCCCCATGTGTCTGCTCTTCCCACTGCCTTGCTTCCCATGGCCAGATGGGGCCCCGCTGTACCCGCTCCAGATGCTGCTGGATTGGGACTATCTGCCAGATCCATTCCATAGATAAGCCAAGCACAGTTCATGTGGCCCACCAGGAAAAAAGGTTGGGCACCACTGATCTAAGGGATTCCCAGCATTCACATTTTCCATTTGCAAGAAAGCTTTATATTTATTTCCTTTAAGGACAAGCTCTTTGAATTCATGTGGAATATCTCTAGTGATCTTTGGACCATATGGGAAATTTTGTGGACTAACCTAATAGGGTCTTTGACCCACAGTTGAGCAGTTCAGGTTTTGCCCAGCAGGGAGAATGCATTCCAGTTCTTTACTATCTCATTTGAAGGCGGTAGTAGAATGGTTAAATTCCCTGCTGTTGGCTAATTGTACTCCTCCATTACAGAGAACTTTTGTCCTCCCATAATTAATTATGAATGAGAAAAGTAGAGCTGCTCCTTTGTTGTTTTAATGAATTAATCCTTCACAAAAATCATTGCCATGACATAACAACAAAAGGACAGTTGTTCATTGTTCTCATCAACGCATAGTCTATGGTGTATAAACAGTCTAATATAGGAATCCCTTTGTCTTTCTTGTCCGGGAATGTGTTTTATTGCAGAGATGTCACAGGAGTACTATAAGACCCTCAACTGCTGTACAGCATGATAAGAGAGACTAGATCGTTATAACAAAAAACTACAAAAGGAGGAGTCCAGTGCTTTAATGGTAATTCCAACTGTAAAAATCAAAGGAACAGTCCTATTAGATGGATTCTTCCTCAGACTTGGGGAAAAAAAAGTGTTACTCTACTTAATCTAGTCACTTGAAACATGGCTTAGATAAATCTATTTGACTAAATGAAGAAAGTCAATCTCAGTTCGATTGTTCATCCATGGTGTAGGAAAGGAATCTATTATGTCACAAGATTGAGTAACTCACGGCTGTGCTTTGTAAGATTAATGGGTCCTGTGTAAATGTATATTTAATAGGGTTGTGCTGAACAGCCCAAATGTAGCCCGAAATATTTTGCATTCTGCTAACTCTGAATAAGTCTGAATTTGTATCCGATTTACATTTTTCATGAGCGTCTTAATAGTTTATGTGAACTAATCTGATGGTCAATGATTAGTAGGCAATTGGAAAACTTCCAGCACATCTGGCACTCTTTCAAGTAAAGGAAGCAAAAGCTTGAAGAGCTTATTTTGGGGCTGAAATACCACCTTATAGATCAAATTTTACCAAATACTTTTTAAATAAGTGTTTTGTTTAATGGAACATTTAAAATTATTTGTGGTATTACCAAATATTTTATTTTTTCATTCATGTTTCTGTGACATTTCCATCTAATTTATCAATTTTCTGAAAACCCATGCTTTAAGAAATTGCCTTTTTAGTAATTCAGTGTTTTATGGAAAGTTTGATGTTAAAAAATTGTAGCAAAATGAAATATTTCAAACCTTCTAAAATGAAAACAAAGTCAATCTTTGGTTTAACCAACTTTCTTGTTTTTCTGTCACCTCACCTTGCCCTTTGAGATGACATTTTGCACAGGAGTTGGGACAATTTTAAATGCATTTCAGCAGTACTTGAATGAAACAGTTGTTGAACTAGAACCATGAAGTAACCCCTGCAAATGGCATCGCCTATTTAACAGTGTACTAAGCAAAATACCAGGCAAAATTTATACAAAATATGAAACCTTTCCAAAGGTTGTTAAGTCTTCCTCAGTAGTGTCAGAACGGGAGCCTGTCATTTATTTGACTTGCAAGCTCTTTTGACTAATGATGCAAAATATCCCCTCCCGCACCACCTTTTTTTTTTTTTTGTACTTGTGACCTCATTTCCTTTTCTACGTGTGTAGAATGCCCAAGTCTGTGTTGCCATGCAAATTTAAGTTGAAGTGATGCGTTTCATGATTTGCTACTGCTTGTAAATGCTCTTCATTATTGATAATTTTGCAGTTCTTAGTTGTATATCGACTTTGTGAATTTAGATGTTGCCGATTCTGTCAACTCCAAATTGAGGATGAGGGTGAAAAAAGCCTATTCCTATTACTGGAATCAGTAATAAGAAAAGCTCAATGTATTGTAACCAAAGAAAAGCAAAAAAAAATAAAAAGAGTAAAATCTCACACAGCTTCTTCTTCCCCTCTAGGTATTATTATCATATTTATATTACAGTAGCACCAAGAAGCCTTAACCATTCAAATGGCAGTCTTGTAATAGTCATTGCGTGTATACTTAGAGACAAAGTCCCTTTTACAGTTTCAGTAGTCAAAACAGACAAAGGGAGGTGAAGAGAAAAATAACTGAGGCTCATAGACTGAAGGTGGCTACACAGAGCAAAGCAACCCCATGTGGAGATGCTTGAACTCCCTCTGGATGCACTTGCCCCAGAAGCAAAAATAGTATAGCCGATAGCCGTATTGGGGTGCTACTGCAGATGGGCTAATTAGTGCTGCTGAGAAGCAAGTCATCTTAACCTAGAGGCAGCACTTTGCTAGTGAGTCTATGCTACTTTTGGCTCCAGATCTAATTCATGCAAAGCTAGCTTGTCTTTGTCTTCATAACAATGAAAGGATCTACAGTGGGGAGGGGGCAATTATTTTGGGCAGAGTGCCACTTACTGACTTTTGGCAAGCCATGGAGGGCCACATGATAAGCAGCCAGGGGGCAGATAAATATTAATTTTCTAAATTTTGGGGGGGTCCATGGGCCAGATAGAATGGCCTGGCGGGCCGCATCTTGCCCATCCCTGATCTACAGGAAGAAGTTTACAGTAAAGTCACTGGTTGAACCCATATCTTTCAAGGCCCATTTCAGTGCCTTCATCTCAAGGCCATTTTTCCACTCTACATGTGGCAATGTAGCAAACTGTGGCGGACATTCTGAGTAAGGCAAGGCTGTACGTGGAGCCTGTTGAAACACCTATGAGGCACCAGCACTGCACATATTTCCTTTTCCTCTGTGAAATATGTCAGTATTGACAGTTGCATTGCCTTTTACATGATGCTGAACTTCATCTGCATTGATCAAACGAATCTAGAAAAGATGAATGTAAAGTACTATAGATAACTCATTCAAGGATAGATCCATGTGTCAACTGGTGGCAGCAGTGGCCGTCCCTCAATATGAGGATGACAGCCTTCCAGCACACGTATTTCGATTCAGGGCATGATGTTGAATGCACACTTGGAACATCCTGAGACGGCATTTGCTTTTATATGCCCTCTCCCCACCTTTAAAGCTACTTTGAACTACCATGTAGGTCTTTTGTAGCAGGACAGGTGATGGTTATCACTTCATAACAAAATGGTATATGTTACAACCATAGGAATCTGTTTGTGACTGCTACAGGTCAGGCAAATACATTTCTGCTACTGTTCAAGCACTGGTTATGACTACTGTTTTTTTGGCATTATTGGTCCTTTACACCAATGGTGATGATTTTGCAGCAGATCCCCTCTGCCCCTGTCTCTTCACATCCAGTTAATCTAGAAACATTAGTTTCTTGAACATTTTTAATTTTTCCCAGTGTGTATTCTCTCCCCAGAGATCAGAGGCATAACAATGCCAAAAACTGTTGTCTGGGTGATGCATCTGGATATCAGGGGCAGCTGCCACACACACAGGGGCCTCCAGGCCACCAGCATGATTGTTTGGCTGCAGCACCAGACATTTTATTTTGTGCCCTCCTCAAATTGGCACCCAGGGCAGTTGACCCATCATAGTTACACCACTGAGAGATCAATTTACTTGCTTACCAGCTCTCTCACCAGAGATCAGTTGCCTAGGTCTCATCTGTGTAGAGATTACTCTATAACAACTGTATCCTTATCACCTAATCTGTTTTTGTATTTTATCTTGCCCTATCATATCCATGTGTGATCTTATATGTTTCAAGAAGGAGACCAGAGAGATATTTTTAAGAGGGCAGTGATGTAGTGAGGTGTAAAAACATCAGTCTAGTGGCTGAACTTGGAAAGGCAGAAAGGGAGTACTTGAAGAACCAGCAGAGAGGAGAGGATTATAGTAACGAAGGCAAGGGGTGAGTGGAACATGAACAAAACTGGAGATAAAAGAAGACTCTCAGGGACTTTTTTGTTCTGTTTTGTTGTTTAATTTCTTCTCACATCAAGGGAGACCCAAAAGGGAGTTAGAAGCATAAAGAAGAGGTTGGACCATAAAGGACTGATCTTAAGAGGTTTTGTATGTATGACTTTGCTGTTGAACTACCCTGAGGTTGTATCCACAGGTGAAATTAATATGATGCAATAAATTCCAGCACATATTGAGCCAGGTTGGAGGAGTCCCAGCTTGCAAGGGGCCTGGGAGATAAGCCTGAAAGACCGGGGCTGCTCCTATCAGGCTCAGCATGCTGCGGAGGGACTGGCTGGAGCGTAAGGTGCTCCAGGGTGAAGCTAGCTGTAAGACAGCCCCCACACTGAAGCACCCTCATGCCCCACCTAGTCCTGTCACAGTCTACACGTGTGTTGTTGCACACTAATGAGCACTGTTGTAGGGTAGTATTTATGTTTACAAGTACTAACCTACAGCAGAGTTAATTAGTTTACTGTGGCCAGATAGGGCCATACATATGTAGACCTGAGACTTTACTGCAGAACTAATTAGGCAACTCCACAGTAAATGTGCTGTGTAGACATACCCTGTAGTTGTAAATTAGAACTTTATGGAAGGTCATGGCAAATCATTTGCAGGTGCATCTTTATTAAATGTCTTTGGATATACAGAAAAGTTTGTCTGTTGCTTGAAGGGAATTATAAGTACAGGTAGGGGGATCCTACAGAAAAGCTGAGAAAACACCCAAACTTAGAAAGAAAATTTAACCTCAAGTCACAGGATGATCCGGGATTTTGTAAAATGGGGTGTGACAGCAGCCCTTAGCAGAGCAGGGGTGGCTGCACCCCCTGCCCCTAGCTTCCCCCTGCCTTAGATGGAACAGCTCAGGACTTTCCCCCCGTCAGTTAATAATCTTTCCTCCCCCCGCTCAGCACCATCCCCACTTCCCCTCTATGCTCTGAGACACATCCCACTTTACATACCTTCTTTCTTCCCCCCACCTCTGTCACTGTCCCCACTGTTCCCAGCTACAATGGATGGCAGGGGGCAGTGGAGAGGCAACAGACCTGCTCCTGCCTCACTCCAACTGAGCTGCCCAGGGATCCTGAATTGGCTGCAGACAGCAATGGTGGGTGGGCTTCCTTCTTTGTACCTGTGCCTGGGCTGGTAGGGCATACCCATGGGGACCAAGCCTGACAGGGGGAAACTGCCTGTCACAGCTGCTATCCCCAGCTAAGTCCGGTTCCCCAAGCAGCCATCTGGAGCAGGGCAGGATTAGCTGTGGAGACCTCATGCTCCTGAGTTAGCAGGGACAGTGGGTACAACAGCAGTGGCAGGCAGGAGAGGTATTAAATGGGAAGTGATGGGATGTGCCATGGAGGGGAGAGGTGAGGGAGGACTCTTACTTCAGAAACTTAGACAGACTTTTCCTTCTGAGGTGTCCTCTGAAAGTATGCGTGTATGTGTGTGTGTGTGCACGGGGCGGGGTATCTGTGCCACTGTATCTCATTTAAACATGCCTAAAGTCAATAGACTTATCCCTGCAGCAAAGGTTTGGGCAGGGTAAATTAGCTGTCTAGGAGACCTTTGCTACCATAGCTAGATGGTCAGTGTTATCCAACCTCCAGTTTTCTTATTACAAGGAAAACTGTAAAAAAGTTTATATTATACAATATGGAATAAATATACAAATTATTTTTTTCTTATTACAAGGGTTCCCAATAGACCTGAATATCAGAAAAGCTAGATTAGTTGACTTCACGATGTGTGAAAACACTGGCTTCTTACAGGCCTTTGAAGGAGCTTAAAGGTGAAGAGAAGATGTGCACAAAAGTTGGGGTGAAAACTCAGTCTTTTACACACAGGGATGAGAGAGCACTAAAAGCAGGAAGAGAATAATAGTAAAAGCAAGAGTTAAATGGCTACTTTGCATCGGTCTTTCATCAGTCCCATGGGACTCCCATACCCACCACGGGACAGGGCAGTCCGGGTGAAGGAGATTCCCTGCCCTCCATTAATGCTGACCTTGTGAAGGAACATCTTGAGAAGCTGGATACCTTCATGTCAGCCAGCCCTGACAATCTACACCCCAGGGTACTCAAGGAGCTGGTAAGCGTCATAGCCCAGCCCCTGGCACGGATCTTTGAAAACTCCTGGTGCTCTAGTGTAGTGCCCAAAGACTAGAAAAAGGCCAATGTGGTGCCTATCTTCAAGAAAGGGAGGAAAGTGGATCCAGCTAACTATAGGCCCATCAGCCTGACTTCTATCTCGGGGAAGATCTTAGAAAAGTTTATTAAAGAGCCCATCCTTAAATGGACTGGCTGACGCCAACATCCTAAGGGATAGCCAGCATGGGTTTGTTGTGGGTAGGTCTTGCTTGACCAATCTCATTTCCTTCTACGAGCAGGTGACCTATCACCTGGACAAGGGAAAAGAAATTGCTGTCATATATCTTGACTTCAACAAAGCCTTCAATCTGGTATCCCATGATCACCTCTTGGCAAAACTGGCCAACTGTGGCCTTGTGTCCACCATGATCTGCTGGCTGGGAAATTGGCTCCATGGTTGGACCCAGAGGGTAGTAATTGATGGAAGTCACTCATCATGGGGTCCTGTGACCAGTGGGGCCCCCCAAGGCTCTGTCCTTGGACCCATATTGTTCAACATCTTCATTAATGATGTGGACATTGGAGTCAGA
>NW_017729032.1:7211378-7214870 GCF_001723915.1 Gavialis gangeticus | reverse complement strand
CCACCTATAAGTTTATCAGGGGTGACCACCAGGATCTGGGGGAACGTTTGTTCACCAGAGCGCCCCAAGGGATGACTAGGTCAAACGGCTATAAACTACTGCAAGACCATTTCAGGCTGGACATAAGAAGAATTTCTTTACCTTCCGAGCCCCCAAGGTCTGAAACAGTCTGGCATCGGAGGTAGTTCAAGCACCTACATTGAACATCTTCAAGAGTATATTGGATGCTTATCTTGCTGGGATCCTAGGACCCCAGCTGACTTCCTGCCCTTCAGGCGGGGGCTGGACTTGATGATCTTCCAAGGTCCCTTACAGCCCAAATGTCTATGAAATCTATGAAATCTTAGCTCAGATGGGGTCAAAGAAAGGGGCCAGAAATAGAAAATAAGATAAATGAGCTAGAGGCAAAGGAGCTCATGGAAGAAGTTCATATGAGTTCAAACTTCTTGGAAAAGTCAGAAAGAACTTGAGGTGTAGAAGAGTTGGTATTAAGAGGACTCCTGTTCCTCAGGGTTAAATATAGAGAATCACTACCATTTCCAGAGTTAAGTCACCCTGATTTAAAGTTCCATCATATGTCCTATTTTAGTCCACACTCTATAATTTTGACTTACAAAATTGGTTTGCCTTGAAAATTGCCTAGTAATGGGAGGAAAAATGTTTCTACTAAGCTGGAATTAATATTGTTTCTATGTATTTCAGTGACAGGTGCTGTCTCTGATATTGATGAGGTTCATAGATTCATAGATGCTAGGGTCAGAAGAGACCTCAACAGATCATCAAGTCCGACCCCCTGCATAGGCAGGAAAGAGTGCTGGGGTCAGATGACCCCAGCCATATGTTTATCCAGCCTTCTCTTAAAGACCCCCAGCGTAGAGGACAGCACCACCTCCCTTGGAAGCCCATTCCAAATTTTGGTCACCCTTACTGTGAAGAAGTTTGTCCTGATATCCAGCTTAAATTTGCTCTCTGTCAGTTTGTGACCACTGTTCCTTATTACCCCAAGAGGTGTCCTGGTGAACAGAGCATCTCCTATCTTTTGCTGTGCCCCATAATGAATTTGTAGGTGTCCACAAGATCACCTCTCAGCTTTCTCTTGCGGAGGCTGAAGAGGTCCAGGTCCCTCAGTCTCTCCTCATAGGGCCTGTCCTGTAAGTCCCTGACCATACAAGTGGCCTCCTCTGGACCCTCTCGAGTCTATCAACATCCATCTTAAAGTACAGCACCCAAAACTGGACACGGTACTCCACCTGCAGTCTGACCAATGCTGCATAGAGGAGAAGTATCACCTCCTTGGATCTATTTGTCATGCATCTGCTGATGCATGATAAAGTGAGGTTAGCTTTGCTGATGATTTCATCACACTGATGACTCGTGTTCATCTTGGAGTCCACTATGACTCCGAGATCCCTTTTCGCTTTTGTGTTGCTGAGAGGGTCACTTCCCAGCCAGTCAGTGTGCTGGATATTTTTGTGCCCTAGGTGCAGCACTCTGCACTTGTCCTTGTACTGCATCCTATTGTGTACTGCCTACTTTTCTTGCCTCTCCAGGTCTGCCTGCAATCGCTCCCTACTCTCCAGAGTGTGCGCTTCACCCCACAATTTAGTATCATCTGCAAACTTGGACAGAGTACACTTCACACCCACATCCAAGTCACTGATGAAGATATTGAAGAGTACAGGTCCAAGGACCGAACCCTGTGGGACCCTACTACCTACATTCTTCCAGGTCGATACCGACCCGTCTACTACCTCTCTGTGGGCATGACTGCTAAGCCAATTTTCTACCCATCAGACCATGTAAATATTTGTCACAGCCTCTTCATTTATTTATGAGAATGGGATAAGATACCATATCAAAGGCCTTGCTAAAATCCAAGAAAATGATTTCCACTTCTACTCTTGCATCTAAGCATTTTGTGATCCTGTCATAAAATGAAACCAAATTGGTCAGGCCTGATTTACCTGCTACGAATCCATGCTGGTTTCCCTGCTGCATTATTTTTCCCACTGGACTCGCACAAATATGATCCTTCATAATCTTTTCAAAGAGCTTTCCAAGGATGGAGGTGAGACTCACTGGCCTATAATTTCTCAGATCCTCCTTCCTTCCCTTCTTGAAAATAGGGACCAAACTGGCCATTTTTCCAGTCCTCTGGGACCTGACCTAAGTGCCACGAGTGCTCAAACAATGGTTCTGCTATGATGCTAGCCAATTCCTTCAGTGTCCTCTGATGCAGCTCATCCGGGCCTGCTGACTTGAACACATCCAGTCCATCCAAGTGACTCTGCACCAAGTCGGCATCAACAGTTGGTGGGCTGGTGTCCCTCTGATGCCCATCTAAGAACTCATTAGGAGACTTACCTTGACCCTTGTTCAGGAACAGCAAGGCAAAAAACTCATTGAATAGCTCAGCCTTGTTCCCCCTCTCTGTCACTAGTTGCTCCTCCTTGTTCAGTAGGGGTCCTATGCTGCCCTGTGCCTTCCTATTACTCCCTAAATACCTAAAAAAGACTTTTTGTTGTCTTTAATTTGTGTTGCCAGCTTCAGCTCTATAGTTGCTTTGGCTTTTCTAACTGCCTCCCTCCAAATTCAGGCCAAGTATGTATATTCCTCCTTGGTAGCTTCCCCCTGCTTCCACCACCTCTCTCTCTTCTTCTTTGTATTTAGGCTCCCCTGTTTAGCCAAGGAAGTTTTTTGGCTCCTTTTCCCTCATACTGGGATATTCTCCCTCTGTGCCCAAAGGATCACACCCTTCCTGGACTCCCATCTTGCCAATACTCTTATCCTGCAGTGCCTCATTGACTAGACTCCTAAGCACACTGAAGTTAGTGTTCCTAAAGTCAAGCACATACACCCTACTAGGTATCTTACCCACCCTAAGCCATATGGTGAATTTGATTTAATAGATTTCATAGACATTTGGGCTGGAAGGGACCTCAAAAGATCATCGAGTCCAGCCCCCTGCCCAAAGGGCAGGAAGTCAGCTGGGGTCGTAGGATCCCAGCAAGATAAGCATCCAATTTGCTCTTGAAGGTGTTCAATGTAGGTGCTTGAACTACCTCCGATGCCAGACTGTTCCAGACCTTGGGGGCTCGGACAGTAAAGAAATTCTTCCTTATGTCCAGCCTGAAGCAGTCTTGCAGTAGTTTATGACTGTTCGACCTCATCATCCCTTGGGGTGCTCTGGTGAACAAACATTCCCCCAGATCCTGGTGGTCACCCCTGATAAACTTATAGGTGGCCATCAGATCACCCTGAGCCTGCGCTTTTTGAGGCTAAAGAGCCGCATGGCTCTCAGCATGTTGTCATAAGATCTGTTTTCCTGACCTCTGATCATGCGTGTGGCTCTTCTCTGGACTCTCTCAAGTTTCTCCACATTCTTTTTGAATTATGGAGCCCAAAACTGGACGCAGTACTCCAGCTGTGGCCTCACCAAGGCCAAGTACAAGGGGAGAATGACATCCCGGGATTTGCTTGAGAAGCATCTAT
>NW_017729032.1:7210273-7210826 GCF_001723915.1 Gavialis gangeticus | reverse complement strand
TCCCTTGTCCAGGTGATAGGTCACCTGCTCGTAGAAGGAAATGAGATTGGTCAAGCAAGACCTACCCGCAACAAACCCATGCTGGCTATCCCTTAGGATGTTGGCGTCAGCCAGTCAATTTAAGGATGGGCTCTTTAATAATCTTTTCTGAGATCTTCCCCGAGATACAAGTCAGGTTGATGGGCCTATAGTTAGCTGGATCCACTTTCCTCCCTTTCTTGAAGATAGGCACCACATTGGTCTTCTTCCAGTCTTCGGGCACTAAACCACAGCACCAGGAGTTTTCAAAGATCTGTGCCAGGGCCTGGGCTATGACGCTCGCCATCTCTTTGAGTACCCTGGGGTGTAGGTTGTCAGGGCTGGCTGACATGAAGGTATCCAGCTTCTCAAGATGTTCCTTCACGAGGTCAGCATTTATGGAGGGCACAGGATCTCCCTCACCCAGACCTCCCTGTCCCATAGTGGGCATGGGCGTCCCATGGGACTGATGAAAGACCGATGCAAAATTCCCATTTAATAGGTTGGCTTTTTCCTGGGCATCAGTTGTCAGTTG
>NW_017729032.1:7193311-7209828 GCF_001723915.1 Gavialis gangeticus | reverse complement strand
TGCTGTGCCCTCTTGTTGCCTTTCCTCCGAGATGGAATAGACTTATCTTGTGCATTGAGGATCGCTCCCTTGAGGAGCAACCACTCTTCTTGAACTCCCCTCTCCCTGGGGTCATGGTCCCTTAGGGCCTGACTGACAAGCCTCCTGAGTTTGTCAAAGTCAGCTTTCCTGAAGTCCAGGACTTCCGTGTTGCTGACTGACTTGCCAGCTTTACGGCAGATGGTGAAGGTGATCAACTCGTGGCCGCTGTCACCCAACTTCCCATCGATCACTAGATTGATTGGTGGTCACTGTCACCAAGGTGACCATGAATCTGCAGCTCCCCTACCAGGTCCTCCCCCATAGAAAACACCAAGTCCAGTAATGCATTCCCCCTAGTGGGACCATATACCTCCTGCGTTGGGTTATTTTTTTGCCACCAGTTTAAGTAGAAGCAAAATTCCATGGTGATCAGTATTTTCAAAAGTAAGCTTTAATATTCAGTGCCTCAAGGACTGTGTGCTGTACTTGAGACTTCATGGGCCTAATATTCAGAGATACCTGAGGACTCATAATTCCACTGGAAGTCAGAAGAGTCAAATGGTCTGCATCTCACCTGCAGTGTTTCCGGCTGAATATCCCCACCAAAGTGGCGGCACATTGAGTGAGTGCTTTTGTAAACATGTCTGTTGTCTGAATGAAACTTAGAACAATAGTGCATTTTCATGAGTGACTACTAAGTGAGTTTGGTTTTGGAGATGCCTGCATTTGTTAGATCTACAGGCTCATGGTTCTAGTCCTCCCATTACTTTATTTTTGAGAAGAATAGCACATGTGCTCTTTGTAGTGTCAGTGTGAGATTTATAATGCCTTTAACTATTCATTTCCTTGTTATTTTGTGCACAGGTTTAGTAACTGATGTGAGAATAACAACACTATAGTTTCCTTAGCAACCTTAACTAGTTTTCAAAACAATGATTATTTTTTATGTTTTGGAATAAGCATTGATTTGCAGATTCTGGCAGGAAAAGGCAACTATCTTCTAGGAAACGACTGGCAGTGATAAAGGTTGCAAATCAACCCTCTAATCATGTCTGTGGTATGAGATTTAAAGACCTCCAACTTCAAGCAAAATGAATTCAAAACTGTCAACTTTTTATTCTGTTATTCCCTAAAGTGCAAAAAACCCCCAATCAGTCCTGAACACAGGAGATCCTGGTCTTCTCTGATTAAAAAACAAACAAAATATTTTTTGGATTTTAAAAAGTAATGCAACATCCACATTTTTCCTTGATTAAAATGAAATGTCAGTAATATATAGATATATAGTGGCATTTCATTTTAATTATGGAAAAATGTGGATTTTGGGTTACTTTTTTTATACAAAATTCGGGAATTTTTTAATCTGAGAAAACCAGGATCCCTGCTGAACCCATATTGATCCAGGCTGTTCTGAAATTTTTTCCATGTTGCTGACAAGATCTAGAAAACTGGTTTTTATCATGGCTAACAACTCAGTAATCCCTAAAAGCAATTATGTTGGTAATTCAGGTTTCTATCTTCTTCCCATATAAACAAGCTGATTCCACTTGCTGATGGGATCAGGTTGGATTTAATCTTTTGAACTTTTAGAGTACATTAAAATATGTTGCCTAGAAAAGTAAAGGGCATATTAGCTAAAATGGAGATTCAAAATTCATACCAGCAGGATTGATGTATTGTGGTACCTCTGATAGAATTAGTCAACCATGATGTCCATAAAGAGTAATGCCTCTAGTAACTATTATTCAGATATATTTTGGGTGAGTGTACACATGTGCTTTAATGCATAGTAGCCTATTTACTGTGCATTAAAGTATCACATAGAAAAGTGTTATCACACTAATGCACAGTAAAATAAATTACTGCACATTAAGTGTCACTTAGAAACCATGCACATTCATTACTATGCATTAAGGCAGCCTGATGCGCATTTGTTTAGCTCACATTTTGGGTACTAATTTTAATGCGCATTAGGAAAAGTACCTTAATGCATGTGTAGACATAAACTTTGGTACCAGAAGTAACCTAAAAGTAGCATCAAGAACATTTTGGGACACTTCAAAGTAATTTAATTTACCAGTGAGGTGTTTCCTCCTTTCTGATCTCATCAAGAATTTCCTCAGTTACCTGGCACACACTATAGAATAAAGATAGTTATGAAACTCTATTGGTCATAGATTGAAGTCATTCCACTACCTCTTCGTCTTCACCAGCAGGATTAACCTATGCTCATTGTTAGGAGGTACAGTTCTTAATTTGACAACTGTTTTTCATGAAAACTAGCTTTTAAAGTAATAAAAAATAGTAGAAGGAGAAAAAAAAATTGGTACTGACCAAGAAACATGAGATCTGAATATAATGAAGAATCTTTAAAACTGCTAGGTACAGGAGGCTGCAATGACATGATTTACCTGATGTGTGTCACGGTGATGAGCAGAGTCTAAATTGCTAAACAAGTAGAAAGTTGAAGTTTGAAATGAGCTGTGGGGTTTATAAAGAGAATAGATAGAAAATTGCTTTATGTCAAGAGTTGTAAAGGAAAAAGATCTTGTGTGGACAGGCAGACAGCTGTGAGGACTCAGAAAGACCCCAGTGACTCTTTTGAGACTGCTGAAAGGTGCTTACAGTAATCCCATGGCTATCAAAGGACCATCTCCCAAGTTCACTAGCTATCAGAACAAGGCATGGCAGGCAAGGCAGGAGAAGGTGCCAAAGAAGAAAGCAGACCATCAGGGACAGCATCCTATTGAAGAGACTTTAGGCCTGCTACTAGTGTCACCAGTGCCTTATTCTGACATAAGGTTTCATGAAATTCTCCTATTTTAAAGAGCACCCTGGCTTAGGAGAGGAGAGCTGTATCCTTAGAAAGGTCTTCTTAGCCTCATTTGTTTCTGCCATCTCAGCTTGATGACAATAAACATTGCTGACTTGATTCATAGATTTGTGCAAACAAATGCATCACCAAAGTCTGAAAGGAGAATCTCCAACATTTGACTAATGGCTTCAGGAAACAATTCATTGTTATCATTTGGAGGGCAAAATAATGACAGCCTAAGAAAACAAAGAGAGTATTTTGGGCATGTCGGGGCCCAGGCTAGCATGCATAGAATGCTATTCATATACCCCTAAGGGCAAGCATACAGACACTCCCTGCACTCAGTAAAAGGACACTGGTCTTGTTAGGAATGGCACTGCTTGGATTCCCTCCCCAGTTTCATTGTCAAAGAAGTTACAATGCATAACTCCCTATGCAACCATCTGGCCTTATGTGTCCTCTCTCTGCCTCTGTCCATTTATTTTACTCATGTCTCAATCCTGACATCTCAGTAGCCTCAGTATAAAAGTGAATCTGGCCTTAATATTGTGAACAGTTAAGGATGTAAAGCGACTAACTCATTTTTCAGTGCCATGAAATAGATAACAATAAACAACTATAAAGCTTGCCAGAATGCCTTAAGAATCTGGTATTCCTACCTGAATAACCATTTGGGTGTCTGCTCTGCTTTTTCTTGGTCACTGGATTGGTTCTAAGGCATTTTACCTTGAAAATACAGCGCAGGAGACAGGGAGCATAGTTCAACTTTTGCTTACTTGTTCTTACTACTTTATTTCAGTGAGGGTTTTTTTTCTAGAAGGGTAATGAAATGGTGCTTGATTGGGGGAAAAAGAAAAAGAACAGTGTTTCTTAATTCTTTGGGTGAACCATAATCACTTGAGGTTTAAGAGAAACAAAGACTAAGAGATTAGGAAAATTATAGGGCTGACTGTATGTGCTCTGAAATTGAGGAAAGAGGTAATAGATTTGTGTTCGCAAGGCTTTCTTGCACTTCAAAGTCACTGTTGCATTCTCTAATCACACATAATAAACAAGTAGTAGAATAGCCCAGCATGTGAAATTCTGAGTACTAGTACTGTATAGCAATGTTTATAAAGAGACTCTTTAGCAATGGGAAAAGCAATTAAGAAAAGCATCAGTGAAGCTACAGTTTCAGCATATGGCTCAACATGGGGAGTTGAGGGGGGAGTTAAACCACTAGGGGGCAGTTAAAATTATTCTAATATGATTAAACATGAATCGTTTCATTTCTTTCTTCAAAATTGCCTTTTTAGGTACTGGAGGAAAGTGGCATAAACTACTAACCCCCAATTCTCTACTGCTCTTCACTTGTGTAGTCTTTCACCCCTGTGCCAAACAGGTGCAAAACAGTACCACCCCATGGGAATGGACAATTCTGATTTGATGGCTGATTTTCCTCAGCAGTAAATGACTATTCAAGATGCAAGGCAGCAGAGTTGCATGCAATATATTCTGTTATGGTGCTTGTCTAACTGCTGGGAACATTTTGTGTTACATAGGTAATCTCTATAAACTATTTAACTAATCTCAGTGGTAACACTTCATTATGTTGTCTGTGAGAAAATGATTAATGCTGACCTACTAGCCATCACTGTCTCCAGGCTCTAGCATAAAAAACATGAAACCATTAGGGATATTTTATGCAGCTAACACCACCCTAAGGAATGACTCTCCAGTCTATTATGCCTATTGCGCAATGCAGCTCTGGAGAGTGGGGACTCAAGGCTTTAAATGGTACAAAATTCTCCTGTCATTGCGGAGGCTTTATTTTTGCTCAGTTCTTATACATCCTCCAGGATAGCTGACCTGCTGGCAAGGGCTTTTAACAAGGTGCATCTTGGGATGTGTGTGCTGTGAGGAATGCAAGCCGGGAGACAATCAAGCAGATGTTGGCAGTCAAGGACATAGGTTGAGAGACCGGAATGATGTCGGGGTGGCAGGGAACTGAGGGTTACCAGTGGGGGACTAAAATGTCTATACACAAATGCTAGGTGTATGGGGAATAAGGAGGAGGAACTGGCACTCCTGCTAGGAAATAGGGAATATAATCTTGTTGGAATAATGGAGATGTAGTGGGATGCAACGCATGACTGGGCTGCATGCATAAAGGACTACAGGCTGCACAGAAGGGATTGGGTAAGGAAGAAGGGAGGAGGTGTAGCTCTATATAAAGGATAAGTATGCCTCCTCAGAGATCCAAATTGGTTTGAGAGAAGGGTGACTCGAGACCCGGCGGGTCAAGATATGGGGGGACAAGGAGAAGGGGCTTGGTGGTAGGCATCTACTACAGACCACCATGCCAGAAGGAAGAGCTGGATCTGGAATTTTCGAGAGAACTGATGGAGGCTGAACATTCAAGGGACATAGTTGTCATGGGTGACCTCAGTTACCGTGCCATATGCTGGGAGGAGCACTTGACTAGATCTGACTGGTCGTGTAGGTTTTTGACCTGTGCGGACAAACTTTATTTACTACAAGAGGTGAACTAGCTGACCAGGAAGTAGACTTTGTATTTGATTCTAGCCAAAGGGGGGATGACCTGGTAGGAGATCTGGGGATCGAGGGTAATCTGGGAGACAGTGATCATGAGGTGATAGAATTCACTGTTAGTCATAGGGCAGGCACGTCAGCTAGTAGGGCAGAGGTGCTTGATTTCAGGAAGGCTGAATTCAATGAACTTAGGAAAATAGTGAGAGAGACCCTATGGGAACAGGGACCGGAAGGAAAGGGAATTCAGGAAGGGTGGTTGTTCCCTGAAGAAACAATCCTCAGAGAATGGAAAAGATATATTCCTATATGCAGGACAGGTGGGAAAGGGGCTGGGAAGAGGATGCAAGGAGTGATTAAAAAAGAAAAAGGAGGCTTATGGGCAGTGGAAACAAGGGGTAGTCACTAAGGAGGAATACGCAAGTATAGCCCATATTCGTAGGGAAAGGATAAGGAAGGCGAAGTTGGTGACCAAGTCAGGTTGGCAATTGAAATCAAAGATAACAAGAAGTCCTTCTTTAAGTATATAAAGAGCAGGAGGAAGACCAAGGGAAATGCGGGGCCCTTTCAGACTGGGAAGGCACAGCTGAAAACAGACAATCAGGAGAAAGCTGAACTATTTAACGAATACTTTGCATTCGTGTTTCTGCAATGGTGGTCAGCTACTGAATGGATGGCAAGGAGGAGGGGGAGATTGCTAACCAATGGTTAGTGTCAAACTGGTGAGGGAGCACCTAAAGCAGCTGAATGACTTCAAGTCATTAGGTCTGGATGGACTGTACCTGAGCTGAGAGTGCTGAAGCACTTGGCTGGAGTCATTGTGGGACCATTGTGAAAGGTATTTGAAGACTCATGGTGCTTGGGAGAGGTCCCAGAAGACTGAAAAAGGGCCAATATGGTGCCAGTCTTTAAGAAAGTAAGGGGGGAAACTATAAGCTGGTCAGTTTGACCTTGATATCGAGTAACATTTTGGAAAAAATATCAAGAAGTCCATTTGTGAGAGACTGGCAGAAGACATGATGCTGAAGGATAGTCAACATGGTTTTTTTGTGGGCAGGTCTGTCTGATGACCAACCTCATTTCCTTCTATAATCAAGTTGATGAAAGGAAGAACTTCTTTATGGTAAGGGTGACCAGAATCTAGAATAGACTTCCTAAGGAGGTGCTGCAGTCCCCAACTTTCATAGATTTCACAGACATTAGGGCTAGAAGGGACCTCATAAATTTATCGGGTCCAGCCCCCTGCCCAAAGGGCAGGAAGTCAGTTGGGGTCAAATGATCCCAGCAAAATAAGCATCCAGATATTTCTTGAAAGTGTCCAGAGTAGGTGCTTGCACCACCTCTGGGGGAAGTCTGTTCCAGGCCTTGTGGGCTCAGGCAGTAAAGAAGTTTTTCCTTATGTCTAGCCTAAAATGGTCTTGCAGGAGTTTGTGACCTTTGGACCTTGTCATCCCCTGGGGGGCTCTGGTGAACAGGCATTCCCACAGATCCTGATGCACACCCCTGATGTACCTATAGGCTGCCACCAAGTCACTCCAAGCCTGAGCTTCTCCAGGCTGAAGAGTGCCATAACTCTCAGCCTCTCTTTGTAAGGCCTGTTTTCTTGCCCTCTGACTATGCATGTGGCTCTCCTCTGGATTTTCTCAAGCTCTCCATGTCATTCCTAAATTGTGGAGCCAGAATTGGATGCAGTACTCCAGCTGCGGCCTCACCAAGGCTGAGTATAGTGGGAGGATTACATCCTGGGTCTTGCTCAAGATGCATCGATATATGCAAACCAGAGTTTTGTCCACTTTGCCAGCTGTGGTATCACATTGGTGGCTCGTGTTCATCTTGTGGTCAGTCATGACCCCCAAGTCTCTTTTGGTCATATTGCTAGCGAGTGCAGCATTGCCAAGCCTGTAAGTATGATGTGGGTTTCTTTTTCTGAGGTGGAGCACCTTGCATTTCTCCATGTTGAATACCATCAGGTTTTCATCCACCCACCTTGCACGCTTATCAAGGCCAGCCTGGATCACGAGCCTATCCTCAAGTGTGGACACACTTCCCCAAAGTTTGGTGTCATCAGCAAATTTAGCCAGTCTACTTCTAATGCAAGTGTCCAGATCCTTTATGAAGACATCAAAGAGTACAGGTCCAAGAACAGAGCCTTGGGGGACACCACTAGTCACTGAGTGCCATGTTGATTCAGTTCCGTCAACTACCACTCTGGGTCTAACCTCAGAGCCAGTTCCCCAGCTATTGGACTGTGAAGTAGTTGAGGAAGCAGTTGCCCAATTTTTCCATGAGATCATGGGACAACAGATCTAAAGCTTTTTTGAAGTCCAACTATCAACCTTTTCTCTTTTGTCCAGGTGATTATGTCACCTGATCATAGAAAGAAATGAGGTTGGTCAGGCAAGATCTAACTGCAATAAACCCATGCTGGCTATCCCTCAGAATGTTGCCTTCTCTTAGCCTGTCAAAAATGGTTTCTTTGATAATTTTTTTCCAAAATTTTCCCAGGGATTGAGGTCAAATTGATTGGCCTGTCACTTACGGGGTCATCTTTCCTCCCTTTCTTGAAGGTGGGCACTACTCTGGCCCTCTTCAAATCTTCAGGTACTTTGTCTGAGCATCATGAGTTCTTGAATATCCTTTCCAGTGGCTGTGGTATGTCTGCCAGTTCCTTTAGCACTCTTGGGTGCAGTCTATCCAGACCAGCTGATTTGTGGGAGTCCAGCCTCTTAAGATGCTCTGTCACAAGATCCATGCTAATGGTGGGTATATGTTCACCCTCACCCTGGTCATCCCACATCATGTTAGGCAGGGCGGTCCCTGTGGGCTGGTGAAAAACTGATGCAAAGTTATCATTAAGCAGATTGGCATTTTCATGGGTGTCGGTAGTCAGCTGTCTTAGCTGGTTTAGCAGGGATCTAATGTTGCCCTTGTTTTTCTTTCAAATCCCCACATATCTACAGAAGGACTTTTTATTGTCCTTGATTCGTATAGCCAGTTGGAGTTCAGTTGCAGCCTTGGCTTTCTTAATTTGCTCCCTGCCGGTGTGGATCAGTGCAGAATACTCCTCCTTAGTGGCATTTCCTGTCTTCCTTTATAAGCCTCTCTTTTTAAATGTAGGGGGTCCATGAGCTCTCTGTTGAGCCAAGGCAGTTGTTGAGCCCTTTTACCACCTTTCCTACCAGTTGGAATGGACTTCCCTTGTGCTTCTAGGATCACTTCCTTAAGAAGCAACCACTCATCATGAACTCCCCTCCCTGTGAGATCAGGGCCTCAAGAACAAGCCTCCTTGTCCCAGCTGCCAGTAGAGGGTTCAGGATTGAGTGTGGTTGGGAGTAAAAAGGTAAGAAAGGTTTATTGATTTAAGAAACACACAACTATGCATAAATAATAAGACTGCAATGACAGACGATAACAATTTGCATTGGCAACGTATCTGCAGTCCCCTCTGATGTCTGAGGTATGACAAGTTCCTCATCTACAAAGCTCAGCGAAGCCAGGCAGCCCCAATCAGCACTGTCCAAGGGGTGCCAGGAAGGACCCTGGTATTCCGTCCTCGGGCTCCTCGAGATCCATGGGCCCACTGAAACCAGGTCAGCAGCTAACTTTAAATCAGTAGCTTCCCTCACAGAGATGCATCTCCCTTCTGATTTTTTTTTTTGGATGTGCTAGCCAATTTATAAATTCTGAGCTATGCTGATAACTTGCAGCCATACAAATTCTCCCACTGCAAACTTTCCATAGGACTGACCAATAGCAGTACAAGTCTTTGCATTCTTCTGATAAGGTTAATTTTATCTACGCCACAAGGCCTAACTTACTACTTCTACAAGGCTTTGCTAAATTTACTAGGCCTCACTACATACAAGGCCTCATTACTCTTTAACTTTAATTAGGCTCTTAGAGACAACAAACAGCTTATAATACATGAACAAATAATAAGAAACACATGGTCTAATCTTCACAGCATTCAGCAAGCACCTTAGACACAATTTTCAGCTGTCACACCTCCTGAACTTATGAAAGTTAGCTTTTCTAAAGTGAAGGACTACTGCATTGCTGGCTGACTTTCCAGCTTTGCGATGGATAGTGACAGTGATCAACTCGTGATCACTGTCATCCAGCTTCCCTTTGATGCTTAGGTCTCTGATTAGAGCATCCCCTTTGGTCAGTACCAGGTCCAGCAGCGCCTTACCTCTTGTTGGTCCATAAACTTCCTGAGAAGGGTAGAGCTCATCCACATATATAAGGAAGCTTTGAGACCACTCATATTTGGCTGGGTGTGCTTCCTATGAGATGTCTGGGTAGCTGAAGTCTCCCATGACAGTCATGCACCGAGAGCGTGCAGCCTCAGCCAGTTCCCTGGAGTATTATTGGTCAAGCTCTTGTTCCTGGTTTGGAGGTCTGTAGTACACTCCTACCATTGTATCCCCTTCGCCATGTTTCCCTTGTATTCTAACCCAAAGGATCTCCAGTAATCCTCCCTGGGTGCCAGTCTCAGTTTGTTGGGGCGTGTAGCTCCCCTTCACACAGAGAGCTACACCTTCACCCATTTTTTCGGCACGATCTCTCCTGTACAGGGTGTAGCCACTTACGCCCATAGTCCAGTTGTAGGAGGAGTCCCACCAGGTCTCCGTTATCTCTATGAGATCATAGTCATTTTGGTTTAGCAGAAGGACCAGTTCCTCCTTCTTATTCCCCAAACTCATAGCATTAGTGTACAGGCACATAAGTATGCTGTTGGAGGCACTAGGTTTCCTTGTATTCATGAAGAAGCTCTGTTCCTAGGCTGGAGTGTGTTCCCTTGAGCATCCTAACCTGCTGATCTTGTGGTTGATGCTTGGTGAGCTTGCTCTGGTGGCTGTCCACACATCCCACTGTGAGCTTAGTTTAAAGCCTGGTCAAGCAGGTCAGCCATTCTGGCTGAGAAGAGCTTCTCCAATTGAGTGAGGTGGAGGCCATCTCTTCCCAACAGACCAGTGCCTCTCTCTCCAAAGAGCAGACTGTGGTCATAGAAGCTGAAACCTTCACGATGGCACCAGCACCACAGTATTCTGTTTACTGCCTTGATTTATGTCTCCCTCCCCAGCCTGTAACCCGTAACTCGAAGGATTGCGGAAAAAATCACTTGCGGCCCCAACACCCTGAGCTCCACTCCCAGAGCCCTGTAGCCATTCATGATCTGGCTGGGATTGCTCCGAGTCACGTCATTTGTGCTCACATGGATAAAGACTATGAGGTCATGGTTGGAGGGCCAGATAGGTTTTGGGATCCTCTCAGCTACGTACTGGATACGGGTTCCCGGAAAGCAGCAGACCTCCCAGGCTAAGAGGACAGGGTGACAGATCACTCTTTCTTTCCTCCTCAGGAGGGAGACTCCTGCAACAACCACCCTGTTTTCTATCTTAGGGATGATAGCTGATCGTGTTTCTTCGTCACTTGCAGTAGCTGGCAGCTCTGCTGGCTCTATTGGTGCTGCAAGAGGTTTGTACCTGTTGCAGAGATCCAGGGGGGTGGTGACCCTTGTACAGTGAGCCTTGGGGCAAGAGACAACCTTTATCCAGGCCCCTGGCTGGACAATATGGGAGTGCCTTTTGGCCTCCCTGGTCCTGGCAGGCAGCCTACGTCTACCTTCTTCTTTCCTGGAGTGAAGGGCCTGGCTTTAGGAGCTGATCTCCTGTTCGCCATCCCTGATGGCATCTTGGAAGTCCTCAAGAGGAGATTGGACAGATATCTTAATGGGAGCATTTGATCTCAACAGTATTCCTGCCCAGAGGTGAGGGATTGAGCTCAATGATATTTTGAGGTCCCTTTCAGCCCTTAATTTTTATGATTCTATGATCCTTCTTGATTTTGATTTCATAACAATGTACTGTGCATAAATTGGTCATTCTGATTTTTCCCTCAGTCACACAGATGTAACTGAAAATTAAATTTTGCTAATTCCAGGTAAGTCAGTGAGATTTTATTGGTGTGTAACAGTGTTAAGTGATTGGGTCATGTTTTGTCCTTTGGTGCAAGCAGACATTGTGGTGAAGTGTCCTTCCAGGGGTGGCCATGAAGCCCCTGGGGTCCATTCAGCCTTCACTTTGTGAAAAATTGCCCCTTTAGTCACCTGCCACACCTTGGTATCTTTTATGAGGGAGGCTGTCCCAGGGCTTCCTAAATTACTCTCTCAAATGCCACCAGGTGCCCATGGTCACTACCTTATGGGCTAATTGCATGTCTTCATTCTGTCCCTATACCATGCCCCAATGTCTTGCAGATGACATCCTCATTGCTCAGGTTGTGTTCTCTTAGCAGGCTCCTAGCTGTTACTGCTGCCTCTGCTCAGCTCTGAGTTTATATGCTGCCCAAGTCTAGCCTTCGTCCTGGGTCAGATGACTCTATAACCAACTCCGTCCACACCTACAGGCTGCCTTAGCACTAGTCGGTATGTTTCTTAAAGTGACAGAAGCACCAAGCCTCCTCCCACAGACATCCACCAGATATATAGGATGTATAGGAAAAAGTATAAAACCTAGCCAGCATCACACATCTGCTATTAGTAGCTCAAGAGAGTGGGGTGAAGGAGGAAACGAGAAACAATGGTAATTTTGAACTCGGTGTTTATAGTGTATAAAGCGTGGTTCAACTCAGCGCCAGACAAAATTTAGAGAGTAGACTGAGGACAGCTTTAAAATACACAGGATGCTTGGCTGCAATGGCCAACAGCAGGCAGGCTGATAGCTCACAGTACCCTGTTTCAATTGGGTTTTGAGTCCTCAGGGTCCATTCTAAGAACAGAGGCCAATATAATTGCTTTCTTGTATCTTTGTTGGCAGGGGCAAATGGTAGTATCAATAGAGAGGCTGAACAATCCTTCTATCTTCAGAGCAGGGGTGAGATGCACAATCATGTAGTGCAGGGGTTGTCAGCCAGGGCTATGCATACCCCTGGGGGTACTTGAAAATGTGCTTGGGAGTAAGCACGGGTGGGCGGGGATGGAGCGCCACCACTCACCACCCTGTGCCACCACCTCCCAAGAGCAGGGTTGGGGGTGGGGAGTGGGGTGAGGGCAGTGGCTCCCCCCTGTGAGCCACACAGGTGCTGCATGGACAGCTGGAGGCTGGGGAGAGGGAGCTCACACACAGAGGCCACTGCTGCACCCCGCACTGCCACGGCTCGCGCCTGCAGCTCCATAGGCTGCTGACAGGCAGTGCTTGATTGGCCAGGTGTGAGGCCCATCAGCAGCCCATGGAGCCGCATGTGCGACCAGCTGTGTGATGTGTGACCCCCACCTCTCCTCCCCCCACTCCATGTCCAGCCAGAAGGGGTCCACTCTGTCAAAAAAGGCTGAAAAGCCCTGGTGTAGTGGGTAGGGAAAACTTTCATTGGAGTTACCTGAGATGCACCTCTGTTATAAAAAAACAGAGGACTTCCATCTCCTTGATAGTCAGTGTAGCACTTTGCATGATTAAGGCCCTTTTCCAAAATCGAGGCAACCAGTTTTCAGTTCCTGTCTCTGGATTTATGTCTTCACTGCCGTGCAAGGTGTGACTGCACCATGTCTCGCCATGAGGGCTTTAATATGGCTAGCTTAGTTACCAACAACAGCAAAGCCCAGGGTAATACCAACTTCAGTTGCTAGTTAAGTGTACCAGCTGGGATTGTAAAGCCCACACTGATGTCTGAGCTGCTGTGGATGCACTGCTTTGGGTACCCAAAATAGCAAGATGGATGCTGGTGTGTGTACGTACACATGTTGCACTTCAGAGTGGAGGGTAAATGTAGTCGCTGACACAGACATCTGACAAGTCACTTATAACTGGTTATGTTCACAGGCCTAAGTGCTGTGATGCTTGGTATCGCAGATCCAAACACCTGAAAGTTTGGGGGAGAATCAACACCTTGAATTATATATCTAGGCTTCCTGTGACATGCATAGGGTTCTCTTTTTGGGATTTTTCAGCTGTGAGCCCTCTCTTGAAGGTCAGTGCCTACCCTTTTCTCCCAGAGACGGAAAAAAAGCTGTGACTCCCTTTACATACAAATGGCAAATGCCTCAAGGACTCATCCAGGATGTAGGAGATTCAAGTTCAGCTCCTTCCTCTGCCTTGGCTTTTAGACCCACGTTTGGAAAATGTCCAACCACGAGACTTATAAACCATTCTGCGGTGACGTGCGTGCAGAAGAGGAGGGCTTTGTCTCTCTTACAAAAGCTCTTCCACTTTGCACACACTGCTTACAACTCATTTCACACAAAAAGAGCATGTGAGCCTCAGCGTAGCTCTGTAACCTAGTGATCAGGGCACTTCTGAGGCGAAAGAGCTCTGGTTTCAGCAGTCTCTGTATTTTAGATTAAACAGTCATGAGACATAATGCATACGCAGAGCAGAGGTTTCCCCCACAAATGGAAGACATAATGTGAGCTCACACTTTCTATCTGGCTTCATTTTCTGTGCAGTGGCTTAGTTTCAACTCAAGGAATAAAGGGGAGAGTTGTGAATCCCTGTCTCACGTACACATCTCAGGGCTGAAAGGAGGAGCACCAGCTTCAGACAGTGGCAAGATTTCAGACGCAGCCCTGCCTTTAGTGTGTGAGGCAGCCAGTTGTGCACTGTGCTGTGTTGCGAGTCCCAGTGTTTGGCTCCTGATGCTCCCCAGTACATGGAACATGGGTGCCCAAATCCTGGCTATGAATTCCCCTGCTGGGACTTAAGCACCTATGTTTCTGGATCTAGTCATTTAGGCCTTAGGACATATCTGCACTGCAGTTGCAGTATGTGCCAGCTTGGCCTTCCCAAGCATGCCCGGCCCACCTGTTCTTCCTTGCATGCTCTGCCCTCAGCAATATGCCATGAGGCCCAAGAGTTGGATATTAAACGTGACAGCAAAGGGGGCTCAAACGTAGCACTCCTCGAGGAACAGGGGACTGGCTCTACTTAAATGCTCTTTCCCTGAGCATTCTCATCCACTACAGGGCTAGATGGGCCTTGAAAGGCAGGGGAGATATGTACCTTAAACGAAATAAATAAGATGTAGAGAGAACATCAGCTTTAGTGAACTCGAGCTCCCTTCATCAGATGCTTTGTCTCTTGTGTGGCCACCCCACAAGATCCCTCAGAACAATTCAAAAGCAAGTTTTGAGAGTGAGCAGAAAAGGCCTCCCAGGACCATCTTCCTCTGCATATTTCCTAGATTAAAGCATTGCTTTTCCTGCTGCATTTGCCAGTCCTCTGATTTCAGACACAGTCTCATCATTATCTCTGGCCAAACAAGTAATTTTCAGTATGAGGTTTCTGTAGTTCACATGGTATCAGTTTTGGTTATGGTTTTAATAATACCTTAAAAGTATTCTGCTGGGGTATGCTTTTTCTGCAGTTCTTGTCCTTCATTCCTGATTGCTAAGGGAAGCTGCAAAACATGGATTCTATGTTTCTTTATTATTTCACCTACTAGTTTTATTATGTGCTCTCAACCTTCTCCATTTAATTTTGTTACATGTTGGGAAGCTGTTTCAAAGGACAAATGTTTTTTTCCTAGTACACTGTCATTTACTGCTGCTGCCTGGGCACTTCTAGAGCCACAGGGTAAAATTCTGGCTCCAATGAAGTCAGTGGAGACTTTATCATTGATTTTGTGGGTCCAGGAATTTGTTAAGAGTTGAGGGAGTAATAGGGACAAAAACAATTCTAAATGCTTTAAAAATGGAGCTTGATTAAAAGAATATAGTATGGTTACCTGTTAAGGAAATTAATGCCTGTTAAAGCAAATCCAGTGGTGGCAGGGCAGCAAAGATGTGCTCCAGGTTCCTAGCTGTGTCCAGGTGAGCAGGGTTGTGCAGTTAATGGTTCCATGAACCTCTTTGTGACACCACACACAATTAACATTAAATGAATACTGTGCCACAGATTTGCAGCACGGTGCCAAAATTTCTATTGGGATTTCCTGATAGCAAAAAAAAAAAAAAAAAAAGCACTGGTACAAAAAGCAGTGCAATACATGCAAAAAACCATGCACCCGCACAAACAGAGGCCAGGGCATCCAGAGCAATGCTCTCCATGCTGCCCCTGTTGCTCCAGCATGCCACCAGGTAAGATTGCTGAAGAGCCAGGAAGAACTGGGCAAGGGCAACTTGCCCATTATGAGGCAATTTGTCCTGCAGTAAACCACACATACAGGGGCATATGGTGAGGAAAACTGCCGCTGGAAGTGTACACCCCTGCTCAGCTGGACTTAGCCCCAGTCTTAAAACCAGTTGTGGGAATGATCAAATGAATTGTTGTTACTAGAAAAAGGACTTCTTGTAGCACAGTAATGCCTTCTTGGGAAATGGAACCCAGTCCCTCACCACTGCCTTTGGCCCTTGCATCCCACTGCAGTGTTACTGCCAAAAGCAATTTTTCCAGTTTATTCAGTGAGGGAAAATATTTCCCCTGCTAGGGATAACCTAATTTAGTAAGATGACAGAGAGTTGGATGAAGGTTGTTTTTTGTTTCTTTCTTCTTCTTTTTTTTTCCTAAAGGAATGGTCACCTTTGTGCTCGACGTCATAATTAGCTGCTCCTTATCTATGTGCCCATCTTAGAGTTAATTTTTCATCAAATAAACGGTAAAATAAATGTCTCACTTATTTGATTTAGGTCGTATGTGAATAAGAACTATTACTTACATTGTGTTGTACAATAGGTAAATTCTGCTAATCATAGCAAATTCTTGCCTCAAAGTACTTATAATCAGAGTCAGGATGGTCTGATTTAACCCAGATTTATCTTGCGGGCAGGGAGGGGATGTTTAGAGTAATGTGCATTCTTTCTGGAGAATAATTGCATTAGGGGTGTTGTCAGGACTGGGATGAGGGATGTCAGGCATTGGTAGTTAGGCTCAAGATCCATAACCTGAGTCCAGAGCTAGGAGCCAGTACAGGGTTGCAGCCTAAGTCCAGATTTTATAATTTTTAAGATGTTAGATCTAATTATGGGAAAGTCATCTTAAGTTTGTCCCCAGCCATGGGAAGGGGGCAGGCAGACTGACCCTTGTACCTTTCTTCCCTGCCATTTGCTTCCCTGCCTGCACTCCTGCTACCTGTCCCTCCCCACCTGATCACCAACCCTTGCTGCTGATGCCTGAACCCCCATTTGCTATGCTACCACATCCCCTACCCAATCCCCCAT
>NW_017729032.1:7183921-7188311 GCF_001723915.1 Gavialis gangeticus | reverse complement strand
GTCCAGATATTGAAGTCATGGTAGAAACAGGCCAGGGTTGGGAAACCAGAGTGGCAGCCAAGGCAAGTTAACGTCAAGGAGTCAGGATCAGGAAGCTGTGGGTCAAGGCAAAGTCCACAGATTGTATCAAGGTCAACACCTAAGAAACAAGCCAAGGTCCAGATCCTGAGTCAAGATCAAGACAAAAAATTGATAGTCAGAAGCTGCACCTGGACACCAGTAGAGGAACAAAGAGCAAGAACTGCAGCCGGTCACATAAAAGTGCTGGGGTAAGGTCAGTCTCCAACCTCAGCAGGAGACTCATGCAACCAGCCTACCCTACTGGTTTTAAGGCCATAGCTGAGGTAGGGCTCGCAACCTGGAAGCACAGCAGTCAATGATTGGCTGTCAGAAGGATGACTCCTCCCTAGCTGGAGGGGTGCCATATCACAGGTTTCCTGTTGTGTTTCATGCTGCTTTTGGAGGAGCTCGTAACCACCCCTATTTTCAGTCTTCTTATGCAATCCCTTGGAGGCTACAACACCGTGTTGTACCACACAGGGGTGGAGCAGTGCATACTAGGAAACATGGCACCTAGGGGCTATATCTCCGTATTTAAAATGGAGAGGTGCAGTTTGTTCCATGCTCATGTATGTCAATTTAGATCTGCTTGACAAGTGCCAGGCAAAATGCACCACATGGCTGCTCTGCCTTGAAAGCCAGGTTGGTTGCTGGGATGATGCAGTAGAGTTTCTGTGAGCGGAGAAGAGCCACTGTTCATCAGCCTGATTAACTGCCCATAATGCCCCCACAATCTCACAGTCCTGAAGGAAGGCTTCTTCAGTTAGAAACCATCCCAATTGAGAGGAAGTAAAGTAGCAATTATATATAACAAATAGAGAAATGGGGAAGTTGATAGCAAGGCACACAAATCAACCAGTGGAGAATGCAGAGAACTGAAATTATAATCAGGAGTTAAGAATTCCTTCAGAATTTGAATTAAATCAGGAGTCAAGGACTCAAAGTCGCAAGAAAATTAAATAAATCTGGTGGTTTAAAATAGGCTACCCACCACTATAGCACCTTATGCAGACTGTAAGGCTGTAGATTTAAAATTGTAATGAGACTATGGTGTATTTGTACCATTTTCTGTTCTCATTACTATCCTTGTCATGAGAACACATTCATATTGTTCATTTCCAGGTTGCATTACAGAATTAGGTGCCAGACTTTAAATCCCTTGTATATTCTGTGGAAAGTAATGGGAAAGTGTGCTGTGCTGACCTTTTCAGTGTTCTCTGAGTTGATTGGCTCATCCTCCCTGGCTTTTCAGCCTCTCTGACTTGAGAAAGAGGTGGAAATGAAAAGATGATCAGTGTACAGAATAGCGCAAAGGTTAAACCAGAGCAGCATGGAATTGTCTTTCATAGACTCTGTTGGGCATTAAAATGCTGTCCTGACCGGGTGATAAAGATTGTAATGAGAATGAGAAATGGCATGACATAATTTCAGTCCTATGACAGGAGGATAAAGTTAGGGGCTGGATGTCTCTTGGGGTTGGAAGTAAGATATAGAGCCTTTCATCTCCAGGTTAGTGGTTCAGATCCAGCTGAGGATTGAAATGGAGTGAAATTTGATTAAAAGTTGATGACTGTTCAGTGATGAAATGAGTTTGGGGGATGCAAGCCAGTTCTCAGAGGACAAGTGCCCACACCGCAAAAGACACTAACATAATTTCCATCGATGTGCACCTTTGGTGGGGGGGACGGTAAGAGAGAGGAAGGGACTGCTCTCTCATCCCTAGTGGGAAAGGAAATGAACATTAGATCAATGAAAGAGAATTGTGATGGGCAAAGCTCAAAACGAGCTAGCCAGACAAGCATATCCGAGGCCAGATGCGTACCTCAAACATTCTACCGGTAAAATTAGAGGAATGTGTTGTCACAACAGCCACTTTCATGGCAACTTGTAACTCCTCATCCCTGCTCCCACTCACTGCTAAGATTGCCCATATAATGCGATACAAAAGATTTCAGCACAGTATATTAATTCACCAGTGCCAACCAGTGTGGCTTCTACAGATACTCTTCTAATTAGAAATTGCACCAAACACGTGATTTTTGTCTTCAAATGCTGAGTGTAAGTCTCACCTCCAGAACTTCCAAACTAAGATCCTGAGGAGGAGAATAATAAGAGATGGGGAGACCAAGCAGGAGACATTTATACTGATCTTGCTGAAAATAACCATCATGTAAACAATAGGGCAGTGTGAAGCTTTGGTCCCTGATTTGATTCGGCGGTGATTTGGCCTGGTTTGGTGGCCAAATCGCCGAATCCGAATCGAATCAGAGGACACTTTAATCTCTCCAAATTGAATCAGAATCCTCCGAATCAATTCAGAGAGATTCAGAAAGATTCAGACATAGACACAGCTTAAATGTTTTTTCTACATACCTCTAGGTAGCTGGCGACTCGTCAGTGCTGTGATGCTGGGGCACATGAAGCGTGGGGGGCTCCCCAGCTTGCTGGGCAGCAGACCCAGAAGCACTTTGGGTCTACTTCCGGGTTCACCACCAAGCATGTGGAGGCCCCCCCTTACCTCCCCCCCACACTGCTGTGGGATGCTCTGTCTACCCCAGCATCGTAGCATTCGCAAGCCGCGCTGGTACCTTGAGGTATGTAGAAAAAACATTTAAAGCTGTGTCTGTCCAAATTGCTGTTTTTCTGAATCAGCATTCAATCTTCAGATTCAGATTTGGCCAAATAGAATCAGGGACAGTGATTCAACTCAACAAATCGAATCACTGTCCCTGATTCAGGCCAAATCCAAATTGAATAGGGCCCGCTTCGCACACCCCTAGTAAACAAGTCCTTTAGAAATGGAGCAAGGGAGGGAAGGGCATATTTTGGTAATACTAAAATTACTTGGCAATGACTCGATGGCAGGAGAAGCAGAGTAGGGTGTGCTGAGGCAAAACTGTATATAAGAAACTCTGGCCCTGCACCTCAGCTTAAGTCTTTGTTAAGGCACAGGCCAGTGGTCTGTCTTTTCAAAATGCTATACAGAATTCAACTGAAGAATTATTTAATGTGAAATCATAAGTCAGCATTAATAGTTCTCAGAAAACTTGAAAAGAGAGAGCGCTCTCTGGTTTCTTAATAAAACAAATATTTAATTTATATAGAATATATGGCAAATAGTATAAAGATATTGTAAATAGCATTTGGAGCACAATAAATAAGTTTTAAACAAAAGCTAGTAGACAATAACTCTACTGAGATTCCCCATGCAGACTTCCCCTCCCTGCGTGCCTTTGTTACTGTTAGACAGAGTTCTTTAGGTAGATGTGATATCTTTTATTAGACCAACTAAGTAGTTGGAAATATTGTTCTTTGCAAGCTTTTGGGCACAAACACCCTTCTTCAGGCATACATAGATTCTGCTGATGTTTGTGTGCTTTCTTGGGTAGAATAGAAGCCAAAATGCAAATGCAGGTCTGTGAAAACACAAATGTATGATGATACGGTTCAAAAGGAATGAGAGAGAGTAGGTGTGGAAAGACAGGCAACTAATAGGAGAAGCATGGGGGGGGTACATACCCCCCCTGACTCAGCACCATTCAGGATGGGACAGTTTTTTTGCTGCGCAGACTGGCGGCATGTGAGGGGGGAGGTGGAGAAGGGGGCACTAAGATATGGCACAGAAGTATAGGAGTGGATACGGGGCTTTTGGCCTGCCCCCGGGCCCACCCACAAATTGTGCCACCCCCAGATTGAGGAGGCACCAGTCACCCGTGTGGAAAGGTTAGTGGGGTGGGGGCAAGAGGGTGAAGGTGATAAAATGTAGCTGGTAAAATGCAGACAGGTTACCTGGGGTTGTCAGATGTCCGGCTGGTTATAATATACCATAAAGCCAATGTCTATATTTAGTCCATGTTTTTTTGTATCTAGTAGATTTTATGAAGTGAAGTTCATAGGCTCATCTACAAAAAGTGTTTTTTAAATTCCCTTTGAGGATTAAAACTGAGAGATTGGAGAGGTAATGGTCGCCTTGTGAGAAGTGTGCACCCACAGGTAACTGTGTATTTTTTTCTTTAATAGCTTTTCGGTGTGCATTCATTCTGGTACACAGTTGTTGTTTGGTTTCTCTGACATATTTTCCATCAGGGCATTTAGTGCACTGGAAGAAATATAATACATTTCTGGAGGTGCAGGTGTAAGATCCAGGAATGGTGATGGTTCTGTTGTGGGGTGTGAGGAGAGGTGGAGATGAGTTGGCAGGTTTTATATTTTTTTGTCCCAGCATGTTCCGGATACACTCAGTATGCTTTGGGCTATAGGAAGCTTGCTTCTGGTGATGAGGTTGGCGAGGTTCAGTGCTGGTTTAAAGGATAGGATTTGTGAATCTAGA
>NW_017729032.1:7172806-7178921 GCF_001723915.1 Gavialis gangeticus | reverse complement strand
ACAAGGTGATGAGGTTGGCGAGGTTCAGTGCTGGTTTAAAGGATAGGATTTGTGAATCTAGAAAGATGTCTTTAAGAGTTGGGACTTTTTCTATTATGGGTTGTAATTATCTGAGGATTTTCCATATAGGTTTGTTGCTGTTACACATTTAAATGTAAGATTCCAACATTTACACTTCTTTTTTTACCATACACAGAAAAACTCATTTCCCAGTGATCTTTCCTCAGAGACAATTTCTCTGTCTATATAAAGTAAGCAAAATACACACTACGTGCCACTTGTTGCTTCAGAAGAGTGGAAGTATTTCCATCTTTCCAAACCCTGTCACCAAACAAACAGTTATGGATGTCCCAAGAGAACAGTGTTCCAGCCCTCAGGGTGTGTCTACACGTGCACTTAATGAAGTTGAATTTACTGCAGAACAATTTGCTTTGCCGTAAACTAATTCAGGCATCATCATCTACACGTGCATTTAAGCGCAGTAATTAACTGCACTGCCGGATACCACTTATCTTTGACAGGACTACCTGGCAGCACAGTAAATTAGTCTTCTCTGGCCTAATTGCCACACACATGTAGATGGTGATGCTTTACTATGAAGCAAGTTAGTTGGCACTGTCTTGGGAAGTGAGAGTTTGCATCTCCTCAGGCAGAAAACTTAATTCAGTCCATATCGTGGAAGTCCTGGGTGAATGCTCTAACCACTAAGTCATTGTATGAAGAGGGAGAGAATAGCATAAGCTGCTCTACTGTCTACTCTTTTGACTAGAAAGTGTCACTGCTGCTGCTTTATTTTATTTTTTTAAATAAAAGGCTTTGGTGTCTATGTTTGACAGAGAATTCAGGGCAATGAATTCTGAATTGGTTGAGTCATTTTCATGAGGGCCAAGGTAAGTCACCTAAGCTCTGGATGGAAGCTGGATTTATCAGTAAGCTGGATCCTTTTTCCTAGCATTTATGGTTGGTTACCTTGAGCAGCTCCCTTCTCAGGAGTCTGGCTATTGTGAATGCCATTTTAAAGCACCTCTCTGTGTTTGTAAAACTTAAGGAACAATAACTGCCATGGCCTAGTTCTGGATGTTTCTGGGCCCATTTTTGCTGAGTTGCAGACACATACTTCATGTCTAGGCATCAAACAGCCAAAAGGGGACATTACATTAAAGGAACACCAGTCCCACACTATGAAATGAATATAATAAAATTGCTGTAGGGAGGGGACACGTATGTGCCAATAAAGTCACTCTCTTGGGAGAGTTTATTGATATATGGATGGCACCATAATAAGACTTGTTACCTCCATTTTGGGGTGTAACAGATAGACCGGATATGCCATGCTTCACTAAGGCAAACCCTATCAGGGTCCTTAGATGCTACAGATTTGCCCACCAAGTATTCCAAAAGAGATCTGTCTCCTTTTAGCTGTTTCTCTTCCTTTGGGCCAAAGTGAAATGCTGCAGTACCAAACATGTGAGATGCATCTACACAAAGGCTACAGGATAGGTGGATCAGGAGTTATCACTGGATGTAGAGGAGACAGGAGGAAAGAGTTTTGAAAAAAAGGATAAATTCAACTTTAGCGAGCCTGTGAGACTGAATTTCAATAAAAAGCAATGTCAGAGGGGGAGAAGATGAGGAGACACTGTGAGGAAATCAGCAGATGTAGAAGACAGAAATATAAATATGCTAGTTAAAAACATGGAAGGGAATGAAAACGCTGAGAATCCTACGGGAGCAAAGAGACCATATTTGAATGAGTGTGCATGTGCCTCACATGCATGAAGCTCATCGTAAGAGTAAAGTCAGTATTCCTAATGCCTTGGTCAAATTCCATTCTCAGTAATTTTGTTTTACCTGCTTTCTAGGGGTGTGCAAAATGGGCTGCATTCAATTCAGATTTGGCCTGAATCGGGGACAGTGATTCAATTTGTTGATTCAGATAACTGTCCCTATTCGATTCAGCCAAATCCAAATCTGAAGATTCAATGCTGATTTAGAGAATTAGCGATTTGGCCATAGACACAGCTTTAAATGGTTTGTCTACATCCCTTGAGATACCAGGCACGGCTCATGAACTCTGCAGTGCTGTGGTGGATGGAGCATCTCACAAGAGTGCGGGGGAGCGTGTGCTCAGTGATGAACCCAGAAGTGGACCAGAAGTACTTCCAGCCCACCTCTAGGTCCTCTGCCAAGTGCACTGGGGGGCCCCCCTGCTCGCCCCTAGATCAGCGATTGGCCACGGGGGGACCCAAGGTGCCCTCCCAGACCCAGGAGGCACCAGTTGTGAAAATGGGGATGTGTGTGTGTGGGGGGGGGGCAGTGCACTCCCCAGCGGACCCAGAAGTGGTCTACTTCCGGGTCTGCTGCCAAGCATGCTAGGACCGTCCGTCCCCCCTCCCCCGTACTCCTGTGGGATGCTCCATCTGCCCCACCATCACAGCATTCATGAGCCACCTGGTACTTTGAGGTACATAGAAAAAACATTTAAAGCTGTGTCTACATCCAAATCACCAAATCTTTCCGAATCTCTCCAAATTGATTCATAGGGTTCTAAACCAATTCAGAGAAATTAAAGGGCCTCCTGATTCAGTTCAGATTTAGAGATTCAGCCGCCAAACTGAGCTGAATTGAATCAGAGACCGAAGCGTCGTACAGTCCTACTGCTTTCCTATAAATGGTGTCTGTCAAGAGTGACTATAATGCATATAATTTCCTAAAGCTCTTTGGGATCCATCAGAATAAAAATCACCCTTGTTCTGTCTGTATGTTCTCACCCTTGATGCACATGTGCCCATCCTATGGGAATCATGTAGGGGAGAGTAGACCCTTGCGTGATTTCTTCACATAAACAAACTGATACTTGTGCTTTTCCTGGAGAACCCTGTCTTGCAGCATTTTTGCTAGGCTAGATGAAACGTCCAGTTATATCTAGGGAATCTTGCTGAAAGGATATCCGATCACTCTGAAAAAGATGTAACTGATGTACGGCCAAAAAAGAAGTCTCGAGTGCCTGTAATTTCTCATTAATACCGCTTTCTGTGATGGAGCCTTTTACTTAAAATTTAAACAACTAAAATTAACAAAAGCCAAGGTTAGCATGAAAAAGGGCAGACTCTTCATGTATTGTTAACATGTATGGGCATGAACTGCACTGATGGATGCATAGGCAAATGTAGAGGCTCACAGGATCACTTAGTGATAGTAGATGAGCACTTCTGAAGCAACATAACTGGTAAAGACCATTTCTCAGCTAGGAAAAATATCTGTAAGGATGGCCTGCCTGGTGTCAGAAAAGATATATCTGTATCTTCTCTGCACCATGCCAAGGTGTTTACAGTGAGGTTGACCCAGTCTGGTCCACATGAACAATCTCCTGCAACAGAGGTCATGAAATGAATTCATTTCAGAGCATTTTCATTATATTGCATCAAGCACACAATGGGACTTCGGGGCCTTTCAGAAACTGGATGGAAAGGCAGTAATTGTTGTCTCTGGTTTCTCAAACCCTTATACTGTGTAGCTGAAGCTTGGGGAGAAATCCTAATTCAGGGTCACTGTGGCACCTCACAAAAGCTAGGACCCAGATGAATATCCTGTTACATGTGGCTGCTTGCCATGTAAATAGGATGCTTATGTTGGTCCCTAACAGCTCTGCAAAGGTTGCGCAGATGTATCAGTGGTTCTGTGCAGTTAAGTAAAGCTGATGTGGCCCCTCATAGAGATGGTTAGTGAAGCTGTGTATAGTTGTAGGGGTCTAGGTGTATAAACCAGTTTGCAGGATCCAAGCCTTAGTTTGTGAAGCTTGTATGACATGGATTACCTTTGCTTCCCTGCATGCACAGCCCCAGGCATGAAGAGACCCTGATCTGAGTTTTGGGTGCTGCTGCAATATATATACAGTTTATACCCCTTTGAGGCAACACACAGTGAAAGCAATAGCTGCTTTACCAGTAACCTCTGGGAAGGTTTTCGTTACCACATAATCAAATCTACCCCAAGAAAGCTTTGCTGCACATAATCAAATGGCACACACCAAACAGCGATAGCTGCATAAGGGCAACATAGCACTAGAGCACAAGCATGTTGCTGTTATCAGTCATTGATCATAATAGTAATTCAACCCTCTCCTTGTCTGCATCAGTTAACAGTTAGTTAACTTCTAAAAAGCAGAAGTACTCAATTCACAGCAAACATGTTTAATATCATCTTTTCTATCTGGGCTACAAGTAATTTCATTATCTGGGGGTTTGGTGTTTCTTTTCCTGTAATACAAAAATAAAAAATAGAAAGCTGCTAGTTGAACTTACGCTATCAAGGACCTTGTCATTTGGGTCATATCATTTTTTATCGTGCCTGTGCTTCCCCCGAGGAAGGACAGAGTAAACAAGAAAAGATAGTTGCACTGAGCTTCTGTGATAAGGTCTTTATTTGGGAAAAATAATCAGTCTTGTGCTTTCTTGGGCAAAAGGTAACTTGAGACTGAATTTAAAATTGAGAGTACAACCATCACTACCACCTCTTCTTTTATATTGGCTTTTTCTTTATTTTTCCATTTTACATGAGTAGAATATTGAAAAAAATATTGTCAGGTAGATAGCCATGGTCAATGAGGAGTTTTATTTGCCAAAAAAAAATTATCTAGTACTGGACCCAACTCGGGCCTGCTAGGTGGCTTCACCTGCAGAAAACAAAATTTGTTATTAGAGCGGAATTTGTTTCATTTCTTAATTGCTTGTGAAGCGCCGGTGCTCAGAGGCCATAGACTCTGTACAGACCACATGTATAATAAGTGCTGTGATAAATAACATTAGCCTTCGCCCAAAAAAGTTTACTTTTACTCTCCTACAATATGCACGAGCTTTGAAATAGGTTTTGTTCAGATGCGGTTCCATTTCATTCCTTAGCTTCCCTTTTTAACTCAGCAATAAGGGTGCAAATTAGTATCAGCTGCATAGGACTGTTTCTTCAGTACGAACTGCCCAATATTGCTCTTTTTAGCAACCAGTAAGAAGTTCCATCACTACTGAATACTAAAAACTTCTAAACAGTTACCAAGAGTTAAACAAGTCTTTAGCTGTGGCAGGAATTGAACTATTATGCACAGTCTTTCCATTTATTTGTCCTTAGTGTGTAAGCAAGTTTTTAGATTTTGAAGAAAACCTATATCATTTTTAGTCCTTTTTTTTTTTTTTAATGCAGTAGCCCTTGGAGATGGGCTGTAATGGCAGGAGAGAGACTGTTCGGTGCTTTCTGTCCTACGTCTGCAGGTTGTTTCTGGGATATTATCCTAGGAAACAAATGTTAATGTCAAGGATAAGATATCTGAATATAAGTTATAAGAGCATAAAACGTAAGAGAATATAAGAACATGCAGGGATGAAGTCATGAAGGCCTAAGTTGAATTGGAGTTGCAGCTAGCAAGGGATATGAAGGGTAGCAAAAAGGGTTTCTACAAGTATGTCGGTAGCAAAGGGAGGATCAGGGAAAGTGTGGGTCCCTTACTGAATGGGGGAGACAATCTTGTTACAGAGGGTACGGAAAAGGCTGAAGTACTTCATGCCTTTTTCACCTCGGTCTTCTCAGGCAAGGTCAGCTCCCAGACTAGTGCACCAGTCAGCATAGTTTGGGGAGGAGGTGAACAATAAGGCTGTGCGAAACAGCACCATTTCATTTAGATTTCTGTTGCACCGTGTCAACAGGACAGTGTTTCATTTTGAGTTGTGTTTTGCAACGGCTGCTGTGTTTCATTTTGTCGAAACTGTTTTGCCGTTTCGACTTTTCACCTGGGGGGAGCATGAAACTGTCTATACCTTTGTCATTTCTTGCCTGATTTGAATGGAAACAGCAGAGAGAGTAGTCCCTGCTGAGGGCAAAAAGCCTGTCGAGTTTCAAGGAGAGAAGTGCAGGGGTTTCTGGGAAAGTGCACCTCAAACCTTGAAAGCCAAACTTGTGTTGCTTGTGAAGGCACAGGGGGGTGAAAACAGCAGGCTTACTAGCCCCTGCCGAGTCCATGAAGTCTGACAGGTTTCAAGGAGATAAGTGGAGGGGTTTCTGGGAAACTGCACCTTAAGCTGCTGACAAGAAAAACTCATGGGGGGGGGGGGGGGGGGGGGGGGGG
>NW_017729032.1:7139274-7172746 GCF_001723915.1 Gavialis gangeticus | reverse complement strand
GTGAGTCAAGGCAGTGAGGTGAAACCAGCAGCCATGGTAGCCCCTTCTGAGGCCATGAAGCCTTCCAGGTTTCAAGGCGATAGGTGGAGATATCTTACCCTGCACCTATCCCCTTGAAACCTGTCAGACTTCATGGTTTCAAGCTCGAAACGAGTCAAAACAGCATCCAAACAAAACAGCCAGTGAAATGTTGTACAGAGGGGGCTGGATGGGATGTACCTGAGGGTGGGAAGTTGCAGAGCCATTGGCCATCATCTTTGAAAACTCATGGCAACCAGGAGAGGTCCTGGATGATTGGAAAAGGACAAACGTGGTGCCCATCTTTAAGAAAGGGAAAAAGGAGGATCCAGGGAACTACAGACTAGTCAGCCTCACCTCAGTCCCTGGAAAAATCATGGAGCAGATCATCAAAGACTCCATGTTGAAGCACTTGGATGAGAAGAAGGTGATTAGGAACAGCCAACATGGATTCACCAAGGGCAAGTCATGCCTGACCAACGTGAGGGCAAGTCATGCTTAACTAATGAGATGACTGACTATGTGGATGTGGGGAGACCAGTGGATGTGGTGTACCTTTATTTTAGCAAGGCTTTTGATATGGTCTCCCACAGTGTTCCTGTGAGAAAGCTAAGGAAGTACACGCTGGATGAATGGACTGTAAGGTGGGCAGAAAAGTGGCTGGAGCATCAGGCTTAGAGGGTAATGATCAATGGATTGAAGTCCAGCTGGCAACCGGTATCAAGTGGAGTGCCTCAGGGGTTGATTCTGGGGCTGGTTTTGTTTAATATCTTCATCCATGACCTGGAAGATTGTATAAAGTGCACCCTCAGCAAGTTTGAAGATAACACCAAGTTGTGGGGAGTAGTGGATATGCTGGAGGGTAGTACTAAGATTCAGAGTGACCTAGACAATTTGGAGGATTGGGCCAAAAGAAATATCATGAGGTTCAACAAGGACAAGTACAAAGTCCTGCACCTAGAATGGAATAATCCCATGCACCAGTACAGGCTGGGGGCTGACTAGCTGGGCAGCAGCTCTGCAGAAAAGGTCCTGGGGGTTACAGTGGGCAATAAGCTGAATATGCACCAGCAGTGTGTCCTTGTTGTCAATAAACCTAACAGCATACTGGGCTGCACTGGTAGGTGTGTTGCCAATAAGTCGAGGGAAGTGATTCTTTCCCTCTATTCAGCACTGGTGAGGCCACATCTGGAGTACTGTGTTCAGTTTTAGGCCCCCACTACAGAAAGGATGTGGACAAGTTGGAGAGAGTCCAGCAGAGGGTAATAAAAATGGTGCTGGGGCTGGGGCACATGACTTCTGAGGAGAATGGAGGGAACTGGGCTTATTTAGTCTAAAGAAGAGAAGCTTGAGAGGAAATTTAATAGCAGCCTTCAGCTACCTTAAGTGAGGTTCAAAAGAGGATGGAGCTGGACTATTTTCAGCGGTGGCAGATGACAGAACAAGGAGCAATGGTCTCAAGTTACAGCAAGGGAAGTTTAGGTTGAATATTGGGAAGAATTTTCTCACTAGGAGGGTACTAAAACACTGGAACAGGTTACCCAGAGAGGTTGTGGACTCCCCATCATTAAAGGTTTTTAAGACCCATCTTAAAAGCCTTGGCTGGGATGATCTAAATGGGGGTGGTCCTGGTTTGAGCAGGGGGTTGGACTAAGTGACATCCTAAAGTCCCTTCCAACCCTCATTTTTCTATGGTTTCTATGATCTTGAAAAAAAGATTACATGCTCTGCTCCATGACCCATGTCCATATAAATTAAAGCAAGTAATGTTTAGAATATACCCAGATACCATCACAGTGATTTCTACTCTACTGAGAAGACAACTATCACAGCTCCAGAATTCAAATCTGGAGTCAAAATCACTTGGGAAGGATAGTAAAAAGAGGATAGTGTTTGGGATCAGTTGTAGACCTTCAGAGCCAATTTAGTGTGTTTTATTCTAGAGGTTATATCAACTGCTGCCATGTTGTGTACTAGCTACTTTTAAGGGAGAGGAGTACTCCCATTATGGTCAAATCCTTAAATTTACTCTTCTTTTCAAGTATTATTCCTATATACATATCCTAATATACGCTGACTTACCTCCACCTCTGTAGTGATTCCCTTATCATTCTGCTACTGTCTTCCCTGTTTGCTTGGAAGAAATGATGGGTTTTGATGTATACAAACCCTGCTAGGTCAGTGAGTGTTTGAAGACATGCTTCCTTCTTCAATATTGGACAAGCCTAATAAAGACAAAGAAAGAAAAGCCAGCCTGGGCTGCGGACATTAACAGCTGATCTGTGAGCAGCATTTGGAAATCAGCCTTTGGAGAACTTTTTACAATTATTCTGGAAAGACTGGTATAGGAACTTGACACCTGAAAACTGCTGGGTAGAACTGGCAGCAAGGCAATGCAATGCTGAATAGGAGGTTAAAAGATCTGGGCCAGGCATGAGGGATCTCATTATGTTGGTCAGTGCAGCTCAAGTGTCTTGCATGATGATGATCAGGTCTGTGGAAAGCATGACAGGCCTGCAGTCCTGCCTGGAACATTTGATGCGTGATTCTAGTATGAATACCATTAAACCCAAGTACTATTCAGGGGGTCGCTGCTGAAATCATGTCTTTCCAGTGGCTGGTTAACAAAAAGGAGCAAGCTCCAGCAAGGTTAAACGTGAGAGAGAGTTTTTTCAAAATTATTTTCAGAGCTGACAGGAGATCATTTGAAATCTCATTAGTACTAAGCTACAAGATATTAAGTCAGCCATCTTTAGACAATTGCCACTTATTCATTCGTGCCATTAGGTGGTAGTCTAGCAGCACACACATTACAAGCAGCGAGTTCTAATGACACGCATGGAACTAGCTGGAGAAGGACACTTCCATTTCACCACAACTCTCAAGGTTTTGGCATCTGTTTTTTGGCCCACAAATTAAATGAAATCCAAAAGCCTTTGAATAATTTCACAGAAAGGAATGGTGTTTAAATATCATTTCTTGGATCAGTAAGGTCAAGTATTTCTTTTGACTTTAAGTAACCGGAGTCTACTCTGGACCTTAGAAAACATAATGCTGGAAACTGTTGAAGTCAACATGGCTCATGGAAATGTAGCTACTTATAGGAAGTAGGGAAAATATTAAAAGCCCCGAACAATGACAACAAGAGCGACCAAGTTTTATTGAAAATGTTCAGACCAAGTCCAGATCTGCATTTTGACCCTCTGCTCTTTTAGCTTATTGTTCTGCATGTTGCTTTATCGTAGCAGCACTAGAATGCAGATTTTTTTTTTTAAATGCTTCCAGCTTACACCAGCCAGGAAGGTGTATTTGGAATGAAAAACAACAATGTGATTTGTCTTATTAGATCAGCTTAGACTTCAGAGTGTCTCTTAGCAGGAGGTACAGTTCTGTTCACTGTTTTACTGGCTTCTCTTCCTACTACACTGCATTTATCATTGCTCATAGTCTCTGCGACTCACTGGTAGGAGGATTACCTTTCCACAGGATGTCCTGGGCTCTTGTATAACTTTGCCGAGAATCTTTCATTTTATCTGTTGTTTGCCTACTTAGCATGGGCTGCAGCCATGCAGCCCTGGAGCTTTCGAATCCCACAAGTTCTGCGGGGGATTTCTGGCTTTACGGTGTGTGTGCTGCTCGGTGACGCCGACAGAATGCTAAGGTTTCACGGCCAAGGTTTCCAAAAGGCACTTGTGGTGTTTAGGGCCTCATGTCTGACACCTCAAAGGTGGCTGCTGCTTTTCTGACAGTGCCAAGATTCTTCTCTCTGAAAATCAGGTTCCCTGAACAGGACTCAAGTTGAAGCCCTAAGGCCCAAGGCACCCCAAATTACATTTGAAAACCAGATTTCCCACCCCGTCTCCCACCAACCCATAATTTTCATTCTATCAGTATTGTTTTTCTATCTGAATACCTATGGTTTCCATGGACTTTTATTGTTCCTTTTGTATCTTGGATGCAATTGCATCAAATCACAGTATAAATCTGCTATGAAACTGAACATTGCTTTGCCCCCATTTTTTTTTTTTGTAAATCAGATGCTGCTTAGTCTGTCTTGAGTATTTTATCCTGAGGCATTTCAGCTTTGTATGAATGCAGAGAATTTGCCATATGCTTCAGAGAAGCTAGTTTCTGTTTGCTACTCGAGCTTTGTACATGCTGGCTTGTCATCTACATTTGACTTTCTTTGGGAGTGCTTACATAGACCTGGCATGATAATGCCACTTCGGGTTGCCTACCCCGTGACTGATTTCCACCAGGGCATTCTAGATCATGGGGTATTAGCATTGAGAGAGGATATTTTGGATTTAAGTAGCCTATTTAATATGTATCTGAACTGGAGAAGCTGCATCCTGCCATGCTGCGCTGTTAATGGGACAGTGGGCACATCTACACAATATGTTTACTGTGCAATGGACTAATTAGCTGCCAAGTAAATGGTTTGCATCTACATGTGAGCCCCTATTAGGCTGGAGTAAACTAATTTACTCCACAGCAAGATAGTACTTCTAATTACTTGTACTATCCTGACGTGGGGTAAAAAACTCTACAGTATTGCACATATAGATGCTGCCCCAACTGGCTGGGGCATGAGGGTGCTTCAGTGCAGGGGCTGCCTGCCAACTAGCCCCACCCTGAATCACCATTGTGCCCCAACCAGCCCCTCCACAGCATGTTGAGCCAGGGGGAGCAGCCCTGGGCTGGCAGGCTCACCCCTTGGACCTGCAGCCAGCTGGGACTGCTCTGACCTGGCTCACTGTGCTGCAGTCCTGGGCACACATGCCCAGCTTGAATAAATTCTAAGGCAATAAGCTCTGGACTTTGAGTGCATTAATATGCACATGTAGACGCACCCACTGAGAAATGAATCATACCTCCCAGTGTGTGCTCATTCTGGCAATCTACCTCGTCTTCTCAGACAAAGGAGAGTAAGCTGCTGCTATCTGACAACCATGTTTGACTGCATTTGTATTCTTCTTCATATGTGAATATTGAACATGACGTTGCCAGGGTCACACCCTCAGCCCCTCTTGCTCAGGACTGGACCCTCTGAATACAGTGCCTGGTTTTTCTACTTCTGAAAAGGAGCTGGCTGCAGTTGTTTTAGGCACTCAGCACTGCTTTATGTTTGTTCCCCATTGAAATTACTGGAACAAGCTGCATTCAGTCTATTACAGACAAAGTAAGACCCTGGGGATTTCCATTCCTATTCCTTTACAATGCAGAGGAGGCAAGACTTGGGCTGCAAGGAAAAAGACTTAAAGGATTTTGGACACTAGCTCATCCTCTCACTCGAGTTTGCAAGTTGAGGAGCACAGTGTTGCCACAAAGTGTCCCCAAAATTCTGACCCAGTGCAAGCTGTCATGAAGTGGACTATTATTCGCATAACAGTGCTGAGCCTCACCTTGGTAGGTGGAAAGAAGAAGCAGCATGCCTCTCTAAAGTAATTTCTGGTGTAAGGAGAAGCAACAACGGGTCTTGTACAAAGCAATGTCTTGCAAAAGTTCTTTTTACCATGCATTTCAGCTTTGAAGTTTAACAAAATCTTTGGTATGTTTTGCATGTGCTCACTGGCTTTAGCTAAGGGCAGTAGGGGTGTGCGAAATGGGCTGTACTCAATTCTGATTTGCCCCAAACTGGGGACAGTGATTCAGTTTGTTGATTCAAATCCCTTTCCCCAATTCAATTCGGCTGAATCTGAAGATTCAGTACTGATTCAGAGGATCAGTGATTCAGCCGTAGAAACGGCTTTAAATGCTTTTTCTACATACCTTGAGGTACCAGGCGCAGCTTATGAATGCTGTGATGGTGGGGTGGATGGAGCATCCCAGAGGAGCGTGGTGGGGGGCGCCACATACTTGGCAGCAAACCTGAAAGTGGACCAGAAGTACTTCCAGCCCACTCCCAGCCCCCCCGATCAGTGATTGGCTGTGGGGGGGACCCCGGGTGCCCCCCCAAAAACCTAGCAGGTACCAGTCACTGAGCTGGGGGATGGGAGGGGTCCCCCATGTGCTTACCAGTGGATCCACAAATAGACCCAGCAGTACTTCTGGTCCACTTCCGGGTCCACTGCCAAGCACACTGGGGACCCCCCCCCATGCTGCCGTGGGATGCTCCATCCTCCCCAGCACCACAGCATTCACGAGCCGCCTGGTACCTAGTGGTATGTAGAAAAAACATTTAAAGCCATGTCTAAGTCTGAATCATCGAATCTTTCCAAATCTCCCTGAATCGATTTGGAAGGTTCCAAGTTGATTCAGAGAGATTAAAGGGTCTCCAGATTCGATTCAGATTCGGCTGCCAAATCGAGCCGAATCTCTGCCGAATCAAATCAGTAACCAAAGCTTCGCTCTGGCCTAAAGGACAGTATTGCTGCTGTCAAGACTACATATACTGTTGCCACAAGTGGCCTTGCACCCTCTTCACCAGCACAGTAGAGCCCAGGAGGAGAACATCAAGCTTTTGGTTTCCAGGTGTTCCGGGCAAACCTGACCTCCCACGCCACAGTTTGTGCCACTGTTTTAAAATGCCAAGTTGTGCAAAACATTCATAATTGATATAAGAAGTGTGTGTGTATGTGTGTGTGCGTTGGCCGGGGGGGAGGGAGAGACGGTGTTATGCAATGTTGATGTGTCCCTTTGTTCATTTATCAAAGGGGCTACAAGCTACCTGTGTGAAACAATGATTCTGGGTCTGAAACTAATCTACTTCCTCATCAAAGTGAGGACAGGACCCAGTGTCCACAGAGACCTATGCAAAGCCTCTCTCTGTTTTTGAGGTAGACTGCTAGAGTGGACTTGAGCACCAATTCCAATGGCTAAGCACCGCATGAGCACAAAGGTCCTATGCCCTACAGCAGAGGCTGTCAACTGGGACAGCACACCCTATGTAGGAGAAATGCCCAGCTATTGAGACCCACCAGTATAACACAGGGGACTGTAGCAGGTCCCCAAATCAGGCCCCATGTTCTTCCTTTATCTATTTTAATTGGCTGCAGCTATGAGAGTTTCTATTACTGTGCCATATTGTGGCATCTCAATTTCTAAATGAAAGAGGCTTTCTATGTGTGCAAGCGCCGCTCTCCTTTGAAGAGTACCGTCTAGAATATTTGCATATTTTAATCCTGACTCACAAAGAAAATTGCACACAAATGATCCGGGTATAATTATTCGTATTTACTTAAAGGACCACTGCTGCTCTCTGGCAAACTGTGAGAAATAAAATAATATTTTTGCTAAAACCCCTATTAAACTATCATGTATTCCTTTCCCATTGTTGCTAATTACTAGGATATTTGCGTGCAAACAGAAGCTTTCTCCCTCTTTCTCTAATTGAAATTTTATTATAGGCAAACAGAAAGTCGGAAATTAAAAGTAATATATATGCATGTACAGAGGCAATGAAGATTAGCTCTTTGCTCTAAAGGAGCAGTTCTTCCCTGTATGAATCACTGCCACCTAGACTGTGTGAATTCACGGCTCTGGAAGAGATTGGGAAAACAATGTCACCTCCATGAATCAACCAGGAAAGCAGGTGGCTGCAGTTTAGAAAGTGGGGAAAAAGAAAAAATGTGGCTTGTCCCCAAAAAGCACACCGCCTCTGTATATCTCACTACCACACCACAAGTTTACTCTCCTCTGACTTACCCTTCCATCTAGACCAGTGGTTTTTCACCTTGTTTCAGACTCAAGACACCCCTCATTAGACTCAGGGCACCCTTCAGAAAATGCCAGCTCTTAGTTGTCATTCATTTTTTGACTACAAGGAAAAAAAAAAAACAAATGAAAGCAGTTCCTCTGTGGCAAAGAACTCAAAAAAATCAGAACAGGTCAAAATATTTTTAACACTATGGTATTAAATAACACTATATTTGAAATCTCTGGTTTTATCTTGTGAATCATGTTTGCACATCTAATAATACTAACATTGTATGGCACCCCTTGAAAGGATCCTAAGGGACCTGAAGGTGCCCTGGCACCCTGGTTGAGAATCACTGGTCCAGACCTTCACTCCTATTATAGCTGGTGAAATTCTGAGCTGCTTTTTTAAAGCAGCGTTAAATTGTGCTAGGTGTGGGTTTTACCATAGAGCTACTCTATAGATTAGGCAAGCCCAAAAAGAGGCTCTAAATTTTTGTATTTGACCAGATTGCAGCCAGATCAAAGAATCTGCTTTTGCTAAGGTTGGTCATGATGGGATGCATCAGACTAAATCTTACATGCTAGCAAAGAGATGCTCTGTCTGAAGGAGCTCATGTTGTAAAAGACAAGTACAGAGAAAAGAGCATGCAGTGCAAAACACAGTGGAGGGGATTATATTAATTTTCTCACTTCTTGTCAGCACCAGGAAAGAAAAGAGTCTTTAATAAGACAATACCCTAGGAGAAGCTATTCTCACAGAGACCAATTGCCTGTAGTGCTCTTGCAACGTAAAGGCAAAAGAAATGGTCTCTATGGAATAACCCCAGCGTAAGTGGTTTTGCAATAAGCACCGAATGGGTTGAGTGAGGCTCTATGCTGACTTTGTGTTGTAGAGGTAAGACAGCCAGCAGGAACGAGGTATGTTGGGGGAAGAATGCAGCAAATAGTCTGTACTCTACATGTTTTTCCCACAATCTTCATCAGCAATTTCTGTGAAAGTTAGAGCAGCCTCATGGTTGCTCTAAATTACACAGATTGTAGGGCTAGGCCTTTCTTTGGCAAGGATACAGAAGGTATAAAGGAAATCAGTCAGAAGGTATAAAGGGAGATCAATGCACAGGTGATCCCACCAGCAGGGATTTGGCTTCATTGACCATGGGATGCTCTTCCAAGAAGGATTCCTAGGAAGAGACGGGATCCACCTGATGAAGAGAGGGAAGAGCATCTTCGCAGACAGGCTCACTAACCCAGTGAGGAGGGCTATAAACTAGGTTTGCTGGGGAATGGAGACCAAAGCCCTGAGGTAAGTGGGGAAATGAGAGACCTGGAGGAAGCAGAAGCAGGATGGGGGAACAGAGCAGGCCTTATTCTTCCTGAGACAGTAGGGCCATCAGCTAGTCGCATCAGGTGTCTATACACGAATGCACGGAGCCTCAGAAAAAAGCAGGAAGAATTGGAAGTCCTCATACAGTCAAGGGACTATGACGTGATCGGAATAACAGAGACTTGGTGGGAGCTCAAATGACTGGAGCGCTGTCATGGATGGGTATAAACTGTTTAAGAAGGACGGGCAGGGGAAAAGAGGAGGAGGAGTTGCACTGTATGTAAAAGAGCCGTATGATTGCTCAGAGCTCCAGTATGAAACTGGAGATAGGCCTGTTGAAAGCCTCTGGGTGAGGGTCAAAGGAGAGAGCAACAAGGGTGATGTCATGGTGGGGGGGTCCGCTATAGACTACCAGACCAGGAGGAAGTGGTGGATGAGGCTTTCTTCAAACAGCTAGCGCAAGTTTCCCAGTCACAAGTCCTGGTGCTCATGGGGGACTTCAGTCACCTGACATCTGCTGGGAGGGCAATACAGCAGTGTACAGGCAATCTAGAAAGTTTTTGGAGAGCATTGGAGACAATTTCCTGGTGCAGGTGTTGGAGAGACCAATTAAAGGCTGAGCTCTTCTTGACCTGCTGCTCGCAAATGGGGAAGACTTGGTGGGCACGGTAAAAGTGCGTGGCACCTTCGGCAGCAGTGACCATAAGATGACTGAGTTCAGGATCCTGACAAAAGAAAGAAAGGAGAGTATCAGAGTATGTCCCTTGGATTTCAGAAAAGTAGACTTTGACTCTCTCAGGGAACTCATGGGCAGGATCCCCTGGGAGACCAGTCTGAGGGGGAAAGGAGTTCAAGAGAGCTGGTTGTATTTTAAAGAAACCGTACAGAGGGCACAGAAACAAACAACCTTAATGTGCAGGAAGACTAGCAAGTATGGCAAGCAACCAGCTTGGCTTAACAGAGAACAGAGAACTCTTCAGTGAGCTTAAATACAAAAAGGAAGCTTACAAGAAGTGGAAACTTGGACAGACAACTTGGGAGAAGTATAAAAGCATTGCTCAGCCACGCAGGGATGAAGTCAGGAAGGCCAAAGCTCAAATGGAGTTGCAGCTAGCAAAGGATGTGAAGGGTAACAAGAAGGGTTTCTACAAGTATGTTAGCAACAAGAGGAAGATCAGGGTAAGTGTAGGTCTCTTACTGAATGGGAGAGGCAAACTTGTGACAGAGGATGAGGAGAAGGCTTAAAGTACTCCATGCCTTTTTTACCTTGGTCTTCACAGGCAAGGTCAGCTCCCAGACTACTGCACCAGGCAGCACAGTTTGGAGAGGGGGGTCAGCAGCCCTTTGTGTTGAAAAAACAGGTTTGGGTCTATTTAGCAAAGCTGGACATGTACACGTCCATGGGGCTGGATGCACTGCACCCTCGGGTGCTGAGGGAGTTGGCTGACGTGATTGCAGATCCGCTGGCCATTATCTTTGAAACCTTGTGGCAATTGGAAGAAGTCCTGGACAATTAGAAAAAGGCAAATATAGTGCCCATCTTTAAGAAAGGGAAGGAAGAGGATCCAGGGAACTACAGACCTGTCATTCTCACCTCAGTCCCTGGAAAAATCATGGAACAGATCCTTAATGAATCCATTTCTGGAGAAGAAGGAGATTAGGAACAGTCAGCGTGGATTCACCAGGGGCAAGTCACACCTGACCAACCTGACTTCTTTCTATGATATGATTGGCTCAGGAGATGTGGGGAAAGCAGTGGACATTATATACCTTGACTTTAGCAAGGCTTTTGATACTGCCTCTCACAGCATTCTTGCAAACAAGCTGAGGAAGTACGGGTTGAATGAATAGACTGTAAGGTGGATACAAAGCTGACTGGATTGTCAGGTTCAATGGGTAGTAATCAATTGCTCAATGTCTAGCTGGAAGTCAAGTGGAGTACCTCAGGAGTCAGTCCTGGGGCCAGTTTTGTTCAACGTCTTCATTTAATGATCAGAAAGATGGGATGGATTGCACCCTCAGCAATTTTGCAGATGACACCAAGTTGGGGGGTGAAGGGTGGAGCTAGGATTCAGAGTGAAATCAACAGATTGGAGGATTGGGCCAAAAGAAACCGCATGCAGTTCAACAACGACAAGTGCAAAGTCCTGCATTTAGGGCAGAAGAATCCCATGCACCAGTACAGGCTGGGGAATGACTGGATAAGCAGCAGCTCTGCAGAAAATACCTGGTGTTACAGCAGACAAGAAGATGGATATGAGTCAGCAATGTATTCTCATTTCCCAGAAGGCTAACAGCATACTAGGCTGCATTAGTAGGAGTGTTGCCCGCAGATCAAAGGAAATAGTTATTCTGCTCTATTCTGTACTGGTGAGGCCACATCTGGAGTACCGTGTCCTGCTTTGAGACCCCCACTATAGAAAGGATGTGGACAGGTTAGAGAGAGTCCAGCAGAGAGTAATGAAAATAGTGAGGGGGATGGGGCACATGACTTGCGAGGACAGGCTGAGGAAACTGGGTTTATTTAGTTTGCAGAAGTGAAGACTGAGAAGGGATTTGATAGCAGGCTTCATACACCTGGAGGGTAGTTCCAGGTGGAGCTAGACTTTTCTCAGTAGTGGCACATGACAGAACAAGGAGCAATGGTCTCAAGTTGCAACCCTACTGGGAGCAAGAAAGATTTAGGTTGGATGTTAGGAAAAACTCTCACTGTAAGTGTGGTGAAGCACTGGAAAAAGTTGCCTAGAGAGGTGGTGGGATCTCCATCCTTGGAGGTTTTTAAGACCTGGCTCAGAAAAGCCCTGGCTGGGATGATCTAGTTGAGGCTGGTCCTGCTTTGAGCAGGACATTGGACTAGATCGGTGGTCTCCAAAGTGGGGTGTGCAAGACGATCCATTGGGGTGCAGGAAGAAAGTATGAAAACTGCTATTTATATAGATAGGGGTGCACAATCAAAAAAGTTTGGACACCACTGGACTAGATGAGCTCCTGAGGTCCCTTACAACACTAATTTTCTGTGATTTTAAAGATGTCTTTACGCTTATTCAATTTGCAAGAGGGGCTGGTCCCATGAGAATGAAGTGACCAATAGTTCCCAATTTTCTAGGGTGGTCTCAAGTTTTAGGGAGAAATTTTGGCAGACCTGATCCTTCAGTAGGGTTGCACTATGATAATTACAATATCTCTTATGGGTCTAGTTAATATACACACTTTCCCACTGGTCTGTGAAATGTCTGGGACTGAAATTTGGCTGCATTACTTAAAATTTTCCAGCTTAGTTTTGTGATTCAGGGGATCCAATAATTCCAATAAATTCCAGATAGGTTTCTCAGCAGTTATGTGTTTACCTTAGTGGGAAGGCCAAGTCTTTTGAAAATGCATCACTCACTCTTCAGGACAAAGATAAACACTATCCTTACTAGGGCTCCTTCTAATGTAGCAGGGGAATCAATTGATCCTATGATAGGCCTGGCGAGCGAATACAGCTTCTGTCACTGTAATGTTCTTCTCTGCAAAAATCTGTTCCACTATCATTTAGAGCTGTTTATGTCTAATTCAGAAGTGCTTTCTGTAACTGGCAGGGAGTCATTGTGTACAGCACAAGCCACTCAAAGTCATTTCATTGGAGTAGATACGGCACATCTCTGCTGAATACTGAGCAAGAGACACAAGCAGAAACTCCAAGAAAGGGCTGAGCATGCATGGACCTGTAGGTAGATAATATATGCAGCTAATCTGTGATAAGACTGAGTGTTTCCCAACTGGAAAGAGAGAGGATTTGTTTTTGTTTTTTAATTGGAGAGATGACTCCTGGGACATATGGCCTGTGTTTCTAGCCATGAGAATAAGCACCAGGGTGATGGAAATACTATGGCTGCTGATGTTTTGTTTTGGGTTTTTGTTTTTTTTTTAAATGGAGGTTAGCACAACAAACTACCACCTTTCCTATCTCCTTGCCCTCTAGCAGCAGATTCTTGTTTTAATTTCAGTTTGCTTTATTGCTTGCTGGTTAGAGCAGCAGGCAGTACTAAAATTGTTATTAAATGCAATCTGTCTCTTTAATAACAGGTTCAAAATTAAAATCATAAAGTTAATTCATAAACTACAGAAATATATACAATAGTAGGGGCTGCTTACTTTTTATAGGCTTTCTGAAATATACCAATCTGGTGGATTTTCCAGAAATAGGCAACGGTTATTGATAATTTTTCTTTAAATAACCTAAAAAAAGAGACATACAGTAAAAAATTGAATAAAAGTATGTACTTCTTGCTCATTGGGCTGAAGAGCATTGGCTGGATATTATCATCACTTCTGTGTTGCAATAAAACCTGAGAGCTTCACTGAAGGCAAAGAATCTGTTGTAGATACAGAGTTCTTGTCCCAAAAAACCTGTGGTCTAAACGGACAACACTGAGCATGCGTAAATGTGGTGAAATGATTATGCAAAAGACATACGCAGGAGGAAAGTGGCTTATACTAGCCAAGAGACAAACCTGCTGGATATTGCTCGTTCTTTTCTGACTTTCTCCTGAATCAGCGTAGACTTGCCTGCCTTTGTCTTCTTCACCTGCCTTCATATGGTCAGGGCTTGCTTTATAAATGATGCAACGTCCACTTTAAAACTGTTCACTTCCCCAAGCAAGCATGAGGATCTATGGGGTGGGAGCAAGCAGAAACAGGTTACTTTTTTGAGTGCTTCATTATTATTCTTTTTAGAGTTCAGAGTTTCTTCCTCACCTTTCATTTTCAAGGAAAAAAGGAGAAAAGGGAGATGCAAATATTTTCAGTCTTGGGGGGAACCCCCCCAACCAAAAAAAAAGCCTCCCAAAACCCAGAGCTTTGAATTTAGTGTTCTCTACAGTGGAAGTAACAGCTAGAAAATGAAGTGTGGAAGTAGTTAATATGAGCCTCTCACACTACAGAATGAAAATAAGTTTTTATTTTAACTTTCTGTCTAAACTCACGAGGAGTTAATTAATTCAGCAGATAAGGGGTTCAAATGAGACCAAATACTTTTAGTGCTTTAAGAGATGTAAAACCTAAGGTTCTCTCCCTCATTGCAATACTGAAGCACCTTTCAACTATTTGCAGACGTCTCCTCACGTTGCCTTTGTCAGCTAATAACGTCATCTTCTATCCATTTTACAGATGGAGAAATTAAGTAACTTAAGCAAGGTCCCATAAAGAATCTGTGGCAATGCTGAGCATAGGCCCCAGGTCTTCTGCTTCTCTGGCCAGTGCCTTAACTACAAGACCATCCTATGGTGGTATAAGATAACGGACAACTTTTTTCAAAAGCACCTAAGCTTAAGTGACTTTTAAAAAAGTGACTTTGGTGTATAGGAGTCAATTATATATCTACACCACGGCACCAGAGAGTTCACCCCCAAAGCTATTCACATGCTCCTACTCCGTGAAAGTGGAGCCCTAAACCACCACTCCTGAATAATCTGGAAACTTAGGTACTGAGCCTGATGTCAGGGTTGACACACAGGGAAGAAGAGCAGGTGACAGGGATTATTTCCTCAGTGGTCTAACTGGGTGTGTCTACACAAGACGCTACCTCGATAAAGCAACATGCTGTGTTGTCATAGCTCATTACTACAGTGCCATAATGTTGGCAGGCACGAATCATGATGCTAATGCTACTGCATGGTAGAATTGGAAACCAACCGTGTGGCACCAGGACTGTACAGTAATGGCGGTCACTGCTCAGTCATTTAATACTTGCTTGAGCAAGTACTAAATGACTGCACAGAAACAACTGCGCAGTCCGGTGCATGTGTCGATGGGCCTACTGATCTGTATTCCCTGACAGTGTAGACATACCCTATGCCACTTTGTTGGAGGTGAGGACAAGAAAGATGTCCACATGAGGCATCAAAGGCCTATCCTATGTCAAAGACATCAAGTCTTTTGTTTCCTCCCTTATGACAGAATTTTTTGTCTCTGGGCAGACATATATTATTGAAAACATTATTTTCAATGAACCCTCTGCTCTGCCAGCCATCAATGCAACTAGTGAAGTTTCCACTACTGGGAGCAAGCTAACATGGAGGGCAGTTGTTATATTAAGGGAGGGCAGTGGTGGTGATGTTAACTTCCATGACGGCTTCTAGCTGCAGTACACTGGCTGCAAGAGTGCTGTTTCTTTTGGCTAGACAAGGGACTCGTATCTTGAAGGATTTCCTATCCAGTAAATAAAGTTCTTCCTCTTCTGCTCCTCACTTCTGTTTTGTTTGCTCTCCGCTGCCCAAGTGGTTTGTATTCTCCTCACACAAGAGTTTCTAAGGAGTAGGGGGGCATTTTGAGGATGCGCACACCTATCCTGTCGTTGAGGCATTTGTGCCTGTATCTTTTGCATGCAGTGTTGTGTGTTCACAGTCCCTTTCATCCTAGTCATTTTTTGCAATTACGTCCTTTTCTTTGGTAGCAGATGAAGACTGCAGGCCTCTCACAGCACTTGCAGTCTTCATGAGATTTTTTTTTGTATGTGCGCGCATAGTGGCATTTACTTTATTTGTTCCTATAATGGTCTTTGCCTAGAGAATGAGGCAGCCAGAATGCTAATACCAATACACCGTCCTTTCCTGGCCTGTTCTATAAAGTTTTTAGTCTTCTGACTGCCTGTCCATCCTTATCTTTCTGTTCCACATTGCCCTGGGCAAGGTGGAGAGCACTGGAATGAGAAGTCCAGTTGAAAAGGTGGGCTATTTGGAAAGGTCAAAGGTTCCTTCATGTATGACTGTCTCCATTGTGGCTTCAAATTGCTAACCCACCTTGAAAGAAAAACCTATCAGGAGCAAATTTATGCCATTCCCATGCAGCCTCAGCAATACCAGTACTATTCCACTCTTCATAGCTGGGAGGAGGACACGGGGAAACTGCAGGTCCTTGTTGGTTAGGAAGACAATCAGAGATTCATTAGGTTTTGGGTTTCAGAAAGGGTAAGGTAAGGAAACAAACTATCGTGTGCTGTCGGGTATACCAGTTAGCCTTCAGAGGAGAAAGGAATCGTGTGGTAGAAGGTAGGGGTATATATGTATGTGTGATTTAGCACCAAGTTAGTGTTAATGTGGTTGTGATGCTCCTGGGAATAGGCAGGAGGTAAGATTTAGTTAATGTTAGTTTTCATTGGACCAGCCCTACAGTTGAAAAAGAGGTTAGACAAGCTTTTGATATAAAAAGCCCTTTCTTGGGTCTGGGAAAGGTGCTATGTAGATAGGGTGAAAAAGAAAGCCAGAATCTTCTCTCAAACCAGCATTTCTCCACTGACTATTGTGTATTATTCTTGATCTACACTAGTATTGGGGGTAGAAAATCAAGTCTGGTGTGCCCTTGGACATAGGTAGAGGTACAGCTAAGGAATGTGCCTTTAGCAGTCTTTCTGGTGGTGGAGTTGTACCTGTAAAGCTTTGCTGGTGTCTTTGCTTGAAATGACTGAGAATTGTATCTGTCCTGTGAGCGATATATAGGTTAAGAAGCTAGATAAAATTTATAACAGCTTGGTTCCTATGTACTTTCTAGGTCTGCGCAGTCTCTGTCTCATGAGGAATGAAGCAATTTCAGAAGCTGAAGTCTCCCCTCCCACCATTTTGGGGGTTGGTGCCATAGTTAGAGTCAGTTTTGATCTTGATCATTTCATTAACAGTCATGAATAATGAGAACAGGTGTATTGGACTTCTGGCTGACTTGATGTATTGTCACATGGGCCATAGACACAGTAGCTTTTATAAAGCTAAAGAACAATGTTTCTACCCATATAGGTTCAGGGATTTTCTTCTAAAGAGGAGGTAGTGGCACTGATACAGTTTTGTCTTCCTCTGTGTGCAGACAACCTGAAGACATGGCCTTGCAAGGTGTGTTCTGTTTGGCCCTCTATTCTTAGGATGGTTAATACATATGAGTCATGATTAAGTATTTAATTGTGTATACTTTTTAATAAATGACATGGGAAACAGTGACTAAAGCAAAATATAAGATTGAATTGAGGGTGGCTGCTGGGAAGAAGAGTGCAGAATAAAGTAGACTTAAAGAAAACAGAGAAAAGGAAACTGGAAAGAAGAGGATGCAGAAGGTAGAAGTGAGAAAATGGCAGATAGAGTGCTAGTTTTGAATCAATGGATGCAGTTCAATGGCCTGTGTTATGTGCATGTGTTGGAGGGGGGAGGGTCAGAATAGATAATCATATGGTCTCATCTGGTCTGGAGATACGTGAACTGTGTTTTCCCACCAAGTGACTCTCAAGGGGTCAATAAGGTACTAAGGAAATCATAGAGGATGATAATAGCTAAAAGTTTAGCATGCTGCATAAATGTTATATTCTACACTCAATTTTTTGTGACAGCCTTCAACTGACCTCATCAGGGGAAGGCTAGTTTTCAATGCAAAATTTATGCTATGACCCACAGATCATAATTAAAAGAAGAATTCATCCCTCTTCATAAAATGATTTTGACACCTCTGAGTAAAGAGGTTGAGTCCTTCAGATCCTCTTGCATCATGTATTTTATTATTCTTTAGTGGCTAATTAAATGAGTATTTCTGGTCCTCCTTTCCAGTCCCAGGGTTTTCTTCAAAGACATGTAGAATCCTTTGCAGGTTTTATTGCATTATTTCAATTGTCTTTCTCCAGTATATCTCCAAAATGTGTCAGGAAGAGGACTAGAATAAGAACTCGGTGACTCAATAAACCAAGCAAAGTTGCTGAAATAAGCAGTGGATCATACAATCATAGAAATTAAGGGCTGGAAGAGACCTTGAAAGATCATGGAGTCCTCCAACCCCCCTGCTGTGGGCAGGAAGACTGCTGAGATCAAATGATCCCAGCAAAGTGTCTGTCCAGTCTCCTCATGAAGACTTCCAAGACTGAGGACTGCACCACCTCCCTGGGAAGTCTATTCCAGATTCTGGTCGCCCTTACTGTAAAGTTCTTCCTTACATCCAACCTGAAACCATCCTCTAACAGTTTACAGCCATTGCTCCTTGTCCTCTCCCCTGGGACACCTTAGTGAACAGTTTTTCTTCCAGGTCATGATATTACATACCCCTTACATACTTATAGACAGACACCAAGTCCCCCCTCAGTCTTCTCTTCCCCAGGCTTCTCCAGATCCCTTAATCCCCTCTCTTTGCCTCTCAACTGGGCTATTCTCGGGGCACCCCTATCTCTTGCTTGCTTTTTGTTTGGATCAGGCTAATCAATCGGGCAACCTGGACAGACAAATTCCTCGTGGGAGGGGGAAAGCTCTCTTCCTCCAGCCGGTGTGTTGAAAGCAGCAATCAAAGTACCTTGGCTGTGGCTTGGATGTTTCACTGGGAGTTAAAAGCCTGGAAACTAGCCAGAATTCTAGGCCCAAGTCTAGGCAGTCGCATCACAAAACCCAATATCTGTAAAGACTTATAATTGTATTTTTGCTCAAAGTATATTCTGACGTCCTTTGTTCTACCCTCCCTCTGCATGAGCAGCACAGATGCTGAGCAGCACGGGGTCAAGAACTGCATCCTACGGGACACCGCTGGCCACCTCCCTTCAAGATGATACAAACATGTCCACTAACACTCTCTGGGTTTGACCCCTTAGCTAGTTTCCAACCCACTGAACTGTCAATTCTAGATATGTTTCTTAAAAGTTTAAAGCCCTAGCAGCTTAAGGGTATATTTATAGAACCAATAGGGAGGTGAATTGAAATGTCTCTAATTTTTTACTACAACAAAGAAGCTGGAGGGAAAGTTTGATGGGACCATCTACCTATTTTTTCTATCATAATGTTTTGTAATGCCACTGCTGATGCCTACGTCTTTATTAATACAATCATAATGCAATCTGTCAAAACTACAGAAACAAATGCCTGTCCCAAGGTAACACTTACATTCTGACACACTGCCATCTTCTAAAACTGTGTGTGTATGTGGGGCGAGAAAGGCAGGGGGAAAAACAAGCTATTTTCCAAGCAAGATAAATGGAGTCGTGCCTTAAGTAACCTCCAGAAAAATAGAACGTCTAAAAGCATGGTCCCAGCAAAACAATGAAAACAAAATGACCAGTTACCAGCACGACCTCATGACATCTGACATGCAGAACAAATGGCAGCAACCCAATTACACTTGAAAATACACAGGGAGCATGCCTACACGTGCTATTAAAGTGATTGAATAAACCCCGGAGGTCAGCCTGCCAACCCGGGTCTGCTCCAACTGAGCTCAACATACTGGCTGGCGCCAAACGGTGCTTCAGTGTGCAGCTAGCCAGCGGGCAGCCCCCACATTGGAGCACACTCATGCCCCAGTCAGCCCCATTAGCATCTACACATGGGTTGCAACAGAGTCAGTAACTCCGCCATAGGATAGTACTTGTGTTTGACAGTACTATCCTACAGTAGATTTAATTAGCTTACTTTGTCCTAATAGCACTGGATGGGTAGAGGGTGACATTTTACTGCAGAGCTAACTGGCAGCTCTGCAGTAAATATCTTGTGTAGATGCACCCAGGATGTACTGAAATGAGCCGTTCCAGGGAGTGTGTGTGTTGTGGGGGTGGACATAAGATTTCTTGGCTCTTACATTGCCGTTTCCTCTGTTATTACTTCCTGTGGAGTGACACTGTACAACTGAATTAACAAACTAAAGAATCCAATTCATATTTTTGCAAGAGGGAAAATATTTTTTATTCCAAACCTGATTATTAGGCTGAATGTGGTTTAAGTTTTCAGATGCCCTAGTGGGAAACTTCTATTTTCAAATCTCTTGGCAAGCCTTTATTAGGGACCTTTCATTTGGAAAGCGGACAAAGCCAGGCCTTGGTTGCCAATAATAGAAATCATCTTTATTATCTGAGTCTATCCAGCTGGTAAGTGATAGTGGGGGCAGATTTAAATAGCATGGGGAAGGGAAGAAGCATACTTTCAGTACAGGAGGAGAGATGGTTACTGATAATAAAATGACCTTGAAACCAAAAATTAATGTGGAGTGAGCTACACTCAGGGAAATGGACTATGACAGGTGCTTCATAAGAGAAGTTCAGAAGTAGATGAATTTTTGCAGAGAAAATAAGCTCGAATTGTTTTGTTGGGTGGTCACTGAAACTAGACTCGGATGCCTTACTCAGAGCACTTACCCCACACGTTGTTTAACTGAAATGGAGGGGGTGGCCGTCTGGCTCGAGGGCTGTTCATCTCTGAGGGAAGGCCATTGGAATCTGGGCCCAATACATTTGTTTTTCTCTGCTGTATTTATTCACAACAATTTCTTTTTAAACAGAGGGTGAAGGAGATGTACTTTTATGTCTGGCTTTTGTCATAACAGTGATGCAAATTTAGTGCATGTTGTTGTTTGTTTGACTACTTCCATTTCTGTGAAAAGGAGAACAGAGATGTTCCATACTGGTTTGTTCCATTAGTTTGCACTAGCCCAGTTAGAATGCTAATGGCTGGCTTCTCCAATGGCAGTTGTTTAGTCTGTGACAAAAAGAATATACAAATGGCACTTTAGTCCTTCATGTGCAAGAATCCAAATAGCCAAGGACATTATTATGTATACTTAAAAGGAAACCTGTAAGAGTGTAGTCTCCCATACAGTAGAAATGAAAGAATTTATGCTATATTAAGAGCTAGTTGAAAGTAGCAATAATTGTTTATGGGAAATTAACACAAAACTAAGAAGAAAAAACTTTTAATTTCATGCCAAAGTATTTATGGATATGTTAGAAAATATGTTTTTATTCGAATGCTCAGTTACTGAAAGGCTAAAATGGAGCACATTTTTAAAAATTCGATCGCACTCTTGATTTCACAGGTTCTGTGTGTTCATTGAAAATTGAGTTTTTAAACAAATTATTTATTTAACAAGAAACCCTTTTTTTTATATAAAAGCAAAGCCAAAAATCATACCCAAACAACACATCATCAACCCCAGTAAGGCAGGTCTTTATTGAGGCTGCTGGACCATAACCAGATTCACTGTTGTTACTGGCTTTCTTGCCTCCCAGGCACACCACATAAAAGCTTGTTTCAATTTTTGTCACCACCCAGATTTTTCCTAAGTACTGGGCTACATAAGACACTCTGGAAGAGACGACCTGATTTATATTATGGATACTTGCCACACAAATGTGATTTATACCTTTACAGGGGTATAGGTTATAGCCATGTTGGTCTAAGGACATAGGCAGACAAGGTTCTTTGGGTAAATCTGTTATCTTTTATTAGACCAACTCATGTAGTTGGAAACAATTTTCCTTGTAAGCTTTTGGGTATAAATACCCTTTGTCAGACTGAGGAAGCATTTGCAGTTCATGTGTGCTCATCCAGGAAGATGCTTCCTCAGCCTCACAAAGGGTATTTATACCCGAAAGCTTACAAAGAAGAATTTTTCCAACTATTTGAGTTGGTCTAATAAAGGAGATCAGATTTACCCAAAGAACCTTGTCTACTTATACCTTTTAGCTAATGTTTTCAGAAGTGATATGAGCTGTCTTGTTTTGGATCTCTAGATTGAGCCAACTTAGAAATTTATGAACATTAGACAGCTGCTGCTCCCATCTTCTTGATGTGTTGGCCCTTTTTGATGAGTCTGAAGTTGGACAGTCAAAGTCATCAGTCAGGGTTGGAAATCTGGTTTGCTAAATAGCAGGAGCCTGGGACTCAGGCGAACTGAATTGTACTCCTTGTTCTTGCACTGAACTGCTTGGTAATTTTGAGAAATTAATTTCCCCGCTCTCTGCCTTAGTTCCCCTTTTTATCAAATTGGGGATGTGATGTTGACCACCTTTTTAAAGTGTTTTAAAGGGAAGTGCCATATAATCACTCAGGTATCATGAGCTATAAAACATGTCCTATGTGTACATAGCTAATGAAATACCCACCCCAGCTTTGCATACATCTCAATAATTATGCAGACATTTCAGCCCTTTACTATTCTTGCATTCCTGCATGAAAAATGTCCTTAAGGTTTATATAAAATGGTACGTGAGATTGGAGGGATCTCCTGAGTCTAGTCCAGTCTACATCTTTTACCAACCACCCCATCATATAATGCTTTTCATAAGGTTATTAAGCCACATCTAAAAAAAACCCAATTCTGGGCCCTCGGTACTTCTAATGGAAGCCTTTCCCAAAACCTCACAAAAGAGCATGCTTTCTGTCTAACTCGTAATAAACTAAACATTTTTTAACTGTAAAGCTTTCCTAGGATGGAATTAAAGCCACAGTGGAGCTGAGTTTTGCTCATTCTGAACTGCATAATTGAGTTTATGAAAAATACTTGATGCCTTAAAAGAAAACTTACCCATGAATCCACAAAACCCCTGAAAGTCCTTCTGGAAAAATAATACAGACTTCTTATTCCCCTGTCTGTAACCTTCTATGTATCAGGTCTTTAAGACAGAAACCTGATTCCTTTTAAGGCCATCAACCAATAATGCCACCTGGTAACTCAGTTAAGAAATCAATTTAATTTAGGTTAACCAAAAAGTGTCATGTTTTTATAGATCCCTTATAGATATTTAATAACTAATTTTCTATATTATATGATAGTTCTGTTCAAGAAGAGAGAACAGCAAGTGAGTTGAATAGTAACTATCTTCAAATGAAACCAGGGAAGATTTCCTTAAATCTAGGAAGATCTAAAGTAAAATTTTCAAAACAACTGAAATGGCTTAGGCGCCTAAGTTCCATTTTCAAATGCCTTAAAACAGGGTTATCAAATGTACAGCCCATGGAGCCCCACAATCCAGACCCTGGTGCTGCCTCTTTTGCTGTGCTGGACCTCCATCCTTGGTCATCCTTGGAGGCTTTTAAGACCAAGCTTGACAAAGCCCTGGCTCGAATGATCTTGGGGATGGTCATGCTTTTAGCAGGGTGTTGGACTGGATGACCTCCTGAGGTCCCTTCCAACCCTAATTTTCTATGATACTATGATTCTGTGGCCCCATGCACAGTACCTAGGACATGCAATGTCCATGGTGCCCTCTTGGGCCAGCATACCTGACCAGCCCAAGGGGGTGCTTCCTGTGTTGGATCAGGCATGGGGTGGGTGGGGAGGACCATGGGCTTGAGCTGCTCTGTGGTACAGCCCCATGCTATTCATCCAGCCCACGGAGTCAGATGAGTTTTACACCCTGGCCTTGAATACTTAGAAGTTGAAGTCCCATAGAAGATCATTGGTATTTAAAGACACTTTTACACATGCTCATCTTGATTAATTGAGTCTGCAGGAGCTCATCTCGATTAATTGAGTTTGATGCTGCTAATTGGAATGCTCCAGTGTGCTTCAGTGCCTTGTACATTTAGCGCCCTGCATTTCAAAATGGCAGCAGGGGGACTTTAACTAAACCTTATCAAACAAGCTTTAGTTCAAGTGTCCCTGCTGCCATTTTGAAATGCAGGGACTCTGAATACACGAGATACAACAGGCTTTTTAATTAGAGTGGCTCCCGAAAGTCACTCTAATTAGAAGGCCACACTCCCCACACTCCAAGGCATGTGTACAGACACCCTAAGCTCCTACATTCCTAAGGCTGTGTGTAGACAAAACGAGGGGCATGTGTGCACAGCACTTCAAAATGGGTTAAATGCTTTTGCACTGCTTTAATGGTGTTGCTGTTTGCATGTGTCAGCGGCATAATGTGCAGTAATTCCAGCCACTGTAGCAAATTCAGCAGCATAATGTGCCTTAAATGACTTGGGGTGCAGCAAACTAAAACTCCTCTGAGGAGTTTGCCGCCCTACAGCCATGGAGTAAAGCCCCGGACTGCGTGCAGCTCAGGGGCTCTGCAGGAAGCCCATTCAGGCAGCCTGGAAGCAGCCCAGGCAAGCAGGCTCTGCCAAAGAAAAGAGGTGAATCTGATCTTTTCTTTCTCTGGAGCCTGCCTGCCTGAGATGTGCGGGAACCCAGTGCTTCCCTCTGCAGCTGTGATGCCCCCCCTTCCGGGACCGCCCAAGCTGGGTGCCTGCGGGTGGGTGCCACTTGGGAGGGCCACTGCTGCCATTGAGAGAAGCACCCTACCCCCTCCTGCAGCCTAGGGACCACTCCGCCCAATGGCAGCTCACCCTCCCCTCCCCTCCCCACCACCAGAGAGGCAGGTAGGTTCAGGTGTGTGCACAATGCAAGGGGTTTAAAGGGCCCTAAATTCTAGTGGTGTTTTTAAAAACCCACAACTTCAATTTAGGGCTCCTGTTTTGTCTACACATGCCCTAAGATGCTTGAAAATGGGATTGAGGCTCCTAAATCACTTAGGTGTTTTTTACAAGTTTTGCTCCTTAACTTTTAAGTGGAAGATTACTGTAGGACTGCCTTTTCTGTACATTATAAAACAGCTGTCTGGCCCTTTGGCAGCTTGCCAGAAGTGCAGTATCGCTGCAAGTTGGCATTTCCTCAGAAGCGCTGTCAGTGCTAGTTCATGCTGAACTCATTGTCAGCAATGGGAGCATCTGCATCAGTGTTTGACAGTGACTGAGGTCCTATTTTGGATGGGGTTAGCCAGTATTAACCTGTGTCGAGGATATTTGCTCCAGCCTCTGAACTCGTTTGGATGTTGTGTGATGTTGCTGTGATCAGAAGCTGTTATAACTTACAAAAGAGGTTGATTTCTCTAATGTGTTGTCAACATACACATTAGCTTTCGTTCCAGGCACCTGCCCGTTTGAAGTTTGGAGAATACACAGCATGCTAATTTCTTCCTTTCCTACTACAAAATGATTATCGCCTTGCTATGAAAATCTGTGATTTATAACTTTCTTCCTGTTGTTGTTTCTGACTTAGCAGTTGGTCATGCATATTCTTGAACTACCCAACATGCTTTTCACGTGAAAATTATTCATATGAGCCTTGGCTATGAGATAGGAATATGGGAGCCTACCATACTGGCTTAGACTAGTGGATCAGGCTATTGTAGCAGCTAATATCAGAGAAAACTGAAAGAAGCCCTTACAACAGTTATTGGATAGCTTGATGGTGACATTTTGGCATTTACTGTCATAAATGCAAACAATTTGGTTTCCATGTCCATGCCTAATTCCTTCTGGGATCTTATCAGTGATACTAGGTGCATCTACACAAGGCACTTTACTGTGAAGGAGCATAGTTTACTCCATGGTAAACATGTGCATCTACATGTGCACAGGCTTACTGCACTGTAAATCTCACTAATAGTGAGTAAATTTGCTACCTGCAAATGCAAGTAGCAAATTTTACTCGCAAGTAGTTACCGTGCAGTAGTGCTTGTATAGATGCCTGACCAGGAGCAAATTTGCTCCCAGTCAGCCCACCACCAGGGGACAAGAGATTTCTCGCTATCCCCCAGGGAGCAGGGGGCTGGCAGATCATTAGCTCCCAGCACTGGCCCCATGGTTGTGGAGCTGGCTCTGGGAGCTCGCTGCTGGTGTGGGCCCCAGCCTGTTCCCCACCCAGCTCCACACTTACAGAACTGAGCACAGAACAAGCTATCCAGCCCCTGCCTCATGATCATGGTGAAGGAGCTTGGAACAGTCCTGGTCAGCCACACACCCCGATCAGGCAATCAAGGGACAGGGTTTGGAAAGAGCTGCAGGGCTGGGGCAGGTCTGCCGGTGGGGCAGCTTGTAGCGAACCCCTGGCTGGGTGGGGATTCCATGCCCAGCCAGGGGTTTGCTACAAGTTGCCCTACCAGCAGATTGGGGCAGGGGGCTGGGACTTGCCCCTCCCTTGCAGATCTTTCCAAGTCCCCTGCCCCAATCAAGAACCTGGGGCTAGGAGTTCCCTGCTGCCAGGACATTGTCTCTGCCCTGGCAGCAGGCAGCCCCCCTGGGGCAATCAGCAATGTCCCAGCTCTGGCCAGGAGATAGCTTTTTTCTGGCCTGGTGCTCCCTGCCAGCCCCTGATCTAGCACCCAGAGGGAACCTAGAGATCCCTCTAGTGGTGGCAGGGGCCCACTGCAGGGCCCCAGGAAGCACAAGCAGTTTGCTGCCATCAGCAGCAAATCTGCTCCAACTTCCCTACACGTGTAGATGCCTCCCCAGAAGTGTTTATGTGTGAGTAGTTTAATTGCGGGTAAACTGGTCCCAGATCTAATGCACGTGTAGACGCAACCACTGTGTGGCTGTGAATTCCAGTCTCATTTTAGGTTGTGCAAAAATATTTCCTTTTAGTAGTGCTCAATTTTCTATCCTTCAGCTGCACGAGGTTTTTATATTATGAAGGGGGCTAGACTACCCTGATATGCCTTCTCTAAACTATTTTTTTAATACCTTGATCATTTCTCCCTTTAGCTCTTCTCTGAGACAGCTAGTACGCAGCCTTTTAAATCAAACTGGGAAGGGAGCGTATTTTATTCGGAGACAAAGTTACTCTTTCACAGCATACTGCTTTTCCACTCCTGATGTGGTTGTGCATTTTACTTCAAAATAGTGTACTATTATGGTTGGGTTTCACAAGTGATTCAGAATGAAACCAAGTCCAGTTTCCGATGAGCCTGATTCTGTTTCGGAAGAAAAACACCAACCAGTTTTCCTTTAAAAAAAGCTGGTGGTTTAAGCTGAGGTTCACTATGAGTTAATGGGTTTATCTGAATCCATAAATCAATACCATATTGAAGACGGGTATAAATACATGGGAATGAAAACAAGCAAATATTTTCTCTCCAGATTCCTGCAGAGTTGTGCACAGTTCCAAACAGCTTGTAGCTTTCTTTTGGTGACAGATATTGTCTTTATATTTTGTTTTTGTCTGGGAAGTTAAATTAAGGTTAAAATGAGAATTTTCCTGTGTCTTAAACCCCTGAGATTAACCTCCATTTTCTTCATTAACCTAACTCTGAAAGGCCTAGCATATATAGTTTATTGCCTTGGGTTTTTTTTTTTCTTCGTTTGTTAGTTTTAGAAATAAAGAAAATAAAGAGAGTGAAGAAAAGCCATCATTCTGCAAGAGGAGGCCTGGATTCAGCTCCCTGCAGAATCTGGTGATGTGGCTTTTATGTTTGGGGTCAAGGACAGCCCCTTGCGAGCAAATAAAGCTATTTATCTTGGTATTTTACGCCCTCCATAGCAGTACTCTCTGAGCACTTCACAGCCTTTAATATATTTATCCTCATAAAAACCTCTGTGAAGTAGGAATTACTATTATCTCATTTGGCAGATGGAAAACTGAGACAAAGAGAGAGACTGTGGCTTGACTCAGGTCACAGAAGAAGCGCGTGGTGGAGCAGGGAATCCAACCCATGTATCCCAAACTAGGAACTTCACTGCTAAACCATCCTTCTCCCCTTTGGTTCCTACTCTGAGGGGTCTGCTCATGTCTTACCTGAGCACCTACATTTACCAGTGGGACATTGTGTCATTCAAACTCAGCTGTCTTGAAGTGAGATACTCTGAGACCCGAACTCTTTGTTGCCTCTTTGCGACTGCTATACTACTACTACTGCTCCTACTAAGAGTAATGAGGTTGTCCCTAGCAATAGCAATTGAATTGTTGTTATTTATGGGGATATCACGATCAATACCACAAGTCCACAGATCACAGAGTGCTTCAGCACCAGAAAGTCTATAATACTATGTGAACTTTTTAAAAACCCAGTCTGTACCTTAGCATATAAGAGCTGAGTTTTTTGTATAAGATTTGGAAATGCTTAGCTTTCTTTCACGCTTGCCAAAGAAACTTGAACATAAAGCAGATGGTCACTAGGAGAGGTCCCTATTCTATCAGGAAGAGCTTCCGTTTCAGTGGAATATATTTTCATGCCTCTTTACTCTTCCTGTCTATTGGCATTGACAGCTGGAATTGAAATCTTACCTGCCTGCCTTAGGTTCAGATTCTGTGTCTGATACAGAAGTGACTTGGCAGCCTGCTTAGGAAGTGGAGAAACAGAGCAGCCAATGCAGCGGAGTGAGACTTTATTGCTGCAGGTCTTCAAGTCTCATCCCACAACTGCAAGTTAACCTGACAGGTGATTCTCCCCCCCCCGAAAGTTAACAGAGTAGGTTTAGGTTTTGTTTTGGCCTAGCCTGAGCTTTTCAGATATTTGTTGTGGGGATTCATTTTGTGATTCCTTTAGTGTTCAGTTGTAGATTATAGAAAGTACTCCGGCTGGGAGCAAAAGTCTGCTCTCAATGTTTGTGTCCTTTAACTTAAAAAAGACTTTGTTCCTTATCCCCTCACTCCCAACAAATGTTGTCAGAGCTGATGCATTAAAAAAAGAAAGACTGAATGTCTCCTGTCGAGAGAGGAAGAGTAGTTCTTGCCCTGTAATGTGATGATGGTGAAATGCCGGGTAATTCTACCTGACACAAGAGGACAAAGAAGGTTTAATTTATTGAGTAAAAGGAATAAAACAAATTGGGATGTCCTAGACTTCCCTGTGTTACCTGTGCCACACAGTAGAGGAGAAATATACTCCAAGGCTGATCACTCTGCAAATGAAGCAAGTTTGTAATTCGGGCTTTACCTTAGAGTAAGGAAGGTGGCAGTGGATGTAACACAGGGGTGCTGGTGTGACTCTGTGACACCTCACCTGTAAGGCCATCGTTTGGGCCAACAGAAATCCCAAAGTTTAAGTCAGTTTAGGCTGATTTTACTGTAGTCAGTCACCTCTTCTTTTCTTTCTTTTGTTAGCACCTGTCCACAGCAACCCACCAGAGAGAGCTTCAACGCAGCTCTGGTTTTCCTAACTACTCCTCACCCACTGACTTGGCACTTCTGAGACTCGGTTCTGTAAGGCCAAAATAAATAATTCGGCCATAGACGTTGTCACAATGCTGCTTCGTTCTGCTCGACTCATGGAGGGTCTGCTTCCCATCCTTACTACTGCTTTCCCAGTACACTCCCATGCACTCCGGCACCCTCCTCAAATCAGCATCCCATGCCTTTCCCTCCTACTTCAAGCCATGGCTGAGTATTGTTAATTTTCTGAGTATCGCTACTTCGCTGCCCATCCTCTTACTAGAGTGCCTGGCAGGTAGTAGGTGGAGATCTGGTGTGCAGATGCTAAATTCGTCAGCAAGGTGCCTGACCTCCTCTGGCAAGCTGACAAGAGGCTCTACAGGTGTGGCCAGAAACGTATTAAGTGACAAGGCCAGATTGTGGTGCATAGGTATAGATACTGTATCCAAATCACACACTCTGTTTGAGGGAAAGTTAGTCTACAAGGTGCACCTCGACCCTGCTTCTGCCTGACTTCAGGCCAACATAGATAATTACCTCTTACAGACACCAAATTGCACTTTTTACTGGGAGAAATCCCATTAAATCCAATGGGACTTATTCTAAAAAAGGCCAGAATCTGAAAATAACATAAGGTGCCTAATTCCAAAATTGCACTCTGAGAAAACCCTTGCTCAGTGGCTGCCTAACCCCTGGAGGTGCCTATAAATTGCTAGGTGACAGCAATTTGGCTACTGGATATGTCCAGCCCTGTCCTGAGAATCAAGGTGTCTAGTTGTCAACTAAGCTCTGCTGGGAATTTGAAAGTATGCCAGTCCATCGAAGTCCCCTGAGGGGTAATTTATGTTCACTCCAAGCACCCTTAAAACAACTGACAGGATTAGATCCCTCATGCAAGGCAGTTGCAGCTGCTTGATTTTTAAAGTAGACGGTCATGGTGCCTACCTTTTTAAAATAATAGCCTACTCCCAGGCACTCGCATAGTAAGTGGGAGACCCCCAGGTCATAGGAAACTAGGGCTGGAAGGGACTCCATGACGTCATCTAGTCCAGCCCCAAGAGCCAGTATCTGAACACTGGTTTGAACCCCAGGCTCTGTGATTAAAAGGCTGATGCTTTACCACCTAAACCACTCTGTCTCAGGTCCTTCCTCACTGTGGAGGGTTTAAACCCCCATTTGCCAACAGTGCTCTAGCCACTAGACTATTGACTTGGGTGAGTAGGGACACCCTTGTGCAAGCTGGGCAGGTATGCAGAAAGAATGAAAGATTTCTTGGAGCCAGAAGGAACTCAAGTAGGAATGAGTCTGATTGTAGCCTGGTAGGTAGGGCACCCAGGTAAGAGAGCATAGCATCACTTAATTTATAGGTATCTACATCTTTTAATACAAGAGCCGGCAACATGCAGCCTGTGAGCTGGATCTGTCCCATGGAGTCATTGGATCCAGCCTGTAGAGCTTCCAACCCAGCCACTTCCACCATCACCATTTCTCCCTGCTACCTGGCTGTGCAGAGTGGGTGAAACCCCTGCCCTCCCTGGGTCACCTGCAGCACGTGGCTGGGGGAGGCTTCACCTGAGCTGTGCAGCCAGGAGAGAGGAGCCATTGTTCCTCTGCACCACATGGCTGATGGCTGGGAAAAGTGGTGGCGGCAGCAGCAGCCAGTACAGAAGCACTTACCCACTTCGGTAGAAAACTGGGGTGATTCTGCCTGCCACTGCAGACCATGCCGGCTGCTGCTTAAATGCATGTATCCTCTAATTGTGAGTTTTTTGTTTTCCTGAGGTTTTATTATGTTTTACCTTTGCATATATAGTCCATATTGTATATAGTATTAAAAGAGCCTCTTGTTCCTATAAATATTGTGGTGCCCTAAAATGTCTGTCTTGTCATAAGAACTCAGTACATCAGACCAGAAAAATCTGGTGTTTTTTGTTTTTTGCTGATGAATTTAGCTGATTGTAATAGGAACCAGTCTTGCATCAGTGGGGGGTTGGATGATAAAGAACTTTGCAAGAAAGATCATCCGGAGTTATCATCTGCATTTCAACATTAATTTTCCTGATTTACATCATTTTAGTACCTAGCCTCTCATCTCTAATCTATACAATTATCAGTAATTATGATTTCAAATTAATAAACTTGAGAGTGATGGAGCTCATAGTACAATAAATACAGGGTCATATTCTGCTGATTTTTGGTACATCAGCAAGCCAATTTCAGCGTGTGACTACTTGAGAGGTAAAGGTGCTTTTCATAACGAGAAAGGATGGTGCATAACATCTAGCGCACACAAATTATGCATAAATACATTTCCTGGATGACTGAAATATCCTCATGTTACACTTGATAGATGAGGGTGCGGATTTCAGGAGACTGATTAAAAACCTCCCGGTTTTTATGCCACATTTCTTTCTGGCTCAAGCATAAAACTTCCCCCACCATAGAACAGAGACATGGACCCCTCACGCTTTCCTGTTTAAGGGCGCAGGTCTGTGCCCTGCCAGGTTACTGAGGTAGACTGTGGAACAGAACCACATCCAGCTGAGAATCTGACTCAGTGTGCTCTTGCAATTATTAGGCTATACTTTGGACATAATTAAATGGATCCAAGTCTAAACGTTAGACAGAACTCTGACTCCCCAGGCCTGTGGGGAAGACCCGAGATGACCATTTGAGGTAGAAGGCTAATTGATCTCAGCTGCACAGGCGCTCATTAAGGCAATTCTGAAAATGCCCCTTGGACTGCTGCAGGCTGCTCACTGAGTTCCTGATCATATTGGAGCCGTCTTCAGACTTTTTCTTGTTGCAGCTACATCCCATTAATAAACTGACAGACTGCCCCCTTCATCCCTGCACCAGGGCTCAGCAGCCAGCTCCTATTTTTTTTGCCCATTTCCTTTGCACACATCAGTCCATTTGTGGTCTTCTAATTTTCCCTTCTCTTCCTTCTGTGCATTTATCTGGTTTGTTGTTACTGTTGTGTTTGTTTTTTGCTTGCTCATTCACAATGGGAGCAGGAAGTGGAGGGAGGTAAAAGGAATAAACATGGCCCACTGCTGAGCCTGGTTCTTCATATGCACCTGGTGTCTGGCACCTCTTCCTCTGACACAGAGTACTTGTTCTCAGAGAAGCTGATCTTCCGCTTGTTCAGGCCTCAGTTGTCAGTGCTGGGTTTAGGCCCATTTTTAACAACTGGAGTCACGTCAACAACTGATGTAGCTGTTTAAAGAGCACTTGACTGCAGAGAGAGCTGTATAGGTTGGTAGTTAATTGCTAAGTGCAGTGGGGCGTGTGAACCTCGCATCATAACAGTCATACCAGAGTTAATGGTCGGGGAGGATCAGTTTTTTCACCATGACTAGGGACAGACGTTCAAAAAGCCCAAGCCTGAATTGATTCAGTCTGTGCAGATTAGTCTAACTTGTGTAGATTGAACTGATTTGCAAGTAAATAGACACTCACTTTTGATTCTAGAAATGTAGGCACATGCCTGCGGTGGCTCTGGCTAGAAGCCGGGTGGGGGCTAGAGCAGCCCTACTTCCCTTCCGCAGCAGCGGCAAGGCTGGAGGGAAGCTGACCTGGGATGTGTGGCCAGGCGCCCCAGCAGGCTGCTAAATATGATTGGGGAGGGTTTTAACCCTTGACCCTGACCTGCCTGGATGGGGAGGGGGGGAAGCAGTCCTTGCCAGGCTTGTCCTTGGAGGGTGGGGAGCATGGCCAGACACCAGCCTGTGCACTGCCTCAGACAAAGTAGGGGTAAGGAGGGGGATTAAACTCCCCTGACTCCCCTCTAAGGCATGGGGAGCCCAGCCAGGATCTGCAAGGCTTTCCCATCTGCTCACTGCTCATGCAGTGAGGGGCCTGGCCAGAGCCAATTGGCATGGCCCCACCATCTACTGGGGGCTGAGGCTGGAGCTGCGGCTGCAGGGCTGAGCCAGGCCAGCCTGCAGGCACTGCTGAGGGTGGACACGGGGTCAGGCTGCAGGGGCCAGGCCCTTCCCAGCCACTGACAGCCCAGCCCAGTGGCACAGGAGGTGGATGGCTGGGCACTGGCATGGAGGCAACGCCACTGCAGCTACAGAAGGACACCTTGGCAGCTGGACTGGCTGTGCAGGACATGTTAATTGTTCCCGGAGCTGCCCGAGCTTGCTCAGAGGTGCTGGTGGGCCCGGAGCCCAGTAGCTGACTACCACAGGTGCTCATGTGCCCACAACCACTGCCACTGCCACACCCCCTCCATTGCTGTACAGCACCAGGCTGGCTGCAGCTGCATCAGAAGCTGTGCACTGGCTGAAGCCAGCAGGGCTCTTCTGCCTCTTTGTCTCCAGCTGCTGTTGCTGCTCCTGCCACGCTGCTTTGGTGGGGGCAGGCGGGAAACTTCAGCCTGGCGGCTTCTACTGAGTGCATAGCGATTTGGCACCAGCTCCCCACCACCTTCCACCCACTGTGCCTGCCTGCAGGGGCTGTTCATCATGCCAGGCAGGCAGAGTGGATGGAAAGCAGTCAGGGGCTGGAGCCAGAGATCCATGTGCTGGGCAGAAGCTGCCAGGCTGAAGCTTCCTGCCCTCCCACCCAGAGCAGTGTGGCAGGGGCAGTGGTGGCAGCAGCCATGGCAGTGGTAGCTGGAGGCTAGGGAGGCAAAACAGCCATGCCGGCCTTGGTCAGCGCACAGATTCTGGTGTGGCTGCAGCTGGCCAGGTGCTGCATAGTGATGGATGGGGGGCGCAGCAACTGTGAGCCCATAAGCCCATACGGTGGGTGGCTGCTGGGCTCCAGACCGCTGGCACCTCCAAACTAGCTTGGTCAGCTGCAGACGTAATTACCACACTGCATGAGGCAGAGAGATGGCGGGGTCAT
>NW_017729032.1:7137671-7139093 GCF_001723915.1 Gavialis gangeticus | reverse complement strand
GAGCCAGCACTGTTGTCTGGAGCAGACAGCACAGCCCAGCCCAGCCCAGCCCAGCTCACGGCTGAAAAGCATGCTGGGATGCTGGGATACTCTAATTTAATTTAAACCAGGAATAGGTCTGGTTCCATAAACCGGTTTGACCCAAATCAGTTAAGTCTGATACTACGTTCAACCAGGTTTATTTTCAAACCAGTTTCAACCATTTTGAAACTGGCTTATGTGCACTGATCTTCTGTTCTGTTACAGGTTTAAACCAGTTTGTGATCACTTAAACTAGTTTATATGTAACTTCTGCCCCTAGCCCAGATGTGACTATGTAAATGACCACCAACAGCTGGGATAAAAGGCTTCATCTCAGGTAGGACAAGGAATCTGCCAGTGGTCTGGAGACTCGTCGAAAGAAGCTTTTTAGCAGCAGCTTGCCAGGGAGCCATCTGTGGAACAGCGCCAAAAACCTTACGAGAAATGGAATGAGTTGAACAGATAAGAGTATGTCTTATTCTTGCAACTCCACAATGTGGGGAGAAGGACCGATTTTCTAGGGCCCAGGCTGTTGGGCCCTTCATTGTGCAGTACAATTAACATGGGCCAAAGGAAAAGTGGCTTCTTACGAAGCTGGTGCACCACTAATTTTTTCATAAAGGAAGAATCCTACAGTCATGCACACGTATGCACACACACACATTTGCTTCTGTACCTGTAGATGTGACTCAAGAACAGGCAGCACAGTCCCTTTGTTTTGTGGTACCAATAAAAGTTGTGTGCACTGCAAGTGACTTCCATTTCATGCTTCTTTTTGTATGGAAGCTTTAAGACAACCCAAGAAGTCTCTTATTTCAGTCAGCTCCTCTGAACAGCCAGGAAAATGAGACAGTTCTGCTGGCAGAGGAGGAGTCAGAGAGGGAGTGACAGGTTGTGGGTGGTAGGACGTGCTATGTTTTGTATAAAAAATTGAGAGTGCTTACTGTTAAATTGGTATAGTTGTGTCCTTGGATAATAAACCTGGAAGTTATATAGCTTAAGATCTGGTTATCACCTCATAAACAGGAAGCACCCTCAAGATATCATCTAAGGAATATGAGCATTTTAAAAAGCAGTGTATAATCACAAAAGTCTATGTTCCACCTCCCAAACAGTCTTACATCAACCCTTTTATGGCATCATTACACTAAATGTTTTTAATACAGGAATATTTCAGAAAAATGGCTAACTATTTTCTATTTCGCTGCAGTTTCCTTCCGGACTATTAACATGCAAACATGAAATGGAAGTGGAAGTGCCTTGTCTGATGGTGCTGTGGTCTGTAGTAGGTTAGGTATGTGATGTTTTAGGTGAGAGACCTGACCTCTAAATCTGATTCTCGTCTTAATATAACAAGGGCCTTTCTTCAAATGTGCCACCAGATTTATAGAGCCACTATAA
>NW_017729032.1:7128880-7132671 GCF_001723915.1 Gavialis gangeticus | reverse complement strand
TCCACCTCCCAAACAGTCTTACATCAACCCTTTTATGGCATCATTACACTAAATGTTTTTAATACAGGAATATTTCAGAAAAATGGCTAACTATTTTCTATTTCGCTGCAGTTTCCTTCCGGACTATTAACATGCAAACATGAAATGGAAGTGGAAGTGCCTTGTCTGATGGTGCTGTGGTCTGTAGTAGGTTAGGTATGTGATGTTTTAGGTGAGAGACCTGACCTCTAAATCTGATTCTCGTCTTAATATAACAAGGGCCTTTCTTCAAATGTGCCACCAGATTTATAGAGCCACTATAAGTTTTAGGGGATCTCGTTTTTTCAGGCTCTGAGCTGAAATTTCCCGAGATGTTGAGCATCTGCAGCTGATCTACAGGTGCACGTGAGTTTGAACAATGAGGTTCAAGATATCTTAGGCTGGATAACTGAAAGCTAAAGCCAAAGTCACTGTCCATGTGTGTGAAAGAGAGCAGGTGGGGGTTAAGGGTTGCTCAGGGGTGCCATTTGCAGGGCACAAGGTTTACTGGTCCTACAAAATACAGCACCTATGCTACCCTGCATCCTCTACTGGCATATGTATTAATATAACATGTAGTGCTTCTGTAACAAGGACTGAAGTTTTGAACCCCAGCCATGGATGGTACAGAACAGCAGCAAATAACTCCTCCCAGCCAACAGGATAGCAAGAGGGTCATTTCTTTTACTTTCTTGTACTACTTCCAAGTTCTAGCACAATGCACTGTTACTTTGTAAGGGCTTCAGATACAACTGAGCCCTTCAAGCACATTTTATAATGGGTGGATGACAATATGTTTGCTGATGTTCATGGTTCTGAGGTGGGATTTTCAAGGGTGGGTCCCGTACAGGGGTAGGGATAAAATAAAGAGTGTGACCCTAAAGACTGCTCCATGATAAGCTTATGTGCATGCAGCATTATTTATCAGCTTGCTCAGCTTATAAAAAATCAGCTTCTGTATCCAAACATCTGCAAATGTAGATGCTGCATGCAGGTCCTCCTCTCTTCAGACTTTAAAAGCTAATTTAATAGTCCTTCTCTAGCTGTTTCAGTTGATCCATATTGAGAATAAGGAGACTGACAGCTGTTAGTAGCAAAGAATGCAACTGATAATCAGAGCTTAATAATACTTTCTTGCTGTCAGAAAAAAAACGTTACGTGTGTGTGTGTGTGTGTGTGTGTATACACACACACACACACACACACACACACACACACACACACACACACACACACCAGGCACATATATATAGATATATATATAGATATATATATATCTATATGCATGCACGCACACGCACACAGACACAAAAACTATTGTGCTCAAAACTGCCAAGAGAATGAGTAGCTTGACTGACAGTAGGTAAAGCTACCACTTGCTCCTTGTTGGATATATTTAGCTTTATACTTTTATTTACAGAGTGGTGAGGGAGAGTGGGAAAGAGGAAGGAAAAAAAAAATACGTGCATGTTATCCTTAAGTGCAATTAAATGCATGCAAATTGCATAACATGCTATTTATTGACAAGATTGTATTTTTACTTTGGACGTGCACACATCTATATCCAGTTCATTGGTCTGATATTTGAACTGTGGGTTAGTGGCTCTAGAAAGAGAAAGCAATGATTTGATGATCACATTAAAAAGTTAGGATCAGATCTTGTTTTCTGCTTGATGGGCGCATTTAAACCTGACACTATGGCGCCGTAACAATGCTGTATGATGATGTAGCATCTGCGGGGATCTACACATGAGCAGCAGCTACTTCGGTGTAGCAACGCACTCCCATGGTATAGCGTACCACTGTGGTGAGGTAGCTGCTAAAAATAACGGTGTGCCACGTGTATGGTGCAGTATAGGATGTTACTGCACCATGATTTAGTACTTCCAGAAGGAAGTACTAAATCACGGTGCAGTAACAACATCACCATAGCAATACGTGTAGATGCACCATATGTGTCAACTATTTACTTAATTGGAGTAAACTATCATTACATTGGTGCAATCTCTCATTAACTCATAGAGCATGAAACCATCCAGTCTATCCATTTGAAAGCTGGTTCTTCCCGGTTTTTATCTTCTGGAGAACTAGCTGCTTAATTTTTTATTAACTCATATAATTTCTTCTGTCATTATCAGGTCAGGTGGCCTCTATTTTCTCTGCACCAGCCCAGCATTTATCACCCATATTCATGCAGACTTGCAACATTTTAGAGAACGTCCAGTAAATTATAAATATTATTTTTGGCTCAATTATCATCAGCCTTTAATCCAGGGTAGTTATGCAGATATTTCTGCATAATTTCCTCCCCTGTTTGACTCTTCATATTGTGTTGTAAATCAGCACAGGAGTTTCTTTCTGAGTCATTCCACTTTTATTTCATTGAGGACTGAACAAATATATAAACTGATGCTGCTGAGCTTTTTAGATTTAGCCAGCTGCTGAAGAAAGGTTAATGGTTTTGGTTGCCTGGGGATACTATTCCAGTTCAAGTCTGTCAGATGTCTAATCATGTGTGTCCGTGGAAGATATTGCCACTGGCAGCTTTTGTCCACCTTACACAATTCTCTAAGGTTTGAAAATTAAAGGAGTGTCTTAGCACCAAATAGATGATTTATACCTGTGATTCTTTTTTTTTTTTTATCTTAATCCAATTAGTTCAAATTATTTTTGTCAGGATTAAGCGCAAGCTTATTTCATAATGTGAATCTGTCATGAAAGCAGGAGGTAGATAAGTTTTTAGCATAAAGAAAACCATGTTTCACTTGTCTACTCAACTACGAGAAATCTAAAAATACTCTCATCCGGAAACTAAATATGGGATGCTTGGTTCTTCTCAGTGTGCCAGCCAGGTGTTTGCCCACTTGAAAGCCACTCTAACTTCTGCTGTAAAGTGAAATAATTACCTAATTTATTTACGTTCAGGAGTATAAAATTGGTCTCTTCACTTGAGAGCACTATGTTCTTGGGCTGTTTTTTTGTTTGTTGTGTTTACATCACAGAAAAATCTACCTTCTTATACAAACTTCCAGTAAATTATCTCTCTCTCAGCCTGCAATGATTTTCATCTCAGTCAACACAGCAGGGCTTGAAAGAGGGACACTTAATAAAGTGTCAGGTGCTGAAGCTGAGAACTATAAAAGACCTCCATCCTCTATGAGCTGGGTACCTTGAAGGAGACCCACTGGTCAGTTTGTGCTGCAATGGGTGTGTACTATAAATACAAAAGCATATACTGCTTTTAATTAAACGGATGTCACCAGGTTTGAATAGAATTTTTTTTCACCTTAAGTCTTCCAGGTAGGCTGGATGTTTGGGAAATTTAGCAATGGTGCAGCTCTGCTTCTGCTAGAAATGTTATGGAGCAGCTGTAAAAAGTCCCGTTGTCCACAGAAAAGTCCTCAATGTTGTTCGTGCAAACAATGCTGCTGGAGCATGGCTGGAAGTTGTCAGCCAAATGTACCATGTAGGGGCACTGGTGAAATGACTTGCCTTCTATCTAAAAAGGGTTTTCTTGAGGGTCCTATGTCTGAACGAACATGTTCGTCAGCTGCAACTTTAGTGTGGGTTGTCTTATTGTCACAGTGCACCAATGTCTCCTGCTCAATGAGGAGGTGATAGAAAAGAGAGAGGGGCACTATGTTTGCATCAGTGGGGACAGCGAGCAACCCTGTTGTTTCCAGGTTTGCTATCACTACTGCTTGGGAGGGACGTGTAAGGTAAGTCTCGCTAAAGCTTTTTTCTCCTGAAAGTTAAAAAAAAAAAAAAAAAAA
>NW_017729032.1:7124498-7128801 GCF_001723915.1 Gavialis gangeticus | reverse complement strand
AAAAAAAAAAAAAAAAAAAAAAAGAATCTCTCTCAGGCCATCTCTTTCTTCCCTGCTCTGAGAAGATGGTACTTATTTAGAGGGTTAGAGAAGCATCTTTATTTAAAATAATAAGGTTACCTATTTAAAGGGTTGGAGAAGATGGAAGGGTACTTATTTAGCAGAATAAGTCCCAACCTATAAATTAAGTCGCACTTGAGGGCTATAATAATGACTCAAGTAGGGGCATAGACCCTCACTACAGCTATGACAACATTAACATAAACCTGTCTGATAGCTGGACACCGCACGCTTTCAAAAGCTTGTCTTAGTCTATCCTAACCATGCAGTTGGTCCAATAAAAGATAGCACCCCACAAAAACCTTGCCCCTTGCATGCTTACTGGCCCATCGCAGCTACAACGTGTTTCCAGCATTTCCTGGTACATTTGCCACTCTGCTTTCCTACACGTAGGAAATAGGAATCCCTATGAGGGAAAGAGCTGGGAAGAGAACTAGGTGGGAAACATTATTCCCATCTGGCAATAATTCAGTATTGTTTTTTCTGTTCAACATTAGGATGAAACCAAAGGTTTTTGAGGTTTTTCTGCTTGAAAAAAAACAAAAAAAATGGGCGGGGAAAAGTGAAAGAAGGTCATAACCCTATATCACTGCAGAATAGCCAAATATCCTGGTGGTCAGGACGCTTGTCTTAGGTGGGGAAAGACTAGGTTCAAATCTGTGCTCCAAAGCAGGTGGTGCTAGGCCTTGATCCAGGTTCCCTTACATCTCAACGGGGTCCGCCACACACCTCATAAGTGACCAAAAATTCCATTTGGACCAGAGTTTTATCTGAACCGATACGTTCCTGAGCAAAGTTTTAGTTTTGATTAACAGGATTTTCCAACAAAAAACCCCAACATGCTTACTTGGAAATTTCCTAACAGGCTCTATTTGGGAACGCATTTGTGAAAAGAAATATTACTATTGTGGGGTTAAGTGTGCGTGTGATGGGAAAAAGAGAGAGTTTCTTTTATAGGATTGTGCATTAAGATGGAGAGATGTTTAAAGTCAAAGAAGATTCCAGGCATCAGGATCCTCTCTGCAGCATGGACTTTGCGCCATAGAGTGTGTTTTAATTGCTTCTTCCTAACTGAGCTCAGCTCCACACAAATCCAAATCAGATCAAAGTTGCATTTGATTACATTTTTAAGGTTCTTAGTAATTATTATTCCAAGTTAATTTAATCTTTTTAGATAGCTGCTTAAGGTTCCCTTCTTCAAAGTGAGAATTTTAGCCAATTATAGCAGTGGGTAAATCAGTTCCATTTAACTTTATAATTTTTTTTTTTTTTTTCCCCAAACAAATCTGTTGCATTTAACATTTTCAAAATAGGTAATCCGTGTTATAGCTTCACAGGTACAGAGGTGACAGTGCTATCATATCTCAAATATTAGCAAACTTGTAAAAGATCAACAGGTATTATCTTCTTTCATGGATATATCGGTGGTTATCAGCACAATATTTTTCATCAATGAAGAATTCTGTCACAAGTATACTTTGTAAGTCTCTTGTACCTTTTCCTTTATAACACTGAGGAATATATCCTCAAAACAACCAAAAGGGATGCTGGGTAAGGATAAATGTTTCTTCTCTTCATAAATGTGAAAGCTAAGATAGAACATGAATAAGTAAGCTTCCCAGGTCGGACAGGAAACTTCTGACAGAGCTGGGGATTCAGTTTTTATCCTCTGACTGCCTTTTCTTTTAATCTATCTGACCAGCAGCTAAGTGTTTTGGCTTGAATTTTCATTTAAAAAAATGGGAAATAGGTGAGGTTTGAAACCCATTGTCATGCTTATATAGTTCCTTTATAGCATAATTTTTGGTCGGGGCAGTTATAGACTCATAGAAAATGAGGGTTGGCAGGGACCTCAAGCGGTCACATCCAGCCCACCCCCCTGCTCAAAGCAGGACCATTCCCAGCTTTATCATCCCACTCAAGGCTTTGCCTAGCTGGGTCTTAAAAACTTCCAAGGATGGAGATTACACCACCTCTCTGGATAACCTGTTTCAGTGCTTTACTACCTTCCTAGTGAGAGAGTTTTTTCCCCTAATATCTAACCTCAATTTCCCATGCTGCAACTTGAGACAGTTGCTCCTTGTTCTGTCACCTGTCACGACTGAGAACAGCCCAGCTCCATCCTCTTTGAACCCCCACTGCAGGGAGTTGAAGGCTGCTATTCGATCCCCCTTCAGTCTCAGCCTCTACTCATAAGTCACGTCCCCCAGCCCCAGAACCATTTTCTCTGCCCTCCGCTGGACGGTCTCTACTTTGTCCACATCCTTGCTGTAGCAGAGGGACACATTTCTCCAGATGTGGCCTCACCAGTGCTGAATAGAGGGGCATAATTGCTTCCCTTGACCTGCTGGCAACACACTTACCAGTGCAGTCCAAGATGCTGTTAGCCATCTTGGCAACAAGGGCACACTGCTAACTTGTATTCAGCTTATTGTCCCCTGTCACCCCCAGGTCTTTTGCTGCAGAGCTGCTGCCCAGCCAGTCAGCCCCCAGCCTGTATCAGTGCATAGGATCATTCTATCCTAAGTTCAGGACTTTGTATTTGTCCTTGTTGAACTTCATGAGATTCAAAAGGCACTGAGTACTTCAGCCTTTTCTGCATCATCTGTCACTAGATTACACCCCCCATTCAGTAAGGCACCCACAATTTCACTTCAAGTCCCTTGCTAGCTGCAACTCCAAGTGCACTTTGGCCTTTGTGATTTCATCCCTGCATACCAGGCAATGCTGTTATATTCCTCTTACTCACCTCGCTAATTCTCAGCCTCTTTTAGTCTAAGATCATGTGTAAGAGGGGACATACCGAACCCCCACCCCCACACACATAACTGACAAGGACTTTTAATGTCTTTGACTTTTCCCTACCCTAGCTGTTGCACACTACATGCTAAAACTATTGTCTCAGAATGTCTTTCATGTACAGGGAGACTTAGTTATAACTGTATTAATCTGAAGTCAGTCAGAAGGAAGAGTAGTTAAGTACATTTATTGACTAACTAAATAAGACACATATATAGAGAGAACAATAGATTTTGTGAAGCCAAGTTCACCTCAGCAGATGCTGTGGATGGACATGCAGAAAACAGTATAAAAAGGAGAGAGGAACAAGAAAACAGAAGACAAGGGAAGGGGACAGGGCAGTGCTTGGAGAGAAAAGCAAGGCTGCCTATACACATGCTCAGGAAGGTGGAGGATGCTTTATTTAGAGCAGTTTCTGGATAGTGCCTCTAATTAAAATGCCACAGCGTCATGTGTATTATGCCCCCATGCATTTTTAAGTGGCCATGGAATACTTTATCTAAAGCTAATTCACAAGATTTAGAAAAAGAACCCCTGCAGCCATTGTAAAACATGCAGGGACATGGGTGACTAGTGCCACCTTAGTCAGGGGGGACATGTGCTCCCCCCCCAACCTGTCAGTGACCGGGGGTGTCTTTCCCCACAGCAAAACTTACCAACCGGTGAATGGTTGCGCTGTTCTCGAAAGCAGCCGTGGCATGCTCAGAAGTGGCCATGGGGCTTCCAGAAGCAGCCATGGCCTACACCTGGTGCTCACGCTCCTCGGCCGGCACTCACAATGGGGGCACCAGTGCTCCTGCCTGCCCATCGCTGGAGCGGGGAGCATAGCCTGACAGGGGTGCACCAGCAGTCTCAGGGGGTGCACATGCACCCCCATCCACCCCCTACGTGTCACCACTGGGCAGGGACATAACGGCAAGGCAATGCTGGAGTGTTCTATTAGGACATGAAGCAGACTTGATTAATTAAATCTGCCCCAATGTGTCCTAATTAGAACACAAATGAGCATGTGCATAGGTAGCCCAAGTGAGTGATAAACCCAAAGAAATACAGGGGGCCACAAAAGGAAATCCAGTGAACGTGATAAGAATCTGTGGTCCCTGTTTAAGCCATCCTTAACACAGTTTGAGAATGATTTCTTGATCCACAGTTGCCCATTCAAACAGTTTTTAAAGTTGTTTTGTTTGAGAATAGCAATCATGGGGTCAACGATGGGGTGTCCAAGGGGGCTGAAGTGTTCTGCCACAGGCTTTTGAGTCTTGTGTGCTGAAGTGAACTTGGGTTCATGAAAGCATGTCTGCATTGCCTTCAGAATGTCTTGCCACCTTAAAGCTCATTACCATGCATAGGGTCTCACCTTTCTTCCTATTACAGCATGGCATTCGAACTTCTTAAATCCATATACCCCCCGCCCGGCTGATACAGACCGCACGACCAACTCCAT
>NW_017729032.1:7108707-7119498 GCF_001723915.1 Gavialis gangeticus | reverse complement strand
GGGAGTGGGGTCAACGATGGGGTGTCCAAGGGGGCTGAAGTGTTCTGCCACAGGCTTTTGAGTCTTGTGTGCTGAAGTGAACTTGGGTTCATGAAAGCATGTCTGCATTGCCTTCAGAATGTCTTGCCACCTTAAAGCTCATTACCATGCATAGGGTCTCACCTTTCTTCCTATTACAGCATGGCATTCGAACTTCTTAAATCCATATACCCCCCGCCCGGCTGATACAGACCGCACGACCAACTCCATGTTTTAGATTGCATCAACATATATCAACCATGTACCAGTTAGCTACCAAGCTCAGGGCCTTATATTCTCTTCCAACTATACAAGGCCATGTAAATAACTTTGATTTGTAATATTCACAAACAAAGTTTGGAAAAGGAAGTTACCCAGAAACGGTTACCCAGTGTAATATCTACTAATATCTCATGCACGCACACACACAAAAAAAACCCTTTTCTTTTCAAAAGGCTAAATGGATGTGTTGTGTGCAACATTCCTTTCTTCCTGATTTGTGTCATAACTGCTATATTGTAGGATCTGATAGGAAAGGAGTGAGGGAATTCAACCTCAGTGGGAAAGGAAACATTGTTTCTTTGCCATTAAAGGGCGAGGGGCATTTTTCTAGCCATTTATAGGAGGTGATAGTAGAAAGATATAGAGAAATTCTATGAGAAGACTGGACCCCCTTCCTTCCACCACCACTACCAAAAGCAAGAAGGAATAATACCTAGAAATAAGCTTTTTTCTTTTGGAGCATGGCACTGAGGGCTAATTTTTTATCTCTGCTGGAGCCTTTTAGTAGAATTACCTTATCTCTAATGGCAGCTGTCATTTTACCTAAACCCTTGTCCTCATTGCTTTGTATTTTCTGCATTTCCATTTGTGTTGCTCTTTTCATTATGCATCCCCAAAGGGCTACAAGTATTTGAAAAAAAAGAAAAGAAAAAGAAGGGGTGGGAGAAGAAGTCTTTTAACCTTTGTGTAACTTCTTCAGCTTTGTGTGTTGTTTGGAATTAACTAATTGCGCAGGGACAGCATGGGCAGTGAAGCTGGCCTGTATCGTTTCAGTCAAACCCCAGTCTTACTGATAGTTAAAAGGTATTTTTGTAAGACTACAATACCTAGGAAACAGGATTATCAGATAGATCATGTAAACAAAGTGAGAATCTATTTATCCAGGTTTTTTCCCCCCCTGTACATTATAGTCTGCTCAGACTTCTGGGTTTTACACTGATTTCTTTGCATCCATCTCAGTGGATTTTTGGTGTCTGTATCATGATAAGCTTTGCTCCTGGCACAAGTGCAAATGACAATTTTTTTGTAGGGTGATAGAGTTCTTGCTCGGTTCCCTCATCTCAACAATGCCCCAATGCATAAGATGGGGAAAGCGCGCGCGTGCGCGCACACACACACACACACACACACACACACACACACACACACGTATATATATGTGTATATGTATATATATGAATATATATATGTGTGTGCATGTGTGTATACTACCCAATTGCCCATCAAGAATGATGGTGGGGCAGGGGCTGGGATGGAGTGCCACACCTTACACCCCATGCTGCCACTGTTCTGCCTCTTGCAGGGAGCGGGGTGAGGGAGCCAAGGCCAGTGCTCCCACCCCCCGTCCGGTCCTCGGCGCAGCTTCAGAATCATGGCGGTGCTCCCCCATGCTTGGAGCACTCTGATGGCTCCTGGAAACAGACAAATCAGAGCATGAATAAAGCATTACGGACAGACAGACAGACGTAGGCTTTTATAATATTAGAAATGTATATAACTCTTTAGGCAGCAAATATCAAATATGGTTTTCCCTATGTTTGTACAGTATCCAGCACAGTCCAAATCTGATTAGGGTCTCTGGACTATGCTTATGTGAATAATACTTACTCTGTCTCTCTCCCTCTCTCTCTCTCTCTCATTCAGAAAGTTATCTCTGCTGGGAAGTGCTCTATCATCTCATTTCCTGCATAGGGATATATGAAGCATATGTCTAAGTGATTCTCTGAGGTAGGCTCATAGGTAGGGCCCTACTGAATTCATGGTGGAAGTGGGTGGTGCAAAAGCTTTTTCAATCTTTCAGGTTGCCCCGCACACGCCCCCTCCCAACCCTCTTGCTGATTGGCTGAGGGGCCTCCAATGACCCTGCTGCTTGCTGCTAACTGGCCAGGAGGAAAAAGCAGCGCCATATCTAAAACCATGCTTTTCACCTCCCTGCCAATTGGGAGCGAGGGGCAGGACCCCTACACTAATTGGCAAGGGGGTATATGTGGGGGAACCTGCAAGATTAAAGGAGCTGCTGTGCAGCCCACTTCCACTGTGAATTTGAGAGAGCCCTACTCATAGGGCTTAGCCCCGTTCCCACTGGAATCAATGACGAAACTCCAATTAAATTCAGTAAGGCACAATCCTGCCAGAAGCCAGCTAGTTTACACTCACTGGGCATGCCTGCATGTGAAATCAGTGTGCCTGAATAAACTCCAGCACAGTTTGCACAGGAGTTTATTGCTTTTTATTACAGCTTTTACACATGTGCCTGGGACGGCAGCACATTGAGCCAGGGCAGCACAGTCCCACCTGGTAGGTAGCCCAGGGGTCAGCCTGCCAGCCTGGAGCTGCTCTATCCTGGCTCAAAATGCCAGTAGGAATTGGCTGGGGCATGAAGGTGGCACAGTGTGGGTCTAGCCAGCAGACAGCCTTCACACTGTAGCATACTTGTGCCCCAGCCAGTCCTAGTCACTTGTCTACACGTGCATTGCAGTGGAGTAAATAACTGCCGTAGGATAATATTTGTGTTGGTCAGTATTAACCTACAGCAGAGTTAATTAGTTTGCTGCAGCCTAAAAGCACTGCATATGCAGATGGAGACACTTTGCTGCGGAGCTAATTAGTCAATTGCACAGTAAAGCGCATGTGTAGATGTCCCCATTGTCAGCTTAGGCTATAACATACTACTCTTGAGGGAATTTGCCTTTCAGTTCAGTGGGACCTGGTTTCGGTCCTTTGAGATCTAATTACCAAATGTGGCAATTGAAATGTGGATGTTGAGTTTTTAAAATCCAGAAGCGGTGACTTTTAAGTGGAGGATGAGGTGGTATCTTTCTGCATGCCTGCATTTTTCTGTACAATGAAAAAGACATAATAAGGCTGTATGGGAGGTGGGAATGGAAAGTGGAAAGGGATTTCACTTTTAATACAGAGTGTCAAACATACTTTTTGAAATGGTACTAACAATGGCTTTATTTAACATTGTCTACCACCTAAATTGGTACCGTTTCAGGGTTCCTCTGTTGCTGAGAGAACCATTTTCAGTTTGTGTTAGGCACATGGGAGATGGGGAAGGAAATCAATAGAGCTCTAATGCTGAAGCTAGGCAGAAGGAAATTCACTTCCTTCATTTTGAACCATTTGGACATTGCAGGTTTGGAAGTTCAACTCAGACTTGGTGTTGGGTTGACGTTGAGCTGAGGAGAACTGGTATGGGGGGGGGGGAGAAGGAAATTAATCCCGTGAAAGGCAAGGTGTAAATGGAATAGAAAAATAGTGTAAAAGGGCTGTAAAAAACCCCAAACAAACAAAAAAAGAGCAGAGGAGAGAGAGCAATTCAAATGGGAACTCTGTGTGTGTGTGTGTGTGTGTGTGTGTGTGTGTGTGTGTGTGTGTGAGTGAGTGTGTGTGCAAGCATGTGCATGCACACAGGCGCAGTTGTGCAGACACAGCACTTAGACAATGGCAGATTGCTCTTTATCTAAAACTGGAGTTCCCAAATGTGGTCTGCAAGCCACATGCAGCCTGTGAGCCCTTTCCATGCAGCCCCACCCAGGACTGAGCCTTCAAAAAGATCAGTCAGAGCAAACTCTGGGGATCTCCAATCTAAAATATAAAAGAATTTCCCTTTATGTGTGTTTAAATTACAGAGAAGAAAGATTTCTGATTGCAAAAAAAAGAAACATGGTGTTGGGGGAGGTAGGGAGGTTCACAAATGCACAAATTCTTATGTAAATGTTATTTTTACCCTTCAAGGTTTTTTCTCCGTACTCTAAGTACCTAGTTTACACTGAATAGTTTAATACTGTACAGCTTGAAACTATTCATTAGCATAGAGGTGGGCACAAAATGGTATTTTTCATAATTTTTTGAAGGAAACAAATTGATATTTTTCAGTTATTTATTCATCTTTTTCTGTTTTTTTGCTACCAAAACTTGGGGGGGGGGGGCAGGAGGGGATGAGATTTAAAAATTGCTTTGATTGATTAATTTACTTTACTTTACTTTAATTTACTTTTATTAGGAATTTGAAAACTTTTGCCTGAAAGCATTTTTATGAAAATATTTCTTTTTATTTTATTTTAATCCAAAACAATTTTTAAACAAAAAAAATCCTGGGAGATCAGTTTAACAGGGGTTGTGCGATAGAGTGATAACAATGTAAACATAGTAGTTTGTTGGATCTTGCAAAAACTTGAAGAGCATATCCCTTCAACCCCAAATGCCTTAAACGCTTTATATTTTTTTTTAAGAAAAGGTCCCCAGAGAATTCCATAAGAAAATAACAAGTAACTATGAACATCCTGGTTGGTCTGTTCTCAAGCTTTGCAAATATCTGGCTCACCAGATGTAAACACTACCAGCTTTCAGGCTTCCTGTTGCCTTGAGACTAGCAGGCAGACAGTTGCAAGATTATTAGCTTTTCCACTAGCTTTAGGGGAGGTTATTTTGCCAGAGTTGGAAACTTCAGCCAACAGCTCCCAGCAGCTCCTGCCAATACGGCTCAGATATGTGCCTATGTGAACAGCAATTATATAATGTCTCAAGTAGAGAAGTTTTCAAACTGCGATCTCTGGATCTCTTGCTAACCAAGTGAGGAAATGTCTGTCCAAATTCAAGCTACGATGCTTCCTGTGCCTTCCAACCCCATCCTAGGGCTCTGTCTTAGTTTCTAGAAGAGTTTTTGATCACCTTTCTTCAAAATACATTTTTTTGGTAAATAATAATCAATATGTCAGAAATGAAATAAGCACTGTGCAGCCATTTTTGAGCCTTGCTAATGTGTTCCTTCGCAAATGCAACCATGCCAGTGACTCACTGGGGTTGGAGGTGAAGGTGGAATCCCAGCTGCAGCGAGGGGGTCTTTAGCAGACAGAAAAATGTCCATTGGGTAACTAGTCTGTTCTAGGGATATAATTATAGCCAGATCTGAGGGTTAGAAACAATATCTTGAAATGAGAGCTTTGAGGAGCTCAATCTGTTTAGCTTTCCGATGACCAGCAGAAGAGCTTTCTTGACTACAATGTAGAAATACATTCAAGTGGGGAAAAATATCAAGCATAAATGGGCTGCTTGACCTAGAGGAGAAAGGTGTAATAAGAAACAGTGGTTGAAAGTTGACACCCAGATAAATACAGGTCTCACTGTTTTCTCAACGAGAGGGACTAACTATTGGGACAAACTTCTAAGGGAATGTAAGGGATTCTCCATCTCCTGATGTTTTCAGATTAAGACTGGATGTGTTGATAAAAGATGCATGTACTGAGCTCAGTGCAGTGAGAACTACCATATTTACTCAAATACAAGATGAGTTTCCTTCCCCCCGACCTCCAGTTGGTGTGGGGAAAAAAGCCCCTTGGCTTATAATCACATACAAGGAAATCTTACTTTAAAAATATTGTCTGTCACAAAACAGCTGCCAAAAGCAGTAGGTGCTCAGCAGTAGAAACCAACTATGAAGTTGATTAAATGAAGCCAATACTGCATACCTATAACATATGTGACCCACATTAGGCAAACATGTTTATAGAAACCTACCACAATGATAGTTCAGTGCAGTCCATCTCAGTAAAATATATATGGTAGTGTCCATTAAGTACAGGTCCCCCTCAGCACCAAATCTTTTCGAAGTCATGGTGAGTCACTACATTGCATACATTTTTACTTCCTTTTCACTCCCACAACTGAGCGGTGCCTTTCTTTCCCATTTCCAGTGACTCCTCCTTCTTCACTAGCCTTAAATGTCTGGCAAGCATTACCAAACAGGGCCCTACAATGTTGTCCAGAATCCCTCTGTCGTCCTCTCTGTCAACCTGGTACATATGATTAGTGGGGCTCTGTCCTCCAAGCTGGACTAGTTTGCTCCATGCCTCATCTGCATATAAATTTTGGAGAGTCCCAGGACACATGACAAGAACATCTGGTTGCAGTCATGAGTGTGCTAGCACATGGATTCTTTGTGGGGGATATCTGCAGTACACACGCATACTAAGCCATGCTGGGCTGTGGGATCACCATTCCATGAAGTGCTACTGACTCTGGTGAGGCCCAGCCCAGTGAGCAATGTGGTAAATCATAAGCCTTTAGCTTTGGGCTAATATTATGCATAATTTGTACTGCATATAAATAGGAGCCAAAGTGCTGCTCAAGTGTGTTTATGGAACACCTGTGCTAAAACTTGCAGCAGTTTCAAAAAAGTTAACGTGGATCAATTTTGGCTGAACTAAGCGCATGGATACTATATGGAAATTGCTTTAGCCATATTTAATTTCAAGGTTATTGTTTTCAAATTTCTCCTCGCTTCCATTTGCAGGGTGAACAGGGCCTGACAGTAAGGAGAGAGGAAAGGGGCTGCCAAGAGGAACAGTTTGAGGGAAGCAGAGAGCAAAGGGACTACCTGACCCCCCAGATTTTTTTTCCCCTGATGTAGCAGTAGGAAGGAGACCTATTCAAGGCAAACTTCCAGTAATTCCATTCTATACCTGGAAAATTATAACAAATGTATACATTTTCCATATATAGAATCTAATTACTAGGGTGGGGGTCATCTTATAATCAGGTTATCTTCTATTCAAGTCAATACAGTAGGTAAAATTCCATGGTCCATATTATACAGACCAACTTAGATGATATTAATAGCACTTTATGGCCTTAAAACATATAGAAATAAATGTATGAATAAAATCAGTTTAAGATCTGTTTTTCCTTACAACAGAGCAGTAACAACTTACCAGTTAAAAAGGCCTGGGACCAATTAGACCACTGCTGTAGAAGAGTATTAAGACATTTGTACTATAAAGACCTCCATGAGGGAAGAGAAAATAAACAATATCTGTCTCTTGTGGAGGCATTTAACCAGGTAGCCTAACCCTTTGTGTTGCTGGGAGTTTATTTTAACTTCTCTTTCATGCTGCCCTCCTGTCATTTGTCATTGTAAGGCTAGGATTTCTGAAGGAGAAATATGGGACTAGACTTCAGGAGGTTGAGGGAGATAAAGGGGACTCTCTTTTAAGAAGCGTTGCACGCAATGAGCGTGTTTGGAAACCAAACTAAAACTACAGTAAGCTGTCTGAAATCCATGGCGAGTGCATAAGGAGCTTCTTGCTTAGTTTCCACCCCTGATGAGTAAGAAGAAAGGGACCACAAGCTGTACGTTGTCTTTCTCTGCCTAGCATTGTAATGGCTGTATCGTGACAGTGCATTGTGCAATGCAGCTTGCTTTGGATTTGCTGAATTTTGCAGCCTGACTCATGAGTAGAGAGAGACTGTGGGAGATTTGCCGCAATGAATCTGGGATTGTGGTCTCTGTTAATATGGGTACGGAGAGTGATTCATTCTTTTCTAGCTGTGCCTAGGTTTAGGGTAAAGATCAGTCTTCTCTAGGACGTTGCTTGTTAGCTAATCTTTCCCCTTTATGGACTTAACTGGCAGCAGTATGAAAATGCTGCTTGGTGCCTGCCTATCCATTGCCTCATCCAGTCATGTAACGACCACAAAGACAGATGGGATCAGTTCATGGAAGAAGAGTACTTGGTGGAAGTTGATTCCAAACAAGACAGAGATAATGCTGATGGGCAGAAGAAGGCCCATTGAGGAATATTCTGCTATGGTACAGTTGTTCTTTGGTTGCGGATGATTCAGTTTAAGAGCGATCATAGATTCCAGCATCCGGTAAACTTTTCCGACTCAGTAAGGCTAGGAGTCTCAATCCCATCCTAGCAGACACTGATTTAACCTTTGCCATAGATGCATTTGTTACCTCCCACCTGGAGTAGCACAAGGCTACATACTTAGACATGAAACCATCAACACTTAGGAAACTCCAGCTACCCTACAGGATGCTGCACGGTATCCTCAGCAGCACAGGCTATTACAGCACGGTATCCTCAGCAGCACAGGCTATCACAGCACATCAAACTCCTATTCCTTACACCAACTTCCCAGACAATGTTGAGATGAGTCAGGTGTCAGTCCTTTCACTTCAAAGATAATGGCCCAACAAAACCAACAGTTAAAGCTCTGCAATGATTATGCCTGACAGCTCCACTCTTCGAGCTCATTGGAAGCTGCTGGCAAAGCATATCTGTCTAGGTGGAGCTTTTTAAGGGGCAGGAACAAGCTCCGACAGGACAAGTAAGTAGGATCCTTTCTAACCTGAGGTCGAACTAAACGTAATGTCTGTACATACTCCAAATGCAAAGGACACTTTGACTTGTCTTCTCTAATATAAAGACATAGTATCATATACATTCAAGTGCCATACTGAAACAAAACACTCAATTCTTCAAATATTTCTGTGCTGGGGAAAGGATGAGAGAGAGAGAACAAGCCACATTTTATAGTATGTTAGTCACATTGCTTCATGGCCTCCTGAAAGGTGCTCAGATCTTATAGCAATAAGCCTACTATAAGAACCTATGTAGGACTGAATAGAATTTGTAAATAATAAATCTTCTTCAAAGTGGATGTGTTATCTTTGCTCTACATGCACACAAAAATATTTGCATTCTGAGCCAAGAGAAGCCAAAAAAGAATAATAGCTATTTTATCCTGATACCCCTGCACTATTGGATCATAGAAACTGCAGCCTGCCTAATAAAGTGTTATTTAAAAATTAAAAGTTAGGAATATGTTTACCAATAAAGGCAGTCATGATTTGTAAAGTCATTTAAAGGTTATTCAAAGGAGGCCAGCTGCCTGTGAAATTGCTCATAAATCTCGAGGGCTTCACAGATTTTATCACAAATCGTTACTCACCTTAAAAATTCCATATGAATATTTGTAATCTGTCCTTAATCCTGTTGTTTAAAGCCTTTTGTCATCCATCCTGGAAGCTAAAGCAAGACCTTGTGACGTAAGTGAACAATCCTTCTCATCACACCAAAAGCACACGAGCAAACAGTGCAGAAAACTGATAGGACCTGGCAAGTATGACAGGAAGGGACCTTATAAAGCAGCAAGCACGTTCCCTACCTGCAGGAAACTGGATCAGATAGCCTCTTTCATGTAGATTGATCAAACCAAAAATATTAATCATAAAGATTTTGAGAATAGTTAGAAATAACAATAGTATTAAGAAAATGGGACTTACCTCACTGAAAGAGGGGAATAATTGCTCACGTGGCTTTTATAGCACCTATTTTTACTTTTTAGAGTTTGAAGGTCCAGCAATTAGAAACACAGGAATTTTAGAAATCTTAGAACTTTTATTTTTATTAATTGAATATTTGTTAGGTGTTTTAAACAGGTAAGGGATATATAAATGCTAAGTATTATTATTTCTTTTGGCAGAGATAAATCTGATTTTCACTTATAATGATGAGGACCATAGCTCATCATCCTAGCTGATTACAGAAGTTACAAAAACAGATTGCCCATAACCAATGTGCACTTTTCTCTCCCATTCTGGAAATTATATTGCTCACAGCTTGACTCCTTTGAGAGTAGAAATATAATGGTTTTAGTGTGGCTGAGAGAGAATATCAACTAAGTCTTACAGTTGTTCCAAAGATTTCTGCTTAGGTGTATAATAGAGCTGGTCAAATGAGTTTGAAACATGTGAGAACTTCTGCACATCCTTAGAGCTGAACTGAATATTTGAAGTTTGAAAGTTTTAGATACGAAATGTTGACTCATATAGGTTACTTACTTCTACATGTGTACTTGCTTTCTGAATTTAATATCATGCTAATTTCCGGAGATGATCATTTAGGACCTTTCACAGACAGAAAAATATCATTTTTTAGATGTTTTTACTTGTTTATACACATTTATCATGTAATGATGGTAGTATACAATAAAGTGGTTGAGCATGAGGGAATGTGAATCTATAAGAACTGTTGCCCCTAGTTTGAAATGACCTGTTTGAGAGATTTCAAAATGGTAGAGGCATCTGCTAAAGATGACCATGTTTTATCTGAGCTTCATCTCCTACTTTGCTTATTCCAAAATCAAGCATCCTTGACCAAGAACATTTCCACTTCAGCTCTTGTGTGAATAGAAATTCCATTATGCATGGCACCTGTTTCCCTTTAGCTGTTATTTATTAGACGGGATTATGTTAGTTTGACTTCCTGAAAATAAATTGCAAATGCAAAGTGATGGAACTAACTGTGAGCAAGAGGCAAAGGGTTATTTTTTTAGAAATCAAAAGACCAAGTTCAATCTGTGGACACTGTAAAAAACACTAGCAGAACCTGTCTCTCTTTCTTTTATATATATGATATATTGATATCTATATCTATATATCTATATATATATATATATATATATATATATATTTATATCAAGCCACCTATGACTAGCTTCTGAAAACTCATATTATCTAGATATAGATATAAGAAAGAGAGATAGGTCCTGCCAGTATTTTTCAGAGTTCAGAGGTTTGTGCTTTTGGAGAAGCAGATCCTATATTAAGGTGTTTCAAGGTTTACTCCTACAAATCAAGCCACCCAAGATTGTTATTGGCTTCTGAAAACACTGTACTGTACTTTACCTAGGAATTAT
>NW_017729032.1:7107200-7108638 GCF_001723915.1 Gavialis gangeticus | reverse complement strand
GTACACACATACACACACACACACACACGCACACTGTAGTGTACTCTATCTAGAAATATATATGACATTATCTAGGAATCATATATCATCTACAATTCCTAGTTAACATCATATACATAATTCCTAGGTAAAGTACAGTACAATGTTTTCAGAAGCCAATAACAGTCTTGGGTGGCTTGATTTGTAGGAGTAAACCTTGAAACACCTTAATATAGGTTCTGCTTTTCCAAAAGCAGAAGCATTTGAACTCTGAAAAACAGCTGCCGTTAAAATGTGTTGGATTCAGATTTTCCCAGATAGAGGCATTCAAACTCGCTGGTCATTTTGGAAAGTTTAGGCCTTAATGGTTATATAAAAGAGTCCATCTAGTGCAGTCAGCTGAGTAGTTTTCTATTAAAGCTTTGATTTTAATCTTAGGATTTTTTTTTTTTTGGTTCCTATTTATTTTACCAGACATGTATTGACTCTTAACTAAGCATTCATAAGCTATTAGTCATTCCTGCCTCATTAGTATTGTAAACACTACTTAGTGGCGTCTGCTACCCTGTTGTGGCATTGAGGTTTCAGCCAAGCAGTTAGTTATTTTGTGTTTACATTTCTAAGAATTGCAGAGAACAAATACTTCCCAGCTGCAATCCCGTCTTCAGAGCTTGCTGAAAATACCAACCATCACAATTAAGGAGACAGTTTAAGAGGTCATGAACCCAAAGATGGTTTTGTTTCTTCTTGAGGCTTACATCTGCGTACTGTGGGATTTTGTGCACGTTTCTCTCAATCAGCTGACAATGGCTGGTCAAAAGATACTGGGCTTTTCTTCAAAAAGTATACTTTAAATGGAAGTATCAGGTTTTTTTAATTTTATTTTTCAGTTTTTTCTTTTTTTCTTAAAAATGGAAAGGGTTTTCTGTTTCATTTTCTAAGAACCAAGCAGTAAATACTGTTATCAGCAGGAAAACTTCTTTTCTTCACCAAAATACTGGGGTTTGGGCAGAAGGGAAATAAAAACAATTTGCAGATTTTCATATTTTGGCCCAAAACTTGAGAAAATGTTAAGGGATACTATTAAATGCTTTTTTTTTTTTTTTTTAATTATGGTTTGAAAGAACAAACATCATTTTCCTATAAGCTATTTTTCTGGCCACTGCAGGAAAAAAAATCATACTGGACTACATGGACCATGAATCAATTCCTATATTCTTCTTCAAAGTCTAAAAAATAATGCTGATCTTCAGAGTTAACTGATCATTGAAGTGGAGCTTTGGAGAATGGGTTGGGTGTTAGGAGTGTGAGGATTAAGAACTGGCAGTGGTGACTTGTTAAGGGAAGACTAGAGGTTTGAATATTAAAAGGATATTTGGAGACAGGAAAAGGTGTGTGTTTAACTTAACATATAAAAACAAGATCCCAGGGAATCAGCACAATGACCACGTCTCTTTTG
>NW_017729032.1:7093810-7102200 GCF_001723915.1 Gavialis gangeticus | reverse complement strand
AAAACAAGATCCCGGGGAATCAGCACAATGACCACGTCTCTTTTGGGGCCTTCAGTGACATTCATTTCATACGTTTCTCCATGGCTGCAACGCCTAGATTTTTTTTTTTAATTTGAGTTCTCACAAGAGTTCTCACAAGATGTTTTTGGGGTAGAGGCACTTAATAATAGCAGACCTGCATCATGGATTATTGAATTTGGGGAAGCATCTAGAAATCCATCACTTGAGAACAACACTCCAGGTCTGGGAGAATTTCACTTTTTTTTTTTTATTATTCTCATATTATGAAATTGTGTCATTACTGATATAAAAATAATAAAGAACATGTGCAAAAGTAAATCACATGTTGTCTTAACCAGCCAAGAAAAAAATATACCAGATGGAAACAGTGAAGCAAGCTAGTGTTTCAACTCAGTTGGTCATGCGATGAATTCAGAAGAAGCCTTAAGCCTTATACTGTGCAAAACCCTGGTACCTACATAATAGCCCAAGAGGTGATGCCTTTTCTCACATGCAAAATCCCATGGTAGAACTTGTCTCTAAATCCTACATAAGGCATAACGCACTGTGTTTGATGAAGTGACTAAAGCAGTGGTTCTCAGCCTTTCGAGACTCAAGGCACACTTTGATAGTCTCAGGGCACTCTTCAGAAAAATGGTGGCTCTTAGTTTTCATTCATTTTTTGGCTACAAAAAGGTAACAGAGCCATTCTTATGTTGCAAAGAGCTCAGAAAGACCATAACAGGTCCGAATGTTTTTACCGCTATGTATTTTTCTTTGAAGTCTCTGTGTTTATCTTGCAAATCATGTTTGCACACCTAACAGCGCTAACGTTGTGTAATACCCTGTTGCACCCTTGAAAAGATCTCAAAACCTCCTAGGGTGCTGCAGCACCCTGGCTGAGAATCACTGAGCTAGAGGTAGTAAGGCTAATATATTCAGGTTTAGATGCAGGACCATGCTACAAACCTGTTTCTGCTCAGCAAAGTAGCAAAAAGTAAAATCAGCAGGGCAAAGTGAAACCAGTTAGTCTGATATTATACCAATTTTAGAGCTCCAGAAAGTTGTGCCTGCGAGTCCTCTTTTGCAGATATCCAGTCTATGATCAAATACATGGAGTTGCCCATAGCCAAGAGTGAACTTTGAGTAAGTGACCTTTTATCATGAAGAACCTGTAGGATGGGGAAGGGGAGGTTATGTACAGATAGGCATGCTGTTTCAGTTAGCTGTTAGAGGCAGGTGTATTTTCACTTTCTGTCCATACCTGTAACCTAAAGTTGTAGCTGTGTTCATTTAGACATACTATACACATGCACTGAGGCTGCTCCAATGCACTATAATTGCAGTACATCAGAGCACACTCAGTTGAGTCTGCTGAAGCGTGGTATTACTGTGCTCCAGCAGACTCCAATGTCACATGTATTTAGCAACCTTGCACTAAAAAATGGCAGCGGGGCATTTTAGCTGAAGCTCATTTGATGAACTTCAGTTAAAGTGCCCACATTTTTCAGCGTGGGGATTTTTCACCATTTTTTAGGGCAGGGATGCTGATACACATGACACTATGGGCATTTTATTTAGAGCAGCTCTCAAAGCTGCTCTAATTAAAGTGCCCTCAATGCTCCCCACAGCATGTGTATAAACACACACTGGGTGCATCTACACATGCAATGAGCATGTAGCAATAAACTCAGGGTCAGTTCATGCAGGAATTTATTGGTTCCAGGCACAGTGTTTACAGGTGTGCCCAGGATCACAGCATGTTGAGCCAGGGTGATGCAGCCCCAGGCTAGCAGGGGGGCCAGAGGGTCAGCCTGCCAGCTCAGGTCTGTTCTGCCCTAGCTCAACATGCTGCAGAAGGGCTGGCTGGTGCATGAGGGTGCTAGTGTGGGGCTAGTGGGCAGGCAACCTTGACACTGTAGCACCCTTTTGCCCCAACCAGCCCCGGTCACTGTCTACACAGCACACTAAATGATTGCCATAGGATAGTACTTGCCCCAGACAGTACTGTCCTACAGAGGAGTTCATTAGTTTACTGCACCCTAATACAAGTGCATTTGTAGATGATGACACTTTACTGTAAGCTAATTAGTCAACTCTCCAGTAAACCACAAATGTGGATGCACCCACTCAGCAGAGAAGTCAAAGATTTAAATAACCATAAAAGTAAAGAAGAACAAAGTAATTATTGGAGCTGCGTTGGGAAACTTTTACCTCCTTTTGTACTTACTACCTCTGATTTTCGAGCTGGCAGTTTGACACCATGTCACAAATTATGGTTAGTGTGTTTCCTAGAGGCTTCTTAACTACTAAATGGATGTTATCTGAAGAAGGAGGCATGTGTTAGCATTTGTTCCTTTCAAACACCATTAAAACAAGATGTTGGTGCTACAAACATGTTTAAAATAATAGAACCAAATGGAGTTTATAACTGCAATCTACTTTTCTGTCTGTATCTAAATGAACACACCCCAAAGGTAGAAGAAATGTTGACACTAAGGACCGGGAATGTGTACGACAACACATTTTTTAAGTTTTAGTGGTATCCAGAGTATTATGAGGCACAGAGGGATGAGACAAAATATTAATAAAGCTGTAAATAAAATGAATTTCTGGTCATTCTTCTGTATGTTATAGGGGATACTTTTTGATTTGTTTCTTCAATTTTCCTTTGGAGTAATTCCTTCTGTTTTCAGTATATTGGAACCTTCAATAAACTTAAAATATAATCATTTTTCTTTCTTTCATTGCCAGATAAATATGAACAAAGAACTTGATAGCATTCAGTGGAATATTTTTAGTAAGGGACTCTCCCTGAAGGATGAAAACAAAATTAAAAAGAATTTAAATTCTGTCTTCCCATTCAGGACATATTTTGATTCCCTTTCCCTTTAAGCAAGTTGTTAGCTGAAAAGGGGCCATGGGGAGCTGAATGCAGCTATAAGTAATAGAATGGCTTTAGAGTGTGAATGTCTACCCATGGATGCAGCAAGGTGTCTAGGAAGTTATCTGTTTTACATGGCCTTTATCGACATTGCAGCCAAACGTTTCAGGAACAATCATGACTCTAGGCTTACAATGCCCCTGGGGCTCATGGAAACCCAAGCGGAAAAGAGACCAAGGGTGTGTCCAGTCATTACATTTAGATCAACCCTAATCCACGTTAGGTCAGTCTAAATGCCAAATTGTACAGGCATGAGGTGAAGGCTTAAATCACCCCAAAATGGAGTGCCTAATCTAAATTAGTTTACCTGAGGAGGTAATCTAAGAAAGGTTTAAGCCGATCCCTGGGCCACCTACACACATTTGCAGCCTAGCCACTTCCCAAGCCCTGATGCTATTCTGTTCCCACCTTTCTGACCCTGACCCCACTTTTCTAGCCATGCAACCACCCACCCTTCCATGGAGCCATCAGTCCTCTGTGACCCTGCCAACCTCCCCAGACCCTTTTCTCCCTCCACAGACTGACTAGTTCACCCCTGGTCTTGTCTCTGTTCTCCCTACAAGTTACTTGCACCAGACTCCGCACATGGCTCCCAGCAGCAAAATCCTGCATGTTCCCACTCCTAATCTAGGTGTAGGTGACTTAAGCCACAGACACCTAGACTGAGTACAGCAAATACTTGTTCACAACCTAATTTGTCCAAGGTTTCATGAGGAGCACACAAAAGAGCTGAAAGCTGAACTTTTGAGTCTCAATACACTTCCTTCAGCATGAGTGCATTTTCTCTTCCACCCATTTGACATCTAAGTGGATTTAGACACCTAAGTGCAATTCTGTTCCACCCTGTACAAGTCCCTGAAAATCTATGAATGCATCTATTTTTGTAATTACCCTTAAGACTAAATCACAAACAAAAAGTGAAAAGGAGGAGGTGGAGGAAGAGGACCACACACTTTTTTTTTGCTTTACCTGTTTCTCAGGGACTCGAGCAGGGTGGAAAAGAATCCCTGGAAATGGTTCATCCTGGGATGCTGGTGAAATGAAAACAGAATGTTATATCTCCCTGGAGCAGATTAACAATACCCTGGAATGAGCTGGGTAAAAAGGATCAGAGATAGCCCTCACCTGAAGTGGCATAAATTTAAAACATTTAGAGGATACTTAGCATAGGTTAGCATTCACCTGTTAAAGGGTGTTCCCATTTTAAGTGCCTTTATGATGGTTTAAAGGTAACCATCCTGTTGCGCCTTCAATCCTAAGGGAAGTTCAAAGCCATTGAAAAAGGCGCAAACTGATAGACAAATAATACATAAAATAGGAACCATCTCACTCACCACTGAAATGCTGATATTGGTAAAATGGGGCACCTATTAATCAGAGAGTAAATAAGTATATGACCGTAATGTAATGATAAATATATATATATATTTTTAATGGAAGTTCTTCAGCATGAACCAGGAATCCTAACCGAGGGGAAGGTAACTGAGTTTTTGCAATTGACCTCAGTGAGGCCAAGAAATATTATCTTATCTTTAATTATGTCAGGCACAATACATAGATTATGGATTTTCAAATCTTTTCTTTAAAACTATTTAATGACGAGTGGGATTTTGACTTAGTGTTGCAAAAAGTGTCTGCTTTACGTGGAAAATCATACTTCATCAAACAATGCATAAAAAACAAAGTATTTTGTCCAAAAACATGAAGTATTGAGGGCTTTGATATTTAGAGTGGGAGTTTTCAGAGGAAAAAATGAAAATAACATAAAATACTTTTGAAAGCATTTTCCATGGAATGAAAACCCTTTAAAAAATCAGTTTTCAGGTACACTGACATGTAGTATTTACTTGTATCTAAGTCAACCCTGGATTTAAGAAACCCCTCCAATAATTAGATTCTACATATGTAAATATATACATTTATTATAATTTTCCAGGTATGGAATCTAATTATTGGAGGGTAGTCTTAAATTCTCATGCCCCCCAGCCCACTTCCAACAGCAGGGAAAGCAGTGTCTGGGGCTGGGGGTCAGGTGGCCTCCTGGCCCTCTCCTCCCCCACCCGCCACACGCACCTCCCCACCCTTAGTGCAAGCAATGCAGATATGCCATTTCAACTGTCTATGTTTCACTGCTGTGGGTAAATCTTGGCACCCAGACCACCCAAAGGAGACCTTCCCGAGCAATATTTGATTATAAGATTCTTGTTTGTATTTTCTCTTACTTAGATGCCTGCCATTCTCCTAACCTAGCATGTATATTTAGGAATATCTACTTAGCATTCTTGTATTCCTTAAAGTCAAGTGACAAAAAAGAATAACTGTAGTTATACTTTTCCCTGTACTTTAATATAAATGAAAAATAAAATAAGAGGTGTCTCTTCAGTAAATAATACCATTAACTTCATTGCGTGAGCTAGCCGATGAAAAAATAATCTAATTTAGATTATCTGCATGAACATTGGCTATACAGGCAAGAGACTAATGCTAAATGGGGCAGCCCATTGCACTCCTACCTTTACAATTAATAGGCCCCTTTGTGATTATGGAAGGGAGGGCGGGAGAGTGGCTGTGATGGGTTATACACACACTATACAATTCAGGAAAGAGTTAAAAGGTTTATACTCAGGCCTACCCTGTGACTTCTCCAGCTGAAGTCAGGCATTGAGGCAGAGGATAGAAGGGGAGCGCCCACTTGAGTTGGGTGCTGGCAGTTGGGGGAGCAAGAATTAGCTCTCAGTGTGGTAAAGCAGACCTTTCAGGAAGACTGGAAAACTGCTATTACACAGGGAGGCTTGATAAGGATCAAGCTTTCCTGTGCAATGGCAGCCCTTGAAGCATTTAGGTTTTTGTTTGTTTTGTTTTGAACATTTGAATATCCTGGATTGGGTAGAGTTTTTATGTGTCCTGGGCAAAGGACTATGACTGCATACACACATTCAAATAATTTGGGAGAATTCTTGCAGGTTTATTCTCCTGATTAAAAAAAAAAACAAACCCTTACCCAGAGCTGCATGTGGAGACATTTGAATGCTGAGGCTATGAAAAGTGGAGAGCTTGCAATGCTGACACTGACACCAGAGAGAGGGTAGGGGAGAGGGGGGGTGGGCCTGCACATACATCTCAGCATGCTCTGCAGGCTCCCTTAGCCTGCCTGCTCACAGATGACAACAATGCATAGGGCAGCCCTGATTGGCTGACCCAAATTGTCCATGGTCAGCCTGTTTCCCTGCAGCCCTGTGTGGAAATTATGAAAAGAGTATGTTCTGCTTCCTGCTGGAAGAGCAGAGTCCAGTGAGTGACACACTGTTGCCCTGGGAGTGGGGAAAGTTGGAGGACCATGGTTTCTTCTGAGAGAAGTCACAGCATGTATAGACATTTTCACTCCTAAAAGAAATTCTCATGGGAGTTATACAATCCTGATTATTCCATTGTTATCTTTCTCCTAGACTGGACATTTTTAATCTAAGAGAAAAAGCCTGCATATCTGTACACCTGTAGTTTCTCCTGAGAGAGTAGCAGTGGTCCCAGGAGAAAGTAAATGTCTGTATAAAGCCTATGTCACCTAAGCCCAGAAGGTGTTGGAGGCTGGACAGACCATCTGAGACAAGAAAGGACAAGGACAAGAAGACATTTCCATATTATCTGATGCCACTCCAGTGTAGCAGGAATGTGGCAACGGGGACTGAGGAGGGGACTGAAACAGATATAAGAGAAGACCCAGCAGTTGACCAGGTCTTGAAGAATCTAATTTTCTTTCTGCATAAAAATCCACCCCAGCTATAAATCCAGAGGAATATTCACTGCTAATTGTAATGTGGTTATTTGAGATGAAATATGAATTATGAATCTGCATGACAAAAACGGAGCTTTAGTTTTGAGCTCAGATGTTCTAGAGGAAACCAGAGAAACAGTAAAGCAACTCTTCCTTCACACGAATCCCAAACTGCAAAACAAATTCCATCACTCCTAGAATAGATCCTGCTCTTTTAAATCAGTCCAAGTTATACCTATTCCAAAGGGAATGATGTACACATACTAGAAAGCATATCGGTCCCATAGGTTTTCTGCATATAAGTTAGCAGGCACTGCTTTAGTTGGCTTCTTACAATTCTCATTCTGTTTAGCAATTTGTAGTCATAAATACTTTTCTAGATATCCCCCTGTCTCTGTAATTTCATCCCTTTCCCCCCTCTTTGTCTCTTATCTTCCCATTCAAATGTATTTTTCTCTTATCCTGGATCTGCCATTCAGAATATGTCAAGTTGAGGACTACTATACTATAGCAGTAACTGTCAGGGTTTTTAAAAATCAGTCTAGACTGCATGCACCACGTCTCAGAAAAAAACTGCTTGCCTATGATATATGGTATTTAAACATATTATTCTAAATTATTTCCATCAAGCAGCTAAATAGCATTCAGTTCACAAGCATGTGAACAAGTTAAAATTTTTCCATTGACAATGTGCTCCTTGTGAAATCAAACTTGTAAAACATCACATCAGATTTAATGCCTAATTTATCAACTTATTCTCTGGCTTTGTTTTTGTTTTAAGTACTAAAGATTTAATGTTGAGAGGATATTTTTTTCCACGGTGACATAAATATTGGAATTGCAGAAGAAAGTGTGAATTTTCCATCCTATAAGAAATATTTCCTACCAGATAGTGCTTCCTCTAAGAAATAATCTGTCTGCAGAAATGAAACGATAACTAAAGGGCAGAGTTTCTAAACAGATGTTTGCATCTGTCTTCAAAGTGAAGAACCAGTTTTATACAGCTGCATAACACAAAAATGTATCCTAATAGAGTATGGGGCTATAAATGTATTACTAGAAATTCTTACAAATACACCTATTTAAATGAGCTTTCACTCCACTCAGAAAAGTGATGGTAAAAAGCATATTTCAAGAGTCTATATATTTTTTCTTTCTTGTTGACCTATAGATCCAAATTCTTCAATTAACAAATTGAAACATACCTCTGATGATGCAAACAGTGGTCTGTAAAATCAAGTTTTTCTCTTAGTCTATTAAAGATTGTGTTTATTTGGAGCCACTCCAACACATTTCTTGATAACAAGCACAAAACGATGGATTCCATCTCACTCTTCATGGTTATGTTGTTAAGGAAGTATTAACACTGACAATCTAGCTCTTGTGAGTATGGTGAGGACATTTGATTCAAATAACTGCAAGGGACAGATCTGCTGAGTAAGAAGGTGTTTTACCTTGTCACTTTTCTGACAATACCTGTACTTTTAACACGGTCTAAAAGTTAAGAGAATGCACTCCCGTTAATGGAAGCAAAAAAAAAAAAAGTCTGAATTGGCAGGGGGAGGGAAGATTTCTCATTGATTCCTTAAAATTACAAGACAGCAGTGCTATTCCAGAAAGGGATATGAATTGTTTGCAGAGAACATATCAAAATTAGATAGATCAACCTTACAT
>NW_017729032.1:7077395-7088810 GCF_001723915.1 Gavialis gangeticus | reverse complement strand
AAAAAAAAAAAGTCTGAATTGGCAGGGGGGGGGAAGATTTCTCATTGATTCCTTAAAATTACAAGACAGCAGTGCTATTCCAGAAAGGGATATGAATTGTTTGCAGAGAACATATCAAAATTAGATAGATCAACCTTACATCTGATTAATGGCCTACAGACAACATCGTTTTCTAGCCAATTCTAAAATATAAAATTATTCTTGTGAAAAATTTAATTGAAAACCTTCTCAAAAATTTTTATGGGAAATTTAGATTTTTCTATAGGAAGTTGTGAAACAGCCAGGAGGTAGGTTTAACTACCTGTGCCATTTTTATTTCTAATTAGGAAACAATAAAAATAAACACACGAAAAGGTGGTGCAGAACCCCATTCGTTTCTCCTCATTCAGAAGTCTCTCCTGCCCCTTAATGTTCATGGCACTTGTCTGTCCATCTTGGAGTTTTTTCCCTTGTGTTCTCAGAGAGTTTATGGTGAAATCTGAATCTGGGTAAGCTCACAGTACTGATTTATATAGTAGCACTTTTCCTATATAGTTCACATTTTCTATATAGTTCTTTATACAGGCAGTCCTCAGACTTACAAGACCCGCTTTTCAGGAACCAATTGTAAGTCAAAACGTCCTAACTCAGAACCGATTTTCCCATAGGAACAATGTTATAAATGGGGGGTTGGTTCCTGAACCAAAGTCTGGTTCCCTATTTTCACCAAAAATAACCCAGAATTTTGTACTCAATCAATTATAGATGAGTGATATAGCTACATGAATGTATTTATTTTGTAAATAGCAAACATATTGATTTGGGAGGACTTCTTTGAGGTGACTTTGCTGGACTTTTTGAAGGGCTCTTGGTCAGACTTTTTGGAGGGTTCTTGGCTGGAGACTTCTCAGGAGTCTTGGATGTAGATTTTTCTGGAGACTTGTCTGTTTTCTTAATGAAAGCGTCCAAGGAGATTTGGACAGATGTTCTCCATGGAGATGGGCGATGCAGCAAACTTGTTTGCTGGCATGGTGTCGTGTCGGGTCAAGCATTGTGAAGTCAAAACTAACATCAGAAAGTTGAAATGGTGTCAATTTATAAACATTGTAAGTGCAAAATGTTGTAACTCGAAACGTTGTAAGTTGAGGACTGGCTGTACTTCCTAACACTTTGTGGTTTTGGACATATAGTCCATTCTGCGTAATTAACACATGTTTGCCAGGCTCACCTATGTGTTGTAGGAGCCCTAAAAGAAATAGCAAGCCTGTTACAAAGCTGTCTAAACCTCACCTAAATTGTTTTTGCCCCATCGACTCAGTCAAAAAAGTTTTCAAATGAAATACACACCTGAACTTTCTCAAATGATATAGTGTATGTTCTTAAAAATTTACCAGTATATTTTGGAGTATACACTCTATACCATATATATACCAGTATATTTTGTGTAAGCATTGATTATACAAGGAAGATTTCAAGAAAAGGTCTAAAACAGTACTTAGATTACAGAATAAGCTCATAGAAAGTTAACTGAAACAAACAAGAACTTTTCCTTTCCTCAGTGAATTTTATGTTGCACTTCAATTAAAACTATGTTTTTTATTCTTCCTTTGCTGCCTCATTACATAAAACATTATTTTTAACTCTGTGTGTGTGTGCGCGTGCACGCACGTGTGTGTGTGTGCAAGCACTAGTGCACATGTGCTCACATGCTTGCAATCCTTAGTACTAGTAGCCTGTTTATTAAAACTTAGGTGATTTAAGGCACTGCTTTCCTAGTCTTCCACTCATTCATGCCTGTGTTTCTAAACATTCTTTCTAGGTTATTTATAAAGAGTTTCTTCTCAGGAAACTGAGAAGGAACTAGAGCATTAGTTATTTACTAAGCATCTGGAGCAAACTGGCAAATAGTAAAAATTAGGCTGAAGCAATAATTTACTTAAATACCTAATCATTAAAGATTTTGGTTTGAGATACTGATCTAATTTTTATGCATATGTATCATAGTATCATAACACTTAGGGTTGGAAGGGACCTAAACAGATCATCAGGTTCGACTCCCTGCCCCGGGCAGGAACGGGTGCCGGGATCATATCACCCCCGCCAGTTATCTGTCCAGCCTCCTCTTGAAGACCCCCGAAGTAGAACACAGCACCACCTCCCTTGGGAGCCCATTCCAGAGCCTGGAAACCCTAACTGTAAAGTAATGTCTCCTGATGTCCAGCCTGAACCTTCTCTCTAACAAGCTGTGGCCACTTTTCCTAGTAACCCTGGATAGTGCCTGGGGGAACAGAGCCTCCCCCAATTCCCACTGGTCCCCCCTGGTGTGTTTGTAGGTGGCCACCAGATCCCCTCTCAGCTGTCTTTTGTGGAGGTTAAACAGATGCAGGTCCCTTAGCCTCTCCTCATAGGTCCTGCCCTGCTGCACCTTGACCATGTGAGTTGCCCTTCTCTGGACCCTCTCAATGCTAGCCACATCCCTCTTGAAGTGCAGTGCCCAAAACTGGACGCAGTACTCCAGCTGTGGCCTGACGAATGCCACATAGAGGGGAAGGATCAGGACCTGCTGGACCTGCTTGCGATGCATCTGTAGATGCACAACAAGGTGTGGTTAGACATACTGAATGCTTCCTCTCAATGGCAGGTCATGTTCATCCCAGAGTCAACAATGACTCCAAGATCCCTTTATGCCACAGTGTTGATAAGAAGGATGTTCCCCAGCCTATAGGTGTGTTGCTGGTTCATTCTCCTGAGATGCAACACCTTGCACTTGTCTGCATTGAATTCCATCCTATTCCCATCCGCCCACCTCTGTAACCTGTCTAGATCTAGCTGGATTCTGTCCCTCCCTTCCAGCGTGCCCACCTCGCCCCACAACTTGGTGTCATCAGCGAATCTGGACAGCGTGCTTTCCACACCCACATCCAGATCACTGATAAAGATGTTGAACAGTACAGGCCCCAGAACCAAGCCCTGGGGGACTCCACTGCCCACATCCAGGTCGAAAACAACCCATCCACCACCACTCTCTGGGTGCAACTATGTAGCCAATTTGCCAGTCATCTGACTGTGTAGGCATCAATGCCGCAGTCACCAATTTTTTTAAGAGAATGTGGTGGGAAACCATGTCAAAGGCCTTCTTAAAGTCCAGGAAGAGGACATCCACCTCAATGCCCTCATCCAGGGACTTTGTGACCTGATCAGAAAAAGAAACCAGGTTAGTCAGGCAGGACCTACCCTCAGAGAACTCATGTTGGTTGCCCCGAGCATTACCTCCCCTGCTGGGCCCTTGCAGATGTGCTCCTTAATAATTTTCTCAAAGGTCTTCCCAAGAACTGAGGTAAAACTGACTGACCTATAATTGCCAGGGTCCTCTTTTCTCCCCTTCTTGTAAATGGGGACCACATAGGCCCTTTTCCAATCCTCTGCTACCTGGCCAGTGCCCCATGAGTGCTCATAGAACCGTGCCAGGGGCCCCTCTATGACTGCTGCCAATCCTCTCAGCACCCTTGGGTGAAGAGCATCTGGACCTACTGATTTAAACATGTCCAGCCCCTCCAAAAGTTCCCTAACTAAGTTGCCCTTGACCCTAGGCGTGGTGGTGCCTCCCCTGGGTCCATCCGTAATCTTAGTGGGGGAGATGTCCCAGTCCCTGTTCAGAAATATGGAGGAAAAGAATTTGTTAAAGAGGTCAGCTTTTTCAATTGCTGCAATCACCAGATTGCCAAGCCTATCCGGTAGGGGCCCCACCTACTTACCCGGTGCCTTCTTATTACTTCCTATGTGTTTGAAAAAGGACTTTTTGTTATTCTTAATTCTGGTCGCTAGCCCTAGCTCTATCTCTGCCTTGGCCTTTTGAACAGCCTCCTTGCAGTCCCAAGCAACGGAGGTGTAATCCTCCTTGGTGATAGCCCCTTGTTTCCACTGTTTGTAGGCCTCCTTTTTTGCCATCAGGCATCCCTGGATGAGCCATGGGGGCTTCTTAGCACTCCTGCCCCCCTGGGTATGCATTGGGACTGACTCCCTTTGAGCTTGAAGGATTGTCTCCTTTAGAATCAACCACCCATCTTGGACTCCCATGTCATTGAAGCTCCGAGACCCCAGTGCCTCTCCTACTAAGCTTCTTAGCTTACAGAAGCTGGCCCTCTTGAAGTCGAGGACCTCTGCCTTGCTGCTTGCTTTCACCACCCTGTGCTGGTTAGTAAATTCCAGCAGGCAATGATCACTATCACCCAGGTGGTCGAGTACCCACAGACCCTTCACCGGGTATCGTCTGTGGCAACCACCAAGTCCAGCAAGGCATTTCACCTGGTGGGACTATGCAACTCCTGGGTTAGGCTGTATCCTGGCTAGGAACCTATGTGAGTGGTTGGACCTGGCTGACTGCTCCTCCCTGAAGTTATCTGGGTAGTTTAGGTCACCCATGACAACCACATCCCTTGACTTTACCGCCTCTGTGAGCTGACCTGAGAATTTCAGGTCCAGCTCATCCCTCTGGTAAGGTGGTCTGTAGTAGACACCCACTAGCAAGTCCCTTTCCCCATGCCCGGCTTGCATTCTTACCCAGAGCACCTCAGTTTGCCCCGCCTCTGACCTCATCCTGATCATTGAGGATGTGTATTGCTCTTTGATGTATAGCAATACACTCCCTTCCTTTTTCCTCCTCTGTCTTGCCTGTACAGCCTGTATCCCTCGATGTCCACTACCCAGTTGTGGGTAGAATCCCACCAGGTTTCCGTAAGCCCCATTAGGTCTGGGTTTTTGCTACCTAGCAGGAGGGTGAGTTTCTCCTGCTTATTCCCCATGCTTCAAGCATTTGTGTAGACGTATTTGAGGCCTCCTGTAGTTGCCCGTGCTGCTCCCTTGTACCTCCAATGGAGTTGGTAAGATTCATTGTTCACATTGTGTAGTCAGGTACACAGGTGCAAAATGAGTGTGAAACGTTGCTTCATTTTTCATAGATGTAAATAAGCTACACAAGGGGATTGATTCACTACTGAAATTGTTCTCAGTATTTTTAGACTCGAGGTCTCTCTCCATAACTTTTTTGATATTGGTGGCACCCCATTTCCAAAAACTATGTATTTCTTATAGTGCTTTAGTGCTTGCTTTTCTGTAAAAGGATCTCACAGAGTGGGCAAGGCAGGCAGTATTAAGGAGGGTACCTGGGAAAGCAATGCTCTTTGCTGTCAGGGGCTGCTTGGTGGGATAGATTTGGGATCTTGGCATTGGGTCATTAAATCCCTGAAGGAGGCAGGTATCCCTACAGGAGGGGAGCGGTGGGGAGTGACAGTGGCTACTCCACTGGAGGTCCATAGGTTGTTGTCAGGCAAGGGCAGTGGAGATGGGACCTTTCTGAACCCTGCTCTTTCCACCTCCTTGGAGCTCTTGCTTCCCCCTCATTTGCTTAGAAGAATTATCCAGGTCTTTTGTAGTGATCTCTTAAGGAGGGCAAAGTCATAGAGAAAACCCCATACACAAGATTTGAAAGTCAAACAGAGGCAAGTCTTCAACAAAAGCTTAAGGTGAAAAGAGCCCTGCCTTAGCACACCACCCAAATCTTCTTATCTGCTTAGGTTCAAATGGATCATGAAACAGTGCTGTTGGCATTATCACTTGAGTGGTGGAGAAAGTGTTGTTAAGTGGCAGCCTGAAGTCCTATGTTCAGTCACAAAGCACACTGTTACCCTCAGACTGCTCTGCTATAACAGATCCTAGTCCTGACTTGGATGACCAGCTCTGTAGAAAATAAACTAATTTGCTTTTACCCAGGAAATCAAAAACAGTTGGTGGTTTGTGCAATGATCACTGGGTTCAATAAATGCAGGCATACATGAATGAGAACAACAATGAACTTTAATCATGGAACTGCAGGCTGTGCCCTGGCATTCCCGCCCTGACTCAGGAGGGGCCACTGCATTCTGGGATGCTGGAGGGCTTCAACTTAGGCAGAATAGTTGTGGACTGTTGCTACACCTTAATAGAACAAGAGCAAAATTAAGGGGGGCTAGAAATAATCCTGCTTTGGAGTGGCATGACTTTAAGTGAAATATTGAGTGTGTTAAGCCACTTAGACAGTGTTAACATGAAGCCAATCCTGGGGTTAAGAGCTCTAGAAGGTGCTTAAAATTACCATGCAACAAAACCTTGAGAGAGAACAAGACCCTGGGTGTCAGAGTCTATGCCCCAAGGCATGCTGGCCAGGGTGAGCTCATGGAGCAGCGAAAAAAGGGCTAGGAAGAGCACCTAGAGCTCACAAGCTTCTAAGGGCAGCCTTCCCTCTTGATTAACAACATCAAGGCATGGCAGGTAAGACATCATGCATTCTTGTGCAGGGACCGGGACTTCCCTGCTGTGATAGAAGCCGGACTCGAGGGGATTGCCTTCCGACCTCAGGTTGGGGAGGACCGGGTTAGAGAGCTTCTGGAGGGGCTGGACGCATTCAAGTCAGCGGGTCCGGATGATCTCCACCCCAGGGTGTTGAGGGAGCTAGCTGGGGTTATTGCGGGGCCCCTGGCACGGCTCTATGAGCGATCGTGGTGCTTGGGCCAGGTGCCAGATGATTGGAAGGTAGCAAATGTGGTCCCCATCTTCAAGAAGGGGAAGAGGGAGGACCCGGGTAACTATAGGCCCGTCAGTCTTACCTCAATCCTGGGGAAACTCTTTGAGAAGATCATCAAGGAGCACATTTGTGAGGGGCCGGCATCAGAAATGATGCTCAGGGGCAATCAGCATGGATTTATTAGGGGGAGATCATGTCAGACCAACCTGATTGCCTTCTATGATCAGGTCACAAAGGCCATGGATGCAGGTGTCGCGGTGGATGTAGTCTTTCTGGACTTCAGCAAGGCCTTTGACACCGTCTCTCACCCCATCCTAGTTAAAAAACTAGGTGACTGTGGCATCGATGCCTCCACAGTCAGATGGACTGCAGATTGGCTGAGGGGTCGCACTCAGAGGGTGGTGGTGGATGGGTCATATTCGACCTGGGGCGAGGTGGGTAGCGGAGTCCCCCAGGGCTCGGTCCTGGGGCCTGCGCTGTTCAATTTCTTCATCAGCGATCTGGATGAAGGGGTGGAAAGTAACCTGTTTAAATTCGCTGATGACACCAAAATCTGGGGGGAGGTGAGCACGCTAGCAGGGAGCGAGAGATTGCAGAGGGATCTGGATAGGTTACAGGGGTGGGCTAACAGGAACAGGATGCGTTTTAACACGGACAAGTGCAGGGTGCTGCACTTGGGCAGTAGGAACCAGCAGCACACTTATACAATGGGGAACTCCTTACTCGAGAGCACGGAGGCAGAAAGGGATCTTGGAGTCATTATTGACTCCAAGATGAACATGGGCCGACAATGCGAGGTCATGGTTGGCAAGGCTAACCGGACCTTGTCGTGCATCCACAGGTGCATCTCGAGTAGAGCCAAAGAGGTGATCCTCCCCCTCTATGCGACACTGGTCAGGCCACAGCTGGAGTATTGTGTCCAGTTCTGTGCGCCCCAGTTCAAGAGGGATGTGGACAATATGGAGAGGGTCCAGAGGAGGGCCACCCGCATGATCCAGGGACAACAGGGCAGACTCTACAGTGAGAGACTGCGGGACCTGAACCTATTCAGCCTCCACAAGAGAAGGCTAAGGGGGGACCTGGTGACTGTCTATAGACTCACTAGGGGGGACCAGAGGGGTTTGGGGGAGACGCTGTTTCCCCTAGCGCCCGCTGGCATAACAAGGAGAAATGGGCACAAGCTGTTGGAGAGGAGGTATAGATTGAACATCCGCAAAAACTACTTCACCGTTAGGGCGGCTAGGAGCTGGAACCAACTTCCAAGGGAAGTGGTGCTGGCCCCTACCCTGGGGGTCTTTAAGAAGAGGCTGGATGCCCACCTAGCTGGACTCGTTTGAGTCCCATTTCTCTTTTTGGGGTTTTTGTTGTTCTCCCGCCCTGGCGGGGGGTCGGGCTAGAAGATCTACTAGGTCCCTTCCGACCCTTAATCTATGAATCTATGAATCTATGAATCAGAGGAAGACCCTGGAAGCTGGGAGCAAAGATTGGTAAGGACAAAGGATCAAGGGACTATTACAGCAGCCCAAGGGTGCATGCTGTCACAGTTAAATTCTTGTCTGATTTAAATAGTCAAAATTCCATTAAAGATGATAGAGTTACAACCACTAACAGCAATATACAACTAAGCCCAGAACTGTTTTGGAGTCAAAAGTTCTTGTGCCACTTTTAAATTTAATGGAGGATGTGGAACCCACTAAAATGGCTCCCGGGTTCTTATAATTCCGCGGCCCGGGTGAAAGAACCAGTCACGAGTTCTGAGGTTTCTCTTTTTTTTTTCTTATTATTGTTATTATTTTTTGACAGTAACTAGACGTAAGCACAAATGCTAAACTTGTTCATACAGTAACAGTTTGAAAAGGGAAAGAGAGAGAGAGAGTATTGCAGTTGCTTTAACACACAGGGCGTCCACTGGGTCACGAGGTTCAGGTTAACTCCCTTGCTTTCAAAACTACTTGGTAGCAGTCTTGGGGCGGCTGAGTTGAACCTTAGTCCCAGACCTGGTCAGCGGCTCATTTTTGAGATTGGTACATTTAACATCAATATGACAGATATAACACTCCTAACGATAATTAATACAAAAATTACAAAGCTTAGACTAATTATAAACTTAATACATTACCAGACAAAACCACACAATCGACATTTCCGATGGATTTTACACGAAGGCCTTAAGGACGTCTTCTGCAGGAGAAGGGGAGAGTGGCTGCTTGGGTGATCAGGCTGACTGCCGTTGCTGCGCTTGTTGCTCGGTTCCATGTTTTTCTCTCTCTTCAATGTGGCTTTTCCCGCGTTGGTGTTTTATACTATGCTCTGGCCAATCACATCTTGACACTGCGTTCGCTCCTATATGGTCGCGTGTGTGCTTCTCTCTGTTTCCGCGCATGCCCGCAAATGCCTGCTTTTCTCCCTTGGCTCCCCAGGGGCGCTAGCCGACTCAGAAGCTGCCATGTGCTACGCACGTGGTGCACAATCAGCTAGCTCAGCATAGGCATGCCGGAGCGGCCTGGCCATTCATCCGGGTTTCAGATGCGACAGAGGAGTGCTTCATCCATTATCCTGAATAGAGCTTCTTCTTTTTCTCCTACTCTTGTGCAGTATTTTTTGTGGTGTTTTTCACCCTGTTGCTATGGTTGCTTTGTTTCTGCCTCATATCAACATGTGTATGATTGCATGTGTGTTGGAGGTGGACTCTAGATGAAAAGTTTTCTTTGGCATCTTATGGGGGGTGAATTATAGCAACAAGAAAGATAAACATTTAACGTTTTCAATTTAAATGAATGTTGGAATTTTCTGACAGAAAGGTGTGAAATGTAAAAGAAAAAAATAAACAAAAATGGCTATTTTATTTTTTTCTATTTTTTTCATAGGAAATAAATCAACAGAAGAGTCCATGTGTGTATATGTGTGTGTGTATCCAAATTCAGAAGTCCCTGTTCAGTTTTTACTTGTGTTCAGTTTTTACTTGATCCAAAATTGTTTTACATTTCAGTTTTCAAGAAGCAACATTTTTGGGGATGGGAAAGGGGAGGTTTAGTGATGTCTTTTATTGGACCGACTGTATGGTTGGGAAAGATCTTAGCTAAGCTTTAAGACATAATGTGCCCCTCCTCAGGTTTAGGGTATTCATTGTAGTATGAGTTTTTACCTATTGAGTACTGAATAAAGACTCTATGATTTGACCACACTAACAGCAAAATATGTTGGACTGTTTGTTTAAGAAACTGCATTGGTAAGAATAAGGTATTAATTCTGAATCCTCCTCTACTATGCCAGTGCTAACCAAGACTCTGTAGTTGACCAGAGTTGTAAGATGGAGTTGGGATAATGTAACACTAAGCCATGGACTGCGGTCTGAACATCATCCCAACTTCTGAGCTATCAGATATGGAGTTTTAACTGGGCCAGCAATACAAGGGAAGTTTGGGCCACAAAAATCTAAAGATGTTTCAATTTTAGAGTCTTAAAATTAGGCACCAGTTTAAAGGCAGAGGGCTGGGTGGCTCAGCAACCTATATACTACATCAGGTATACCTTTTTGAATGTGGGGCCAGATCGTGAACTTTTTATCACCCAGTGGGCCAGGGAGCCATATTCAAAGACCTCACAGGAAGCGGTATCACATCACCCCACTGAAACAAAAGTACAGTGTTTACTTTTGTTTCGCGTTGCAGCACCTCAGGCCGCAGAAAACAACCTGGAGGGCCGCATGGCGGCCCACAGGCCGTATGTTGGACAAGCCTGCACTAAATGGACTGGGTGACAAGTCTCCAAAATGACAATTCAGAGGGCATGTCTACATGTGTAATTAATGTGACTGGATATATTCTGGCTCAATTTGAGCCAGAGTAGACTAATCCCAACGTCGCCATCTATATATGCATTTATACAATCTACATACTGCCGGATACCACTTGTATCTAATAGGACTATCTGGTAGCATGGTAAATAGTAAATACTGTGCCCTAATTGCTGCACATATGTAGATGATGATGCTTTACTGAGCAGCAAATTAGTCTGCTGTGAGTAGAACATCTTGTGTACACACACCCAAAGGGTGTAGACACTGCACAGGGATGGGGCCAGTCCTGTCCTGCCAGACCAACCAAAGGTTGCCTATATATAGAACTGGGTTCAATAAATGTAGGCATATGTGAGTAAAAAGAATGAAACAATGAACTTTATGTTGGAGAAGCAGGCAACCTCTGCAGACCCTTGGTCTCTCTCTAACTCCTGGCTCACTTCTCCCATAGGGACTAGCTCCCAATTCCCAGCGTCCTCAGTATCCTGTTATGGAGCCTCTCTAAATTATAACTTCTGCCTCTACATCTTCCCACTTAACAATAACTACAAAAATCAATTAATGCAACAATCAATAATGCCCATCAACAGAAGAAAGGTTTCTAGTACATTACTCTGAAGTGAGTGTTTATCACTTACTTTCCTAGTCCTTCTTTTCTGCAGCTCTGTGATTCTTTCAGGAGGTTTCACTTTCTTCTCAGACCACTGAAGTATCAGATCCAGTTTCTGATTTGTTTTTGGTGGGAATCATTTTCTCCAAGACCTGATAGACTAGAGTCTTTACACTGGGATCTGACTAGCCTGCATGTTTGGCAGGTTTTGCTGGTAGCACAGAATTAATTCACTACAGACCACTGAGGCTGATTTCCTCCTCCTGCATAATAGTATTTGCATATGCATCTGTGGGTCCGTCCTCATGAGCGCACATGTGCACGTTGGCCATGCTGCCAATTAGCATCACAGCAGGTGTTTTTGACACTGAGAGATCCTGGTGTAAAAAAAAAAAAAAAAATGCCAAAAAAGGGGTTTGGCATATGTGGCTGCAGCATGCCCTGCCCAAAACTGGAGTACGCGGTGGC
>NW_017729032.1:7057978-7077213 GCF_001723915.1 Gavialis gangeticus | reverse complement strand
ATCCTGGTGTAAAAAAAAAAAAAAAAAAATGCCAAAAAAGTGGTTTGGCATATGTGGCTGCAGCATGCACTGCCCAAAACTGGAGTACGCTGTGGCTACTGGCAAGGCTCTGCACACCTGGATCACTGCCACTGGAGCCTGGGAGGCCCCCAGAACCGCAGGTAGAGGCTGCTGGGGCTAGCCCAGATGCTGACCCCAGCCTCCGCTACTCACCTGGGGCAATCTGCCTGGAGACAACTCGTAGTGGCACAAATGAGTGCCACTACTATTTGTTCCTAGGAAAACACGTTCTCATTTCTAGGGACGTGCCCCATAGGTACATTGCTTCCCATAAGGACATGGTTGCTTTTGGTGTTCTGGAACAATTGGTTTCTTCTTCCTAAGAAGATTGTCCGATTTGGGCTGTGATGACCTGGAAGATCATCAGACGGCATGAATTGCGTGACTTTTTATCCTGTAACCAAGACTTTCTTGCCTACAGGAGCAAGATTACAACTGAGAGTGCAGACCTAAAGATATTACTGAACTTATACACTTCATCCTCACACACAACAAGTTCAGTTTCAACAACCAACACTTCCTCCAGACCATGGGCAAAGCCATGGACACCAAAATGGCCCTGCAATATGACAACCTTTTCATGGGCCACCTGGAAAAAGAATTCCTCAAAAACTGCAGCATCAAACCCATGCTGTACTTAAGATATATAGATGACACCATCATCATTTGGACTGAAAACCTGGAATCTCTGATTAATTTCCATCACAAATTCAATAATCATCACCCCTCCATCAGACTATCTCTTGAATACTCCAGCGTCACCATTTCCTTTTGAGACACTATGGTCCATATCCAGAATGGTAAAATACAAACCACCATATACAAGAAACCCATGGACCAACATACATATCTGCACAGAATCAGCAATCACCGTAAACACACCAAGAAAGCTGTAATGTACAGCCAAGCCCTCTGATACCACCAAATTTGCACTGAGGAGAATACCCATGATCATCGCCTCACACATCTTAAAAGGGCTTTCACTCTACAAGGACACTTCTTCAAAGACATAGACACATTTGACAGAGCCACCCGGATACTATGTGAAGAACTGCTGCAATACAAAAAGAAAATCCCCACAAATCACACACCATTAGCTATGACATACCATCCTTCCCTGGAACCACTCTCTCTCTCCAGTCTCTCACTTCTAATCCTCAAAGGGAATTTACAAAATACCGTTTGTAAATGAGGCTGTGAACTTCATTTTGTAAGTCTAAGGAATACAAAAAATCATGGGCTAAATATAGATATTGGATTTATGGCACATTATAACCTGCCTGCCATCCAATAATCCCAGGTCACCTCTCTACATTTTAGCAGCAACATTTTTTCACCAGGTCAACATTTCCCCCTTTTCCACCCTCACCTACTTGTCTCACACCCATTGTCTCCTATGGCCTCTGATCCTCCATGCCATGCATCTGCATTTTCACAGACCTGCATGTTGCATATTGGCTTCTCTTTCATTATGGATAACACAAAACACCAGCAGACTGTCCCTACACCTGAAGATGGGCATTTGTGCCTGAAAGCTTGCAAAGAACAATTTTTCCAATGATTTAGTTGGTCTAAAAAAAGATATGACATTTACCCAAAGAACCTTGTATACTGCAAGCATACACTTAACTAGATTCAGTTTCTTACAATCTGCCAGACCCCAGACTGGTGTCATTTCCTTAGGTATCACAATAAATGGGAGTTTGTGTACTCTGTTTTCATATTGAATGGTAGACATAGATCTCCTTTTCACTGGCATATTTCTGCCTAAATAGGCAATTATTTTGAGGTTTGTTGGACTCACTTTTGGCCCCAATTTTAATTGTTTATATTCATGTTCTGGTAAAATATTAACCTGACCAGTGTCAAATTTAAATGAAACCTTTGCTCCTTGCACTTCTGTTGGCAAAATCTATTCCCCCTTCTTGATTTTGCTCAATTCTAATGTATCTATATAAAATCTTTCTGGTATATGCTCAGCTGTATGTACTTGAGGTTCTTGTGTTTGGGACCTGCCACATCTGCCAAAATGATTAGTCTTGTTACAGTTACAACAGAGCTTTTCAAATGCAGCATGACTTTGGGAACCACGTTGCCTTCTACATGTGGTATACATGTGTTTCTTTGCTCTCTCCCCCTCTTTATTCTCCTTGCCAATGGATAATTGCACTCTGCGAGGTGGCTTTTTACCAGTGGAAAATTCCAGCCTTTGCCTTGGCTTCTTCTGGCCACGGTCTTTCATGCTGACTACATGGACAACCCTTTTTGATGCATTCAGCTGTGCAGCCTAGGCCTTCACAGTTTCTGTTGCCCTACACTTTTGGATAATCTTTTCTAGGATTACATCTCTCCCTTCGCAGTAACCTTCCTTGTAATGCAGTGTTTGCAATGCCATAAATACTCCTCCTCTCTTCAGAAATCCTGTACAGTTCCCAAAAGCACAGTTCTTAGTCTGTCTCTTTAAAGATATTATAAATAGTGAGGGCTTCCTCCCCCACCATATGCAAGAGAACTGAGGTTTTGACTGTGCCATTTTTCTCTTTTGCCCCTGTGCCTGCTAGGTGTATTGCTCTCACCTTTTTCTGAACACCCGTCAACTTTCTTCTACATTGGCCAAAATCAGGAAGGTAGGCTGAGGTTGCAAAACTTCCTTGACTAAGTGTTGTTTTACTTAAAGTGTAACTGTGTGGGAAGATCACTTACAGCGGCCTTGTCCTTCCACATGGCTATGTTGCTTTGCTTGCTGTCCGTTTCCAACTCTTCTTTAAGTTTGGAGCTCAAGTTCTTTCAGATCATAACTGGCAAATGAGACCTCATTTACCAGTTATGATCATTGGGTTCAATAAAAACAGGCATAAGTGAATGAAAAGAACTAAATAATTAATTTAATTTTGGAGCAGTAGGCGACCTCTGAAGACCTTTGATCACTCTCTAACTAACTCCTGCCTAGCTGCTCCCAGAAGGACCACATCCCAGTTTCTAACTTCCTCAGTCTCTTGTTAGGAAGACTGTCTAAATTATAACTTCTGTCACTACAACCTATGAGGCACCTCTGTCTTCTCAGGATCCAGAATGCTAAGTCTTCTAACAGTAGATACCTTTTCCATCATACTTCAGGGCCATCATACTTCAGGGATTAGAGCATCACCTAGGGAGTGGATGATGCATATACCAACCAACCTAGAGCATCACCTAGGGAGTGGATGATGCATATACCAACCAACCTAGAGCATCCTCTAGGAAGTGCATGATGGCTTCCAACCAACATCATCAACTTCAAAGGGGAGTGTTGTAGCTAGAATACAGCTGGGGTATAGGGGAGCCAAGATTATGAGAATCATATGGCAAGAAGCAAAGTAAGCAGGAATGAGCCTGTGTAGCCTAGTAGGAAGGCCTGGGTTCTGTTTGTTGAGTTTGGTTTTTTTTTAAATCCATTGACTTGTATAATGTAAAATACATAAACAGCCCCCACAAGTAGGAATGTGAGGTTGAGAAACTTCAATCACTGACTGATCAGCCAGTGCCTTTTAATTGGGAATGGAAATATTATAGTGGAAGAGGAGACTTGTCACCTGATGCAAAACACATCTTGAAGGCAGCACTCAGTCTGTGCTGCTTTGAGGAAATGAGAGCTGGCAATTTTCAACCATAGAAGCAGGAACGATCTGTTTTTGGGATGCGCTGGCATATGCAGCACGTAGTTAATAATATGCTGAAATGTCAGACTTGTATATCGTCTACCTTACCGTTACCTACATTTGCCGTTAGAATGTCGAGGGCAACATAGAATTACCGTAGAAATATCACACTTATCTTTCAAGCTGTTTGTCATACTGATTTCCCTTTAGGAAAAAGCTGTGTTAGGGATTGTACGTTCCCTTAAAGGAGGCATCATCTTCCCCCCTGAATTCAGTAATCACAGTTTAATGAAGTTAGAACAGGCATTCCCAGCTTAGATGCCTACATGCCAGATTTTGTGTGTCTGTCTCTGTAGAGAGAAATTTAACACCAGCCATTCTTTACGTGGCAATTTGTGTGTTGGACTTTCCAACCCCCACCCCCCCCCGCCCTTTGCATCTTTCTAGTTACTGCTCTTTCTGTAAATGGGAGATGCAGTGATTGATGGGATTGGATGAATAGGAATACTGCAAATAAAGAGGAAAGCATATAGAATTAGAGAGGTAGCTACGTACTATATAAACCAAGCAAGCATTTTTTATCTCTGTGTTATCATGGAGACAAATGACAATGTGTGAATGAAACAGGAAAGCATAAAGAAAATGAATGCTTTTCAGGCTTGTCAATTTACCAACATTATTTGGAAGGTGGGTCATCAGAAGGAGGAGAATCACTTGATTACAAGAAAATAAGGCCCCGATCCAGCAAAATACTCAAGCATTTCAAATCAATAAGACATGCTTAAGGCTAGGCATAGTTTAAGTATTTAAGTATGTCTGTACTTTTCTGCCAGGAAAATAAAGCATACGGTTTGAGACAAATCTTTCCTCACGAATTGCCAAGTCATTACTGGACTGTAATAACATTCTTTACTCTGCTATTTTCTATATTCCTTTTAATTTAATTAAAAAGGAGGCATAAACTTAACAATGGTGGGCAATACATGTGCAATTTCTAATGGCACCAAATCTATGAAGCTGCAATACAGGGGGTAGTCTGAGGCTTAATTAATATCTCTAGAATAATTTGAGATCTGTGGATCCACTGTCCTAACAACTGATGTTATAGCACATTCACCATCAGAACAGATGAAAGCAAAATGTATCTTTGTATGATATCAGATTTCAGTTGTTAAAATGAATTCACTTCTCTAAGCACCAGAGCAAAAATAATATTTCCCAAATCAGGTCTGTATGCAAAGGTCAGCGACTTTGCAACTAATATGCTGGGGTCATACAGAGTGCAACATTTCAGCTCCATTTATGCTCATGTTTGCATTTACACTACCAGTAGGCAGATTAAGCCATTTCACTTTTGAATTGCATGTGCAAGGAAGTCACCTTTCTTGTAGGTCCTTCAGGTCTTTTGTGAGAGGGAGAGGGGGGTGAAGGGGCAGGAATATTGCAAAGACTGTATTTTCCAAATGATATGATTTCTACAAATAAATTAAAAATCCCCTTTAGGAAACACGACTCATTTACCCCATTGTTAATAATGTTAGTGATGAGTCAGATATGGTACAGGAATAATTTTAAACTTATCAAGAAATTCAATCTTAGTATCCTGTTCCTTATGCTTTGCTTCCTTCGTAGGATTTATCATGATAATACTGGTGTTTTGGTTATGATCCATGGTATGATCTCGCCATTATCCTGCTTGCCCCAGACCTTTCAGCCATCTGCAGTAACTGATGTAGTTATAATACCATTATTCTAGACATATTCCAGACATTGCTAATGAGAGGGTGCTGAGACGTATCAACTACATTGAGAATCCACCTCTTAAGGAAACCGCTCCCTTCACAAGCTTGTAGGTTAGAAGATGAGGGTTATTTAAATAAAAGCTGAGATGCTTATGTAGAAAATAAAAACCTCACAAACTGGCCAATAAATTCACAACACTTGCCCACATTAGCATAAACCAATAACCCTTGCTTGATTTTCTTTTCTCTTATATGGCTTGATCCTGAGTACCGTCAGTGCAGCACTAGCAAATATTTAGAGCCCTGTTTAACTTTACGTAGGCAGGCTGCGCTGGGTTAGTGCCAGAATCATCAGAACCTGAAAGGATTGAACCCATAGGCAGAACAAATTGTTTTTAACCTCTTTAATTTGCTGCACTATTCAATAACTGAACAAAATGAACAGAGTAGTCTAAGGTGAGTGTATATTACTCATGTTATCTATGGTCTTCTACTTAGACTGTAAGCTTTTGCACTTGGTGACCATCTCATCCTTAACTGTTAGGACAGCGTGTCTGGTAAATGAGGCCATGGCTTGGAGTTGGTAATGCAATACTTCTAAAAATAATTTTCCATGCAAAGGTCTAAAATGAATTCTGGATCAAGTGCATTATTGGCACCTACCAAATAAAAAATGGAACTTAGCCAGTATCAATAAGCTCTAAAGGGATGATTTATTGCTCAGGTGAAGAAAATGAAGTGCATTTCAAAAATGGCCACTTACTTCATCCTATCTTATATCACTTGCCTTATATCATCACTTACCCCTATTGAGACTGACTGTTGGAGACGCTAAGTGTTACAAGAGGCTCTGCATTTGTACATAAGTACAATTAATAGTTACAATCTCAGGACATGGCACTCCAGATTATGGAGCTTTCTTGGGTTCATAGATTTCATAGGCATTAGGGCTGGAAGGGACCTCGGAAGATCATCGAGTCCAGCCCCCTGCCCCGGGGTCAGGAAGTCAGCTAGGGTCAAAGGATCCCAGCAAGATAAACATGTAAATATTTCTTAAGATTCTCAGGTTCTCTAGATTTAATAAATACTGCTGTTGTGAAGTACAAATGGCTTCCCTGACCTGCCCTTTCAGTGAAATCTCGTCTAGAGCTATGTGAAAAACTGATTTTTGCCAGCTTGCTGTCACCTCTAAAAAATGAAATAATTTTTCTTAAAAAAAAAGTTTCTGCTCAAACGAAGCATTTTGTTTTGATTTTGAGCATTTTTAATAGTTTTTTAAGTAAAACTGAAGGAGTTCTAACAAGAAACTTTTTTTTTTCCAATAATGAATTGTGATGATAACTGTTTTAGAATTTCTTAATTTTTTTTACCCCCAAGACGGTCAGTTCACAAAAATATTGTGCTACTACAAAATGTTTTGGACTTGTGAATCTCTCACTCTCCCCAAAAAGTATTTTGGCTGAAAAAATCCCTCCGGATTTTTTTTATGACACTGAGTTCTTGCAACTGCAATTGAATATAGTAGAAACTAGTAGATACTTGTGAAAATATGAGGCTTCAAAGTGACTGTTGTTAGGCAGCATAAACCAGACTTGAATGGCACATAGGTCACACAACAAACCAAAGACAGGTCCTCTGAGCCTAAAAGCTGAGAACCAACAGTAAGAATATGCTTCTTCATTCAAGTAGAGATGATAAATTGTGAAGAAAAGAGTGCTCCATGGATTTTGGTAGAGTGGGTAGTAGGGTTGTGCGAAGTTTCAGTCATTGATTCAATTTGGTGGACATTGGGCCCAATTCGGAGTCCCCCTGCCCCCCCCCGGCTTAGCAACAGGTGCCTCCTGGGTCTGGGAGGGGGCACCCAGGGTCCTCCTGCGGCCGATCACCAAGCCTGGAGGGAATGAGGGGAGCCCCCACGCACTTGGCAGTGGACCTGGAAGTTGACCAGAAGAACTTCTAGTCTGCTTCCGGATTCACTGCTGAGCACATGGGGGGGAGGTGGGGTGGCTGTGCTCCTGCGGGATACTCCATCCACCCCAGCACCACAGCATTCAGGAGCCATGCCTGGTACCTCGAGGTATGTAGAAAAAACATTTAAAGCTGTGTTTATGGCTGAATCAATGATTCTCCGAATCAGTGTCAAATCTTCAGATTTGGATTTGGCTGAATTGAATTGGGGACAGTAATACAAATCAACGAATTGATTCACTGTCCCCGATTCAGGCTGAATCCAAATCCACATAGAATGTGGCCTGTTTTGCACACCTCTAATGGGTAGCATGCAGTCTTGTGTCTCCTTGGAAAGACAGAATGCTGATCTATATCTCCTCCATTGGCCCAGGACAGAATTCAGGCCAATGTATTTAATCAATGCCATAATTCTCTACTATATTTCCAATTAAGATTGATTCCTTAATCTAGCAGATAGATTAAAAAAAAGGGTTGTTCCATGTAATGAAGTTTAGTGTTTCTAGTTGTAAATTTATTTTTCTAACAAATTGTTTAATTAGCTCAGCTAAGAGTGTGAGCAAAATGACTTTCTATCTTTGCATTTATCAACTCAATAGACTTTTGTGCAGGGGGAAAAAAGAATTGCTGAATCATTTCCATACACAAACATATTAAGATCCTCATTAACATGGAACTGTGGAAAGATGATACCAATATAATGAATCTAAAAACTGTGCTGCATTGTGTTCTGATCAGAATGAGATTTGTATTGCCTAGAATCCAGTAAGTCATTTTTCTTTATTAGCATGAGCTAACTCGTGCTATAAAATAATTCACAGTTTTGTCAATGGATGATGGATTGTTACTAAGAGAGTGTATGTGAATATTGCACTTTCTCACTCAAAGAAGGCTGCTCCTTGAATATCTATTATGTTTAAGTGACTAAAGGTAGTTATTGCTGGTTACTGCAGAGATGTTGCTGTGAGAGTTCAATTCTAACTCTTCTCTCCCTTAAAACTGTTACTCAAATGCAAAGTTCAGAAAGAATGCAGGAGTTTTTTGCTTGGTTGCAGGGTTTTGGTGGTATTGTTATTTGTTCCCACATCCCCCCAACATCCTAGACTGAGTTTGAAGCTCTGGCAGGTTATTAATAGTAACAAACACATGGTTTTAAGTGTTCAGGACACAGTATGGTGCCATGTCGAACATAAATAACAACCCTACTGTTGCCTCGAAAAACTTTCAAAGAGCAAATTTCTATCCACCTGCCCCTTCCTTGCATCATGGGTGGTAGGAAAAGTTTAAGAAACTTCCTTTTTATAGTCTTTGTGCAGCCCATGTAAGAGCTAAGAATATAGCAGCTGTTAAACTTCAGAGTCCATGGAGTTTGCACCCTAGAGGTGCTCAGTATCCTAAGGAGCTTGAAGAGATATTGAGCAGCGGGGACATGTCACCTTGTCCCTAAGCACCTATGAATCCCAGCAAAGCTGGCTGGCCACACATGGTGGATAAGGTGAGGGTTAAATTCCTTGCCACAATGTGGTTTAGTATCCAATGCTCCCTAAGACAGAATTTTTCCTAATATTTTCTCAACCCCTAATTGAAAAATGAGGAAAAACTTGAGAAAGGTAGATAGTTATATTGGCCACTGCATCTGGCTCCCTGCTTAGTTTTTTTTTTTTTTTTCCATTCCGTCTTTCATAAGGTAAGCTTTATAACATTGACAGAATCCTTACTATCTTTCACATTTCTTCTTCTGCAGACTTGGTATTATGAGATTCCTTTGCCAAAATGCAAATTCTTGGCTTTCGTCTGACAGAAAATATTTATTTTATTTTTTCTTTAAACTGTTTCTCGATGGTGAAGAAGTGTCGGAGCCAGATTGTCAGTTCTGTGCACTGACATTCTTTTGCAACATGGGCACTGGCCATGAAAGTTTCCTCTAGAGCACCAAGTCAATCATGTCTTTATGGCAAAGTCAAGGAATCACGTATGATGTCAGATGGTAGTTGGGTCTGCCTGTTCAGTCCTTTTGCAACTCTGCTCCCATGGCCAAAGAAAGTTGTCCTTTAGTGGTTCTGAAGGTTTTCTTATTGTCTTGAACCCAACTGAGACCAAGCAGCCATTCCACATGACAAAAGAACCACTGTTAAGAGGTGGACAGCTTTCACATGAAATATTCTTTTACTGGATGCAAATCAGAAACCAGGCCCTATCGTAGAAAATAAGGGAACTTGAAAGGTCACTTAGCCCATTCCTTTCCTAGAAGGCAGCATCAGCTCGAAACAAGTTTGTTTCTCCTGTGGTGGAGGTTCTTCAAAGTTAGAAAGATTGTTTCAATGTAGTATTAACCAGTAGAGCATTGTTCTTATGTTGTCTCTTAATCTCTCTAAATTGAACAAACATGGTTTTTTTCAATCTTCTTCATAGGTAATGACTTCTAGACTTCTGGCTTGGTTTTGTGGCTTTTCTGTACACTCTTTCCAGTTAGTCTACATCTTTCAAGTACGGTACCCAAAGTGAGATGCCACACTTCAGCTGAATCCTTAGTAGGGCGAATCGAATGGAAGAGTTACTTGACTTCCCTTGCCTAGGGTTCTCCAATGTACATTTTGCTATGGTGTCCATGTCCACACAAGCCGCTGACTCTGGAGTCATTACTGTGTAGTTATTTAGTACTTATATAAGCATTATAGTAACCCACAGAGTAAATATAACTCAACCATTTGTATAAGCAAGTACTAAATGACAGCACAATAACCAGACTGCGCAGTAGCGTCACCGGTCAGCTTTTAGGTGACACTGACTGCTCGGTAGCTCATTACTACTGTGCAGTAGCATTGCGCTGCACTAGCTCCCACATGATACTACTGCACAGTAGTAATAAGCTATAGTGCAATAGGGATGAGCTGCTATGCAGTCAGCATCTCATAGACACGGCCGCGTTGACTTTTGTTGCAACCATATGTAATTGTTGACCCGTATTTACTTTGTGGTTTACTATAAAACCTACATCCTTCTCTGTGGAACTCCTGAGTAATCAGGCATTCTCCATTTTGTATTGGTGCAGCTGCTTATTTGTACCGGGTGTAGTACTTTGCATTTGTCTGTATTGAGTTTCATCCTGTTTATTTCAGACCATTTCTCCAATTTGTCAGGAAGTCCTTGCATTTTAGTCCTTGCTTCCAAAGTGTTCCCAATCCCTTCCAGTTTGATATTATCTACAAATGTAATAAGTATACTTCCATTCTTTCATCCAGGCCATTAATGGAAATATTGAATAGTTCCAAATGCAGGGTCCTGAAGAAGCCCACTTGAGACATTTGTCCTGTTTGAAAGTGAGCTATTGATAACTACTGCTTGAATGTAGTTTTTCACTTGGTTGTGGACCCACTTTACGGTGATTTCCTTTAGACCATAGTTCCATTTGTTTAAGTTGATCGTGACATCCTCTTGTTTGCTTAAGAGGATGTCATGTGAAACAGGGTCAAAAGCCTTACTAAATTCCAGACATATCTTCTACTGTTTCTCCCCTATACACAAAGTCTGTTGTTGTGCTGTAGACAAACATTAGATTAGTTTGACATAAGTTGTTCTTGACATCCATGTTGGCTATTTTCTATCACCTTGTTATCTTCTAGATTATTTACTAACCAGTCACTTTCCAGTTATTAATGTTTCTTCATAAATGCTTCCTCTCATGGCAGAGCATATTAAAAGTTTAATATGACTTACAAAGGAAATGATGGGTCTCTGCTTTATGTTTGTTTCTCTATAATAGTACACAGAAGTCAGAAAGGGTTTTTTTGTTTTTTCTTTTTTTCTTCATAGTAGAAGACAGGGAAAAATATGACGACAGGAAATTAATGATCTTTTTTATTACTAATACAGGGCAGAGGGGGCTGAGGTGCCATTCATCCATCTTTTTGAGGTACAATACCTTAAAAACTGAAATATAGAACTACAATAGACATTAGACGATATATACAGTCTACTTGAAACTAATTGTATGTGTTGAGTTGAAGATGGGATTTTCATCCAATCTTGGCTTTTCATCAAAAACCTCTGCACCTCTGCTATGCAACTGGATAAAAATGATTTAGTGGCCTGGGCAAATTTCAAAGGAGCGGTTGGGTCTAAAGTAAAATGCAAATCTATGTCTCCTCTCATTTCAGAAGCATACAATTCAAATATGTTGTATGTGATTTGCTTTTACCAAACCCTTTGTTAGATAATCCGGTGCTTTCCATGCCTTAATTATACATGAACATCACTGTAAACTAAGGATAAAACACTGCCCTGAGTGTGTGTGGTAAATGGGGAAAATAAATGCTTGAGAAGCCTTATTTTCTGGTGTACCATTTCTTTGTCTAGATGGCTGTCTGATATGCCCACTGAGCACACAAGCTTGGTGTAATCCTTGCAACTCCAAGCTATGATTTTGACTCACCACCTACCTGGATTATTACCCTACAGATCAAATTAGCATATTGGCACTCCAGAACTCAATACAGTGATGTCTTTGAAGACTTGGATCAGCTTCCAATAATTGGCAGTAAGTGCTAGAGAAGACCGTACTTTGCATTTATTTTAGACCCATTTTCAATGGCCATTACACCAATCAAAAACGATTCACAGAATCATAGAAAATAGGGCTGGAAGGAACCTCTGGAGGTCATCTAATCCAACCCTTTGCCTGAGGCAGGATCATCACTATCCAAACCATCCCATACAAATCGTTGTCTAACCTCTTAGTAAAACTTACACAATCAACCCTGTCACACAACCTAACCTGCCACAGGTAAATCAGGGGGACAACAGTGATCAGTGTTATGCTGCTGCAAGGGTTGTCAAAATGCACTCAAGACCTGCAAGGAAGAGAGCCAAGCCTCCATTGCTGAGGAAGGTGAAACACAGTACCTATCAACCTGACCATGGGGTAAAATTCTTTCCTGACCCCAAATATGGCAATCAGCCTGACCTTGGGCAAGACCCTCTCGTCAGGAACTTCCAGGTTTTAATCCCAGCAGGAACACTGGCACATCCCAGTCCAAATTCCCAGGTTTGACTTCAACCAACATTTAATGCTTCTGAGGAAAGTGGGGAGAAAAAAGAAAGCTGTAACAGATGTAGCAATGGTAGGGGAAAAACATCTTTCCTGTCCCTTTCTGGAAACCAGCAAGGCTCAGAAGCATGGGAAGTATCAATTTATATCCAGCCTCTTTTTAAACACCTCCAATCATGGAGATGCCACAACTTACTTTGCTGCAACTTCAAGCCATTGGTCTATAGCCTGTTCTTGGCAGCAAGAGAGAAAAGGCATTCTCCCTTCCCTTTATAGCAGCCCTTCTGATATTTGAAGATTGCTATCATGTCCCCTCTTAATCACTTCTTCCACACGCTGAATATGCCTGTTTCCTTTTCACCCTCTCCTTGTGTGGCTTGCTTTGCAAGCCCTTCATCATTTTTGTCAACTGCCTCTGGGCATTCTCTTAACTTGTCCGTTTCCTTCTTTAAATGTGAAATACAAAACTGCAGACAGTACTCTAAAAGAGTCTTAACTAGTACCGGGTAAAGATGCACCTTTTGTCTCTTCTACCTAATGCTCCTATTCCTCCCAGGGTATAACACCTTGCATTTATCTTCATTCAGTCCTTCCCCGTTTCATGTTGTCTGCAGACTTGCACAGGAAGTTCTCTATTCACGATCCAAATAATTAATAAACACATCATTAATAAGCACTAGGACCCAGGAGAGACCCCTGTGGGTCTCCATCTGAAACCTCCTGCCATTCTGATATGGATCCATTTATAATTATCATTTGCTTATGGCTATTGAGCCAGGTGTCCAGCCACCTTGTAGTAGTTCTGTCTAGCTAACATTTCTCCAATATGTTTATGAGAAGGTCACATTTTTGGACATTTATCTTGCTGGGATCCTTTGACCCCAGCTGACTTCCTGCCTCTGGGGCACGGGGCTGGACTCGACGATCTTCCAAGATCCCTTCTAGCCCTAATGTCTATTAAATCTATGGAATATGTTACTGTAAAAAGCTCTGCTGAACTCCAGATACACTGTATCCACAACATTCCCTTCATCCACCCAGTGAGTTATCTTGTTGGAGAAGGAGATCAAGTTTTTTTGGCACGATTTGTTTCCATGCTGGCTGCTCATGGTTAACCTTTCCTTCTCCAGATGTTTGCAAATTGACTTCTAAGAAGTTCATTAGGCTTTGGATTAGGCATCTCATGCAAGCAGAAGTATATTTTAGCCCCTGAAGCCATCCTGCCCAACAAAAGCTTTTAGTAGAACAATTTCTATCTTTCCCACTGCCTGTGTGGCACAAAGACAAGCTTAGACACTTGCTCAATATCCAGTATTGAGAATGACAGTGAAGGAGCCATGCCTCTGCACTGAGCCCCACAGTCTTCTTACAGACAAAGTCTCCTGCTCTGGCTGTCCTCAGTCCTTGATTTGGCCTAGGTTTGAAATAAATAAATGATTTTGACAAGTTTACAAGAGATTGGCCTAAAAATTGTAATAATAAAAAAATCCTCTTCCATGCCAATCATACAGTCATAGAAACATAGAATCAATGAGTCGGAAGAGACCTAGACAGATCATCTAGTCCGACCCCCTGCCATGGGCAGGAAGGAGCACTGGGGGTGGGAGGGGTGCCTATCCAGTCTCCAATTTATTCTTATAAACTGTGTTGAGTTTACAAGGATTGAAACTTCAGCAGGGTAAGCATGTGAGGACGCAGAAAAATATTGTTGTTAGATCTGTGCGTCATCGAATGCAAAAGAAAACTCCCACCTTTAGCAGGCTATTGGCCCAACTAAATCAGCAGAGGTCTTGCTCCTCTTTCATTACAATTTCAGCTAGAAAACTCTTCAGTTCATGTGTTCTACTTAAATCAGCCATGCTACTTTCCTAAAAGTCCTCCTATGTCCTACTCATGCCTCACCTCTCTCCTAGTGATTTTTGTGTCTTTTTTCTGAAAGTGTAAAGAAGTGACTAGGCATGGCTTAATTTCCTTCATCAACATTTTATGGCAAAATTTTTCTCCTCCCCACAGAAGAGAAGGAGGGAAAGCCATGTCTACATGTGCTATTAGCACACAGCAATAAACTCTGGCATATATTGTGCTAGAGTTTATTGCTTCCGGGTGTGCCATTTTCACATGTGCCTGGCCCTGCAGCATGTTAAGTCAAGTAGAAACAGTCCCAGCTGGCAGGAGACCCAGGGGTCAGCCTGCCATCCTGGGGCTACTCCAGTCAGGCTCAGTGTTCTGCAGAAGGGTTAGCTGGGGCACAAGAGTGCTCCGGTGTGGAGCTAGCCAGCAGGCAACCTCCGCACTGAAGCACCCTCAGGCCCCAGCCAGCTGCATCATTATCTACACATGCAGTAGTTAATACAGCAAAAGCTCCATTAACAGGCACCTTACAAGCTGGCATGCTCTATTAACTGGCATGCTGGCTTGTAAAATAAAGTAAAACCAGAAGTGCCCACCGTGGCACTTCCAGTTTTGCTGAGCCCCCATGGCCTGGGGCAAAGCAGCCTGCACTGCCAAGCCCCCATGGCCCAGGCCTTAGCAGGCTGCGTGGGGCCTGCCTCCCTGTCTTGTGGGGCCCACAGGGCCTGCAGGAGGCTGGACAATGCTGAAGGAGGGTCAGCGATGCCCCGGATGCAACGGGAGAAGCGGCGGGCTGAACAGGCAAGGACACCTGTTCGGGCCACTCAGTTAATTGGCGTATTTTGTTATCTGGCATCCCCTGTTCCCAGGGGATGCCAGATAACACAGCTTTTACTGTACAAGTACTGTATTTACAATACTTGTAAATGCAGCACTTGTATTTACAAGCATTATCCTGCTGCGAGGCTTATTAGTTTCCTGTGGCCTAATATGCCACATGTATAGCTGCAAGAGGTTTACTACAGAGATAAGTAGTCTACTCTGCAGTAAATGTCTTGTGTAGATGTGCCCATGTTGTCACAACTTTATGCCAGGTATTTTAACTGCTCTTGTATTATATTCCTTCAAAAACATTTCTCTCATTTCTGTGTATGTTGCGGTGGCTGGTATTAAATACAGCACTAAAGCTTGGGTTTATCTGGAACCTTGTATTGCATTGTTATTGTCACAGAACCACTATCTCTTTTGATTTCTGTTGTGGTCCCAAAATAGAGCCCACATCATGTTTGCCTTTTCTACTGCAGTTTTCACTGAGCTGCAGCTTTAGGGATTTCTCTCTAATAATTCCCAAATCCTTTTTTCTGGTCAATTGGCTGCTACATGTTCCATTTGAGACATTTACTTTCTTTTCATTCTTTGTTCGAAGATTCTTCTGTCTTTCTTTCACTGAACTCCATAATTGCCTTATTTATTAACCCAAGTAATTAAATAATCTTACTCCCCTTGGTCTCTGGCTGCTTTGTTTCACATTCCCATTTTAATATAATCTTCAAATGCTGAAATCTGGTTTTGAATGCCATCACCCAGGCCACTCATATCAATCATAAGAGTCTGCAAAGCCAACAATGATTTCCGTAATGTCTCATTAGTATGTTTGTTCATCTGAAAGGGGATTCCTTTGTGGATATTTCCTCTTTTCTTGCTGCTTAAAAATGATTCCAAACATTTCATTACTCTGTATTACATATGTATTATACATAAGGCATGCATACCTGTGTGGGTGTATGTGTGTGGATATATAGTAATTCAACTCAGGGAAGAGCCTCAAAATGTTCTGCAACTTTTAATGAAGATTCATGTCAGTATTAGAATGAGTAAAGTTGTAGTGTAAGTCCATTTTAAAAGGGAGGGGGGATTGAGCCAGGAGGATGTTAAGGACTAGCTTTCAAAAGGATGTAAGTGTCTGACCATCATAGTAGAATCTATAGCGCTGAATTTGGTGCTGATAAGATTATATGAAGGTAGGGCTGGAAGGAACCCTGCAAGATCATCTGGTTCATCCCTCTGCTCAAGGCAGTATCACAGAAAATCACAGAAAATTATCATTCCTGACTAAACCAACGCGCACGGATACAACTTGATCCGGCTAATAGGAAATAGGGGACTGTGAGGGGCCTTCTGGGCCATCAAGTCCAGTTCCCCTGTCTTAAACTTTACCTCTCTGGGTTTAGGTGCCTTGGTCTGTTGGGTACATTCATATACAGGGAAGAGAAATGCATCCGTTGTTCATGGTTCCATTTCTCAAATAGCTGTAAGGTCCCATCCCAAACATCCCAAAATGAAAAATCATCTTTAGGGTGAGACTAAACAAGAGAAATTTTAAAAGAAAATAAAACGAAAATAAATTATTGGGCTGAAAAAATAGTTTTAGAGTACAGCTCTGGTAACCTTAACTCTAGAACCACTGTTGTTATTCACTGGTACTTGCTAGTAAGCAAAATTAAAGAGTGCCCTTGCCTGGAAGAGCCAGAAAATAGAAACCTAAGACAGTATATTTGATCAACCAGAGGGGGAAATAACATGATGTGTGCTTTGTCATTGGAATATATTAATGCATGTTTTTAAAGACTAGTAAATGAATAAATGTTCAGGTGGAGAATCTGACTTAAAAGAGAGTGCATACAGTTTTGGCAGGTCTTTCCACAGAACAAGGGCTTGTGAGGATATCTACCATATAACTTCTGTACAATATGTAAGCTGCACATTTTTTCTAAGAAAGTCTTTTGTAGTCAGGAAGCAGTGTTGTTTCTCATGAGTGTCAAATCCTCCTGTTCCTTTTTCTGTCCCCTGGAAGAGACACACTTTCCTATTTGTCTATATACTGATGTGCAGTTTGGGATAAACTGATTTCACAGATCAGAGATGTTCAGATAATTGCATTCTGCAACTTGGCAGACCGTCTATGCGGAATTTATCTTGGAGCATGTCGTGCATCTTCTCAGACTAACTTAGGACATGTCTATTAAATGCACATTTAAATGAATTGACAGGAAAAGTAGGAGAAAAGTCCAAGAAGAGGGAAACAATTTCAACAACCATGCAATTGACTTTTCTGCCTTCAGAGCAAGATATTTTAGTTATCTTCAGCTGATTTAGGTTGTCTCCAGCTCTGAGAAAGCTTGCCAGCATAATTGTATGGCAAAAAAGAGACTCTCCATTACAGAAGGGCATCTTGCATGCACCAAGTAAGAGCACATTGGATACATGAGGCACAGGAAATAGAGGGATGTTAAAGTGCTTTTATTTGCAAAGGTTGTAGACATTGGTTTCACAGGTGAGGCTGAGGGTGACTGCTCTGTTTTGGTATGTGGTAGATAAAGATTCAAGACCATGTAAATAATTGTGACAGCTGCAGGAGCAATGATGATATACTACACACATGCAGAGTAGAAGCGACCTTATTTTGGCAGTTTTGACTTGGCAACCATAATTTTGTTTCAATAGCTGTTATTTATAGTGTGCAATATATGGGTATACATGTACATAATGTATACATGTTCATCTGAAATAGCATACTAATGTCTACAGTCACCTCAGGCCAGAGGGATGCATTTAATTCCCTGTTGAGAATAAGGGACCATTATATACAGTGGAACATTTTTAAGCCTCTGCAATTTCACCTGAGACTGCCATTGTGTTTCAGTTTACATGAGTCATATTATTGTTACCCTCTGTAAATGTGCTTCATTCCAGAAATAGTATTGAAAAATGGGTAAATCCTCCTCTCTTAGGCAGCATCATGGTTTTGCTTCTAACTTACTCAGTGAAGAGGCAGGCAGACTACCGAAGGAGTTTCAGAACAGGCTGTGACAGAACAAAATGCCAAGAGAGGCCACAAGAAGAATTAATGCAAGTTGGGGAAAATGATGGGGACATTTTTTGTATAAATGGTATTTTCTGTAACTCTGGTTATATGTTATAAAAGCATTGCTTTTATTGTAAGTGGAAGACTTCTTTAAGAATTCTTAAAATCACATTTTAAGCAGAAAAGGAAAATTGAGTTTGAAAATAAGGAATTAAAATAGCTACTACCTTGGATTTCTATAGCAAAATTCAGGATAAAAATCTAAATATTTTATGTAATTTAAAGAAGCCTGGAAGCACCCCAGTTAGGGAGCTGTTTGAACATTTCCTTTTTTCCAGACTGGGAAGCTTTGCTGCAGACAGGTAAAGTGACTTCTCTAAACATGAGTGGTTCATAACAGTGGGAGCTGGAACTGGGAATATTATAGGGGCCAAGGCATTGGCAGTTGGGGATGGTCACTTGACAGACAAAGTCCAGGAGCTGGGTTCCTAGGAGTCAGGAATCAGAAGCCACAGCCAGACTCAGTTTATGCCAGGAGTCAGGACTGGAACCAGGAGGGGAGAGTCAAAACCAGAGATCTGTTAAGAAAGAGCAAGGAAGCACATGGCAGTAAGAAGCACACACCTTGGTCTTGGCCCAGATAGAATATTGCAGGCTAGGGCTAGCTTTTTAGGCTAAGTACAAACAGTCAGAAATTGCAAGGCTGAATTGATTCAGTCTTTGCAGGTTAGTCTAAACTGAACAGATTCAATTGAAACAGAAGTAAACAGACATTTACCTTCGATTCGAGAAATACAGCCACAACTCCCTTCTCATCAGTGCAGAGGCAGAAAAGGATCTTGGAGTCATCACTGATGCCAAGATGAACATGGCCTGCAGTGTGGGGATGCAGTCAGGAAGGCCAACCGTACCTTGTCATGCATCCACAGATGCATCTCGAGCAGGTCCAAGGAGGTGATCCTCCCCCTCTATGCGGCACTGGTCAGGCCGCAGCTGGAGCACTGCATCCAGTTCTGGGTGCCGCACTTCAAGAGGGATGTGGACAACATGGAGAGGGTCCAGAG
>NW_017729032.1:7046918-7052978 GCF_001723915.1 Gavialis gangeticus | reverse complement strand
GGGGTCGGACTTGATGATCTGCTCAGGTCCCTTCTGACCCTACTAACTATGAAACCATGGCTGTAGTGGCTCAGGCCAGAAGCCAGGGGGGCGGAGCAGGGGCAGGGGTACAGAGTACAGCTCTCAGGCACGCAACCAACATGGGCTGTGTGTTTGCTTCCTCTTCCTGCTGCCTCCAAGGTTCCTAGGATTTACACTCCAGAATCACAATAGTAGGACTCTGCAGGATTGCTCATCACTTCCTTTTCCTGCTTCTAGGTGCCTGTGGGATTTGTAGTCCACAGTCACAGCCAGCAGTGAGTTTGAGTAAGGGAAGGAGTCTTTAAGCCCCTTCCCTGGCCCCAGACCCCAGCCAGGGTTAGCTGGGGAGAAGGGGGTGCAGTCCCCCTCCCTGCAGACTGGGCTGTAGCCCCAGCTGGGCTTGCCGCTCCACCTCCTAGCAAGCCCTCACTGCTCCAGCTAGGGAGCAGAGGGGCAGAACAAGCCCTGCTCTCTGGAGTGGACAGCACAGCCCAGCTCAGGGATGCTGGAGGACTGTGATTTAACTTGAACTAGGGAGAGGTCTGGGGCAGAAGTTTCATAAACCAGTTTGACCCAAATCAGTTAAGTCTGATACTACATTTAGCCAGGTTTATCTAAAACCAGTTTCAGTCATTTTGAAACTGGTTTATTTGGACTGAGCTTCTGCTCTGTTACCAGTTTAAATCAGTTTCTGATTACTTAAACTGGTTTATTTGTAACTTCTGTCACTAGCCTTAAAGCCTGGGGTGGGTGGTGCCTGTTACCTGTGGCCTTAAGGATTTGACTACCCTGATCCTCTGATTGGAATTGGCTAGGCCCAGATCTCTGACCTAGCTCTGGCTTCATTACAGAACTGGGTTTAGGATTCCTGATTTCATCCCTTTGGGTCTTATCACAAGAGACAGTGGACCCAATTCTGGTTTTGGTGTGGAATTACTACTGATTCTAAAACAGGTATAAATGACAGGAGAAAGAGGCCTGTTCATCTGAGCAGTATGTACAGAGAGGTTTTGAGGGTTAGGAGGATGCTAACACTTTACTGTAACAGTATTGTCCAATGTCATTGCATTTTTGAGCCTACCAAATCTTGATGACACTCCTTGGAAATAATCAGAAGAATTAAAAAAAGAATCTGAGACTGCACTAAATTAGCACAGAACAGTACCTGCCTATGTCAGATAATGATATGGCCCTAGTTATTCTGGTATCTCATAATATCCTGATGGTGTTTTTCCTAACAACACCTGTGTGAGGAAGTACTATTATCCTCATATTGCAGATGGGGACTGAGGAGGGAAGCTGTGCGATTTGCCCAGGACACCCAGGAAATCTGTGATGGAGCAGTAAATTAAGTTCAATCCACTGTGTTTCAGGCTGGCACTCTCACCATGAGACCACACTAACCCTCCAAGAGTGGAAATGAAACGATGAAAAATAGAGAGGCCGCACAAATGGAAAGTGGGGGATTTAATGATAATAGCAAAGGAAACAGGATTTTTTTTTTAGCAGTATGAGATGCAGACAGCCAAGGAGAAAGTAAGTAGGGCTTTTGAAGGACAAAAGTGAAAAGTTATTCAGGGAGAGAGATGAGTTTGACGTTGCTAAGGGCCCAAATGATTTCTCAGTATTTACAAAGGAGACAGAAGGTGTGGTAACAGCCCTAAGATGAAGATAGATTTTTCTGGAGGGAAACTGAAATGTTAAAAGGCTCTCCTGTTACACCAGAGCAGATAACAAGGCAATTAGAACTATTAAAAATTGACAAAGCACCAGTTCCCAGATGAGTTAGATCCCATAATTCTGAGGCAAATAGCAAAGAAAATAGGAAAGCCCTTTGGCAAAGGTATTTGATGGCTCACTAAGGACATGGGGAACTAGAGAGAGTGGATAATGGAGTCCCCATATTACATTTGACAAGATATACAGATCTGTAAATGGGGCTGTGGGCCCAATCCTAGAAGATGCACTAATCCTTCTCCTGGGAGCGCCTGCCAGTGCTTCCAAAGTGGCTGGTGCTGCAAAATTCAGCACAGACAGAGAGAGTAAAAATGACATCAGGATTTAAATAGATTAAGCACATAGTTGGTACCTGCAGACTGGAATACAGGAAGGTAATCGCGGTGAACCAAAAGTCATCATTGCAGAGTAAAGAGGGAGAAAAGAAAAAGCAGCCTAAAGATAGGAACAGATGTTGCATTTGTCCCAGAACAGAAAAGTCCCGAGATTGCCTGTGTGCACACATCCCCTTTCTAATTGGGGTTTAGCGAGCAGCTGAATGCACTGCTGCTATTCTGTAATTGATTCCATGATGCAGTCCTGGAGTGACCATTCAGATGCAGGTGATATCCCCGGACAGACTGTTAGTCCTTATTAACCATGAACCTTTTCAAGGTTTGTCTCATAGCAACGAACAAGGGCACATGGATGATTACACTTTGACCCAGGACAAACCGGTTTCTCCTGGGACAAATATGAAATCTGTTTTTGACTGAAGAAAATCACAGTGAGCCTTTCTGCACTATATCTAGCAACAGCCGGCTAGCATTTTAAAGGAAAGTACCTGCTTTTGTGGCATGAATTAAAGCTAATATTCTTTCTTAAATATGTGCCATTACGCACTTAATATTTGAACGCCTAGCCATGTTTTTGCTATCTTTATTTCCACAGCATGCACGAGCCATAGGGAAATACTGTTACCCTCATTTGACGGACATGGAACTGAGGATCAAAGGACCATGTTCCTCAAAGGCACAAAGGCATCTAACACCAACTGAAGTCACTAGAGTTACAATTTAGCAAAACACTTAAGTGCATGCTTAATTACTTTGTGGGATCTTGATTCTCTCAGACTATATTGGGTGGAGGGGAGGTTATATTCTGAAGGGGAGGGCCCATCCACTGAGAATATTCTGCATTTCACTCCCCATGTGTTTCTATCTGTCAGTTATTAGGGAAGCCCCCTTAGTCTCAGGCCTTGGGGTGGGTGGTGCAGCCAGTGACTGATTTGCAGTGGGCACATAAAAAATTGGTTTGAAACAAGTATCGACCATCAACAAGCAACTCAATCACGGAGCTGGAGTTTCTTGAAGAACAATAGTATGACTGTTGTACTTCTTCGTTTGTTTGACGGTATTTGGAACTCGAGTTGGTGGCTTTAATGTAAAGGGCCCCTCAAGGAAAATCTGGTTACCTGAGAAATCACCTGCCTTTCCTGTGACAAGCTCTGGAGGAGATGCATAAGCTGGATTTCAGTATAGGCAGGAGGGTCTGTTTGGCAGGGTCTCTTCTGGGGGAAATATCAGCTTTAAAGCTGACTCCACTACTCTACCAGAGCCTCAGTAAATTAACCTGCTCAGCATAGGCATGCCCATCTTCCTCCTTCATTCCCTAAGGCTGTTGATCCTTGGTCACAGGCACCGAGTAAGTGAGGGCCCAAGGGTCCTGGCCTGCCTCGGGAAGAGGGTAGCGTGACCACCTATCCCTAATTGGGCAGGACAGTCCCAAAATGGGAACATCATATCCTGGTCCTGGGCTGCATGACTCCAGGACAGTATTTGTCCCAGATTCCCAGTATTGTGCAGGTATCTGGGTTTTCTGCTCACCACCAAAAAATACAGGAAATGGCTGGTTTCCCTGTGCAGGCTGGCTGAGTTGCAGCCTCCAAGGGGCTGCAAGGAGCAGGACACATAAGGCACCACGTGCATGTGTGCACGTGAGCACATGAATGTGGCCAGGAATACAGTCCCAGACAGTGGTGGAGAGCATCTCCCTCAGCTGTCTGGAGGTAAGTCAATGGGGAATGGGGGGGTCAGATTGAGGTCTCCACAATGAGGGAAGGAGTGGGGCGGGGGCTAGGCCTGGGGGTGCTTCCCAGCCCAGGTGGCACATAGGGCCTAGGGCTGGGGTGGGGAGCAGGACAGAGATACAGGTGGCTTGTCCAGGGTGTGGTGGGGGTGGCTCCATGTCTCTGCGTGAGCTCCTGGGGAGGGAGGCACAGAGGGGTACGTGCTTCCTGCATTTATGCGTGGGGTGGGGATGAACACAGGCTGCCCACTGCAGCCTCGAGGCTTCCCTCCCTGCTGCCCTCCCCACAGGAGACCCATGCCAACTGTGCTGCCATGACGAGGTGTCCTCTGCCCACCTAGCAGCAGCAGGGGTAGTAGCGTGGAGTTATGCCTCTCACTACTGGTGGGTGGGCAGGGTGTGCCTTGCCATGGTGGCATGGTTGGCACTGGGCTCCCAGGGGGAGGGCAGCAGAGCTGGGAACCCCAAGCCTGCATTTTCCACCACATCCTTACAAGCTCTACTTGGCTTTGTTCCAGCCATATCACCAAAGTAGAGGCATCATCTTAGGCTCCCCCTTCCTCCCCAGGCAAAAATAAAAACCAGCATCTGTGGCCCAGGTTGACATATATATATATATATGCATTTGTTCATTTTTTTTCAATGGTGTGGTAAGCACTGACACTACTGGATTTCTGTTGATAATTGTAATGTTAGCAATTTGCATAAATAGTGTGTTGTGACAATGCCAAGAGCTCCCCCTTGGGAGAATTTGGGCATTACTAGGCTGGGCACTAAGCACATACAAGCGTCACGCACAAGGTTAGCATGATCTAAATGCTCCAGCACACAGGTATTTTACAGGGCTTAGGTCACCTTAAAAGTAGCACATTCAATTGAAAGTTAGTTCTCATCTGATGTGAACTCACTTTAGATATGCAAGGGATTAACCCAACCTAGCAAGGGTTAGCCTGGCCTAGTGAACACCTGCAAACAGTCATAGTCCTGGGGGTTGGGAAAACCCACCCAATCTCCATAGCCCCGGGACTGCAACCCATCAACCCTCTGCCTCCAACTTACTTGCCTCTGGTTGCCCATACCTATTCCCAGCAAGCAGCAAACACTTACAGGCACAGATCTTGACCCAGGTTTAGGTGGCTTAAAAAAAAATGCGTAAATGTGAGCAAAGTCCAGTGAATACTTGTTTGCACCCCAATCTTATAAATGCACAAGAATAGACCATTTCCCATCCTTGAAAAACACTGTCTTTGGCTCTGGGAAGGTGAAGGGATGAGCCCAAGTGCAGAAGGTTGTAAGATAAGGCTTAATTTAACCCAAGATGCTATAAGCAGGTGTAACACATAAAGTAGACAGAAAGCTCTCCTTATGTCATTCTGTAGCAAGGCGTCCAGATACCGACACCTGTCACTGAAATTGCTCCCTTGTGTTGACTTTACTTCACCTTGTTCTACACCTCGCCCACATTGTATCTGTAGCCACCTGTTTCTTTTGCCCAAGACTTAGAGTCCTTCAAGGCAATAACTGCCCTCGTTTTATGTGTTTGTACAGTGATTAGCTCAACTAAGCCTAAACACCTGACGCGGGTCTCTAGGTGCTACCACAATAACAATAAATTATAATAATAGCAGTAGCAGCAGCAATAAAACATGCATTTACATGGGCTAGCTCCATGCACAGCTCTCTGGTTCCGAATCATTTAAACTTTAAAATATATATATATATATATATATATATATATCAACAATAAATAATGCTAAGCTCCAGCAGGGAGAGGACTCTTATGGCTGTTAATTTTTTTCCCCCACTTATCTTTCTCCAGCATAAGGGATAAGAATAGGTTTGCGTTGCAAATTTCAGGCAGTCAATCTCTCCTCAATGACATTTTTGCTATAATTCTTCTAATTTCAAGCTCCTGCTTGAAAAGGTAGCAGTAAAACGGCATCCAGGCCATTTTTGCAGTCATCGGCAGCTGACTCAGTCAATTTGCTTCCACAGATTTAACGTGCTGCATGCATAGTCAATCCCTTTGGAGAGAGAGGCTGCTTCCCCACCTCAAATGACACATGCATGCACTAAATTCACAGTTTAAAATAAGCTTAAAAATGTAGCATGAGAAGTGCCCTCATTGTCAATCCAGCCTTGCTTTGTGTATGTGTGTGTGTGTGCGTGTGTGTGTGTGTGTGTGTGTGTGTGTGTGTGTGTGTGTGTGTGTGTGTGTGTGGGGGGGGGGGGGAG
>NW_017729032.1:7036095-7046832 GCF_001723915.1 Gavialis gangeticus | reverse complement strand
TGTGTGTGTGTGTGTGTGTGTGTGTGTGTGTGTGTGTGTGTGTAGGGAGGGGGTAGAAGAAGAAGCCAGTTGCCACAGACAAAATCTTGTCTCCAAAAGTTTTAAAAACATTTGTTACAGCAGATTTTATTGTAAAAGGGTGAACATACAAAGAGAGTAGCTCCTACTGTGTGTGCTTGTGTCTGCTAACAGCTTGGTATATATGTTAACAACAGATTCCCAATAATACTTGGATGGGTCCTGAACTGGGAACTGTCAGCACCTGACATCTGCCTCTTTTCTTACGGGGTTAACCCCCCTAGCTGGCACATTCACCAGCCAGTGTAGCTAGCCAGCTAGTGTTAGTCACGCTATTTAAGGCACTTCTTTCTTAACTACTGCTCTCTTTTATTATTAGCACACATAAATTTCCCTTACACCTATTAAGAAATCTGATAGATAAGTCATATTTGTTATCTTTAAAAGACCCATTTGTTATTGATCTACTTGTTATCATCATCTACATTTTTTAAATGTAAAATCCCAGAATTGGAATGATAACATTTTAAGTGTTGTTCTCGCCAATCCAGTCATTTTACAAACATCCTGATCTTCTTTAAGGTTGTCTGCTATTTTTTTCCCTCTCCTAGAAGGATTTTCTCTACTTCATTTTTTTCTTGGCACTAATATTGAGGTATCTGCCCTGCCTGTTTCCAAAATGGAGCTATCAGATATCTGGATGCAAATTGCATTAGCAATGGGCCCTTTCCCTGGCTGAATATTCGCCTTTTGAATGTAACTTAATCGAACTTCTATGAGTAGCCTACGTTTACCTGTCTTGAAAAGTGGCGTGAAAAATGCTATTACAATGAAGGTCATGTAACAACCTTACTACAATATACAGTACAGCATTTTGGCTGTAATCTTGGTACTGCTTGCATTGCTGCTGCTGTTTAACATGGGTTTCGTACAACGTTTCCCCCTCCTTTGCTGGGAGCCAGTTGCAAGAAAAGGTGCAAAAAATCAAAGGTACCATTTGGCTGCTGTCACTGACATCCAGGACTCACTCCTGATAACAATCACACTACTGTTATGTGTCATGATAACAAACAGCTTTCTCACGACATAAGTGTGGCGCTCACTTCCTCTTACTCATTGGCATTATACTGTGGAGAGATGCATTGAATGTAGCGCAGTGCCAGAAAAACCCAAACCTTTTGACCTCAGGAATGTGAACTGCAATGATGAAATGCACCATTGTACTGAGATTTAGTATCTCCATAAACCACTAACATCCCTAGGTCCTTAGCTGCTATTCTTAACACAGTTCCACAGCTCTCTGAAAATTAAGGATGGTCTGATTTGACAGCAGTGGACTCTGTTTTGTTTGCATTTCAAGGAGGGGGGAAAAGGCGGGAATCAAAAAAAGTCCTCGTTTTGATTTTTCTCCAGCCTTGAAGTTTTTTGCTTGGTTTTTCCACACACACCGTGGTATAGATTCCTCTTTCTCTTCGGCTGTCTTGTGAAAATAAACACGATCAGCAATGTGTCTGGGAGCTGGTAAATACGCAGGCAAAGCTGTGGAGCTCTTTAGCATGGCAAATATGCTAGGAGTCATAAGGACAAAAAAAAAGTAAATGTTATAGACTGAGGCAATCTGGAGACCAAAACCAAGGCAATTTAGGGCCTTTGAAACACCCTATATATTATTCCTCTCCACCATGTGATGGCTGTACCCCTCCTTGTAGTGGCGGGTTTCAGGGTTCAGAAGAATGGGCCATTTCAAACTTGGTGAAGCTATTATTTCAGGCTGTTTACACCACACAGACCCGTGTGTGTATGTGTGTATGTATATATGTGTGTGTGTGTGTGTGTGTAGACATCCTCATATTCGTGTGTGTGTGTGTGTGTGTGTGTGTGTGTTTGTGTAAGCAAAACATCCATGATCAGCAATGTCTCTGGGAGCCATGGTGTTAGTCATGCCATTTAATGCACTTCTTGCGTAACTACACACACACACACACACACACACACATACACACACACACACACACACACAAATATATGGATGTTTTGCTTCTTTGCAGTGACTCAGGCTCAACCTATTAGAGCTCTGTTGCATTCACAGATTCAGAGAAGTTCAGGGCTGGAAGGGACCTCATGAGATCATTGGGTCCAGCCCCCCTGCTCTGGGCAGGAAAAACTGGTGGGGTCAAATCACCCCAGCAAGGTGTGCATCCAGCATCCTTTTAAAGATCTCCAGGGTAGGTGCCTGCACCAGCCCCACTGGGAGTCTATTTAACAGGACTCAGATCATTTGTTTTATCACAAGATGGCAAAATATATATGAGGAGTCCCCTTTTTTTATGGGTTTCCCCTTCTCAAATCCTTTAGTAATTTTTTTTTTCCACTGGAACTCTCGTTGAAAATTGAACTATTAAATGTAGTGTAAACATTACTGAATTAGGATGTTAACATTTAAAAAATTGCCTCATTTCCCTTTAATGTGTTTTGCTGTTTTCCTTGCCTAATTATCATTCTTTTCAATATTTATGTTAACGTGACCTTTCTCTGACTGAATGGCTTTAACTGCTTCTCAAGTACTTACAGCATCATGATGTTAAAATTAAATTATGTTGTCGTGGGAAGGATTGCAAAGCCATTCCAAAAACAGTGGGGAAAGACAGCAGGTCCATCTCTCAGCCCTTACAGTTTAGGCATAGAAAAGAGTGGTGAATTTGCCACCTTTGCCACTGAAGATGAAGGCATGTTCAAGAGGAAGGGTGACTTCTTCTGTTTCCCATTCATGCTTTGAAAGATTTTCAAGTGAATTTTAAGCTGCTCAAAAGGTGCCAGACTGTCCTGCCCTGACAGCTTAAGCCTTTAATCTTACAGGGTGTGTACTGTTTGATTTATTGCTTCTCTTTATCATAAATACAACTCTGAGGCCTTACTCCATTGACAGTAATGGGGTTACACCAGGGATGAATTTGGCCTGACAGAAGTGCCCATGGGACTAGACCTTTTATCAAGACGTTCCAGTTCAGTGGTGTTTCAGGACCAATTTCTGTTCATCTCAAACTTGTACAGTTTAAGGTTTCATCCTGCATAATGGCAATAATATATGAGAGGAGAGTTGCCCCTAAATATTGGATTCTGCCTCTGTTCTTTTGAGCACTGTTCAAGGTAAATTTATTCTTTTTGTCTGGAGCATTAGAAGAAAGGAGAGGGCTACAAAGGATTATTTACATTTGTTTTCAGAAAATAACGCTCTACAACCCTATGGCAAACAAAACTGTCTCTGAAACACCTCCGTCCCCCATAATTTGAGGCAGAGATTTAGCCTCCATTCTATGTGGACTGTGAGAAGATGGGGAATAGGATTGGGGTAAAGGGAAATGAGAAAAAGCGTGAAAATAAAGCCAAATTGCGAAAGGGAAAATGTCAGGAAGTATGTAAATTAAAAAAAAAAACATTGAAAAGGATGAAGAAAAACCAAAGAGAAGTGAAAGTTGAGGGGAAATCTTGATCACTGAATATTTGAAAATAGAGAGGAAGAGTAGGAAACATGAATATAAAAGGCTTTGCCTGGAGGTAACAGTGGCCTTATAGTATATATGTTAGGCAAGACCCTTGCTTTAGACAGCTTAATCTTTCATGTATTAAAAGCTTTTGATTTACAGGAGCACAGAAATACAAGATGGATAATACGTGTACTCTATTTGACATCTATAACAAAAATAACCTGCTGCAACTAGCAGCTCACTCAACCCACAGCAGCCTTCTGCACAACAAATTGCAAGCCCGAACACACTCTGTTGCCTTTCAACCTCTCAGGGTCCAAGCACTGAATAAAAAATAGTTCCCTTCTATACGGCATTGGTCAGATCGCAGTTGGAGAACTGCGCCCAGTTTTGGGCACTGTACATTAAGAAGGATGTGGATAATCTCGAGGGGATCCAGAGGAGGACCGCTTGTATGGGTAAGGGTTTGCAGGCCAGGCCCTATGAGGAGAGACTGAGGGACCTGGATATTCAGCCTCTGCAAGAGAAGTCTGAGAGGTGATCTTGTGGCCACCTACAAATTCATTAGGGGGATGCAACAAGGAATGATGCTCTGTTCACCAGGGCGCCTCTTGGAATAACAAGGAACAACGGTGACAAACTGACAGAGAGAAGATTTAGGCTAAAAACTTCTTCATGGTGAGGTTGGCCAAAATCTGGAATGGGCTTCCAAGGGAGGTGATGCTCTCCTCTACCTTGGGGGTCTTTAAGAGCAGGCTGGGTAGGCATCTGTCTGGGGTCATCTGTCCCCAGCGCTCTTTCCTGCCCAGGGCAGGGGGTCAGACTCGATGATCTGTTGAGGTCCCTTCTCACCCTAGCATCTATGAATATCCAAAAAGGATATGTCCAAGAAGTTGCTATTAGGTAGGTTTTCAGCTGTGTCTGCTCAAAACATTTGGGCTCACCTCTTGTACCACTGCTCAACACAAGCTGAAGACGGCCAAGCTGAGTGGTACTATTTAACTATTCATAGATTCATCTATCTATGAATCTATGAATAGTTAAATAGTACCACTCAGCTTGGCCGTCTTCAGCTTGTGTTGAGCAGTGGTACAAGAGGTGAGCCCAAATGTTTTGAGCAGACACAGCTGAAAACCTACCTAATAGCAACTTCTTGGACATATCCTTTTTGGATATTGTTCTTCAATCTCTTCCCTAAAGTCTGAGACAGACGTTGCATAAACCAGTTTAAACCGAATCAGTTAAGTCTGATACATTCAACCAGGTTTCTTTCAAACTGGTTTGGGCCATTTTGAAACTGGTTTGTGTGCACTGGATGTCTGTTCTGTTACAGGTTTACACCAGTTTGTGACCACTTAGACCGGTTTATGTGTAATGTCTGTCCCTAGCTTAAGAGATCTCATGCTTGTCAGAAAATGTGTTTCTAGCCTCAAAGCAGAAGCAGCAGGAAGCAGCGCTTTGGATTTATCTGCATCGTTCCATCTGTGTGAATGACCTGATATTCCCTAATCTTAGTATAAGAGCGGATAATGTTAAGTAAGCTTGTCCTGCCCAACAGGTCTCTGGTTGCTAGAGATCGATACTGCTAATGTAGCTCCCCCAGTCTCCCTCCTCCCGTACGATCGTAGTCAGATAAACAGGAAACGCTCCTGGTTGCCATAGAGCACACGCTCGTGGTCCCGGCGGCGCGGGGAGTTCGCACTGGCACGCGACGAGCTTGCAGGTTAGAGTCGAAAGTTAAACAAGATGGAGTCACTGCTGAGAGCTTTGGAAAAACAACCGAAAAACAGTGGGGAGAAAAATGGGAGAGAGAGGGAGAGAGAAATGGAGAGAATGCAATCATCTTTTTTTATGGGAAAAGATGTCAAACTGTCATGTTAGTCTCTACTGAGACTCTGAGTGCTAACGGTTGCCAGGGTAACTGTTGTGCCAAGCCTCAGCACTTATGTATTTTTCCATTGATAATTGCTAATGTGAACAAGTGCTGGCTTGCACTTTACACCTGCCTGGCTTGTAAGTCTACCTTAATTGGATGTGCCAAGATTGAGGAAAAAGTAATCTGCCCTTTCAAGACAAGTGACAGGTAGATGAAGTGTTGTTTAGGCCTTTATTGTAACAGTTTTGCTGACAAAATTACTATGAACTGTCTTCCCTCAGTGCACATATACTGCCTTTGTTTACCGAATCCAGAGTTTAAGCTCCAGGCTTCATTATAGTAAATCATGCTAAAGTTTTAAGGACTAGTTCGGAGCTTCCTGCTGAGATTTCAGTTTGACCCTTGGGTTCACCGTAAACCTGTTTAGCAGATCGGCGGGTTTTATTTTATGTGCGCGTACAAGAACAGCCTTATGAAGAGGATGAGGGGGACAGGAATTTTAATGAGAGGGTTTCAGAAAAGGGGGAAAGTGAATTTTAATTAGAGGGTTTTGCTTGCCTCTGGAAACTGGGTGATTAAGCACTGGGCCCTTCAGAAAAGGAAGAGAATGGGACGAGGATGAAACCCACAGAGTTCTACAAAAATCTAGTTTTAAATGTAATGAGGGAAGATTTGGTTGGAGGTCAAGGAGAACTTGCTGAGGGTGGTCAAGCATTGGGAAAGGTGACCTAGAGAAGATGTGGACTCTCCATCTCTGGAAATTTTCAAGGGCAAGTTGGACAGACGCTTAACTGGATTGGTTTAGTTAGAAACAGAAGTGGATTTGGGGTTTTCAAAGTGGGGTGCAGGAGCAGTGGCTGGTGCTGCAGGGGCAGCTGCCTCCCATACTCCCAGCCTTCTCCCTCTCCCAGCCAACTGGAGTGGGCAGACCAGGGCCTTTTTTAAGCCCCCAAAGTAGGTAAAAGTCCCCCTCTCTTCCCTGCTCAGAGGCACATCCCCTCACACCCTCCTTTTTCTCCTCTCATCTCCCATTTTCCCACTCCCCTGCCTGCTGGGGCTGTGTGAAGCTTTGGTACCTGATTTGATTGGGCAGAGATTCGGCCCAATTTGGTGGCCAAATCTCCAAATCCGAATTGAATCAGGAGACCCTTTAATCTCTCCAAATCAAATGGGAACCCCCTGAATTGATTTGGAGATATTCAGAAAGATTCAGTAATTTGGACATAGACACAGCTTTAAATGTTTTTTCTGCATACCTTAAGGTAGCAAGCAGCTCGTGAATGCTGCAGTGGTGGAGCAGATGGAGCATCCCACAGGAGTGCGGGGGCTCCCCAGCACACTCAGCAGCAGACCCAGAAGTGGACCAGAAACACTTCCGATCCACTTCCAGGTCCACCAGGGAGTGCTGGGGGTCCCCTCCTGCACCCCCACAGCTCAGCAACTGATGCCTCCTAGGTCTGAGCCGGGGAGGTGCAGGGGGGCCTCCTGGCGGACCTGGAAGTGGACCAGAAGTAGTTCTGGTCCATTTCCAGGTTCACCGCCAAGTATGCAGGGGGCCCTTGCGCACTTCTGTGGGATGCTCTATCTGCTCCACCGTTGCAGCATTCACGAGCCGCCTGCTACCTTGAGGTATGTAGAAAAAACATTTAAAGTTGTGTCTATGGCCAAATTGCTGATTCTCTGAATCAGCATCAAATCGTCAGATTCAGATTCGGCCAAATCTGAATTCGAATCAATGAATCAAATCATTGTCTCCGATTTGGGCAAAATCTGAATTGAATACGTCCCATTTTGCACGCCCCTACTCCTGCCACTGCTGATGTCCCTGCTGTCTGGAGGGCAAGGGGAGCTCACGCCTCTTTCCAGCTGGGCTGCATGGGGGGCTTGGCTCAGCCCAGGAAAAGGCAGCAGCAGCAGCGGTCCCAGCGGCAGGTGGATGATTTCTTCCTCCCCACATCTGCTTCCAGGCTGGTGGGAAACAATGGTAGGAAACCCACCTGCCTACTGTTGCTGTTGTTCTAGGCTGAGCCTAACCCCTGTGCAACCCAGCTGGAGTGAAACAGGAGGTCCCCTCCCTTGGAACAGCAGGGACACAGCAGCAGTTGCAGGTGAAGGAGGAAAGGAGACAGGATGTGCATGAGGAGTGGAGGGGAGGAATTCTTCCCTTCTTCAGGGACTTAAAAAAAATCCCTGGTCTTGCTTTTGCTGTATGGTCAAAAAGGGGGTTGCAGCCTTGCCACTGCACCCCATCTGGATCTGCCTCAGGATTGCCCTTGGCAGGGGTGGCAATAGATGACCTCATGAGGTCCTTTCCAGCCCTATGATTTTAGTATCTTCCTTCTCTGGTGCCCAATCTTAATACATAACTTTAAAAACTCAAGTTCTTTAAACTCAGTAGCGTGTCCTAAAAGACCTTCTAAAGTAGCCCACCTTGAACACCCAAAAAATTCAAGCTCCCGAAGTCATGAGTGAATTCTGCCCAACATGATTTCATTCTTTTTTAAACTTTCTCCATGGATGTTTTGAAGTATCCTTCAGAATCCCATAACAGGGATAGCATTTTCTATTAAATTATTGTATTCTGATAAAAACCTACAGAAAAGTTAGCATGCGCCACAGGATTTTTTTTTTCTAGAAAGAGAGTATAGAGTTTGCTGTGTTCAACTCTTGTTTGCTTTTCAAAATTATGTCAAGTCTGGCCAGCTCCAGTTGTGAATGCATTCAGTCCCTGTAATTCTGCATTTCTTTGATGTTGATTTCCCAGTGCTCTGATATGAAATAAGGTTTATGAAACCAATGTGCCAGATAGTATATGAGAAATACACAGCACTTACTTTTAATGCCTTTCATCCAAAGTTCAAACCGCTTCAGAAAAGCAAAATACTTTATACCCATTTTGCAAATGAGGAAGTAGTGGTGCAGAAATGTCATACACTGAATTCATGGCTGATCCAGGAGAGCACTGGTTTCATGTCTTCCTGTCAGCCACCACGTGGTTCCAACCACTTGGCCACACAGTTCAGTGATCATATAAGCTAGATTGTGAAACTCTTACTACATTGAGCGGTACTGTGTCCCCTCAAATATATATCCATTTGTTTCTGTAAGATGAACTGAAGGCTAAAGTATTCCTTAATTTGAGTAAAGGTGGCATAATGTAGTACAGGAGCATTGGCCTATGAGCCAGATCTGGCCCCTGGTGCCATGTCATCTAGCCTATGGGGACCAGACCTACTCTCTTCATCTGGCCTGCAGGGCTAAAAGGTTGAGTGCCAGTGACATAGCATATAACAGCATGCCAAGCTGTTCTGCTAAATAGCTAGGGTAAAACTTTAATCTTTTATATTTTAAATATATTTTGAAGACCTCTTTAATCTCTCCATACAGAACAGCATATGGTCAGTATTTATTTCATCTCCTGGAATATGGTAGTTTCACTGATATTTTTTTTCTTTTGGCAACTTATTAGAACTGAGTCCAAGAGAGAAGGAGGATAGCGGAGAGTGCCCAAGGATGCTGAGAATTTACTGCATTTTTCTTACTCTATTTACATTGGTGCCCATCTGCTCTACTCATTCCCAACTGCCATAGACCCCTGGGCTAAATTCTACCAGTATACTCTCATGGTTACAGCAGTGTAACTGCAGGGCAGAATTTGGGATTGCAGGGACATCACTGAGGATTGAATGTGGCATTTAGAATTATTAATAAGCACTGTCCTGTCATGAGGCACTAGTTGGCAAAGTTTTTATTTGTAGCTGCCACATATAAGAGAATAGTATTTCATGTTATCCATCATTAATGCTGATGGAGGCTTTGGCACACTTGGGAAGTTTACAGATGTATGCAAAGATGGTGCATCTGTCCCCCTCTCCAACATCAACAGGAAGAAATTTGTTTCACTCTTCAATGCAAAATTGACCTATTTTTTTTCAGCTCCACCACTAAGTTGCTTGCAGAAGTGCTTGTAAACAGTTTACCCACTAGTATTACTAAAATAGAGCAGCATAGACATACTTAGTGGAGAACTACAATGCAGTGCCCAAGAGCTGTCCAATTGCTACCTCTGACTGTGATGAAGATTGATTCACTAAAGAACAAGGTTTTGAAAAGTATATTCAATCATTAATAATTAACAGATAGGAAGGTGCCATCTTCCCCAGCTGGTGTCATGCAAGAAGTCAGCTGGGTTGTTCCATAGTGATGCTTTTTGGTGTTACGATCCACAAATGTTGGCAGCTGCACGATGTAGATCAGTACACAGGGAATGCAGTTCCCACCTGAATATCTGACAGAGCAAGAGCAGGCTGCTGCTGAGAGACAGCAATTTCATCTGTAAGCCCCCATCTTACATATCCACAGAGGAAGCGGTAGAGTAGGAAAACTTACTGCTTACAATCTACATGGCTGCCCAAAACTCCTGTCATTCCCTGTCTGAGATGAGGGATACATGGAAGGGCAGACATTTCTGTATTAAAGTCTGGTCTCAACTTCACAAATCCCTATGCATACCTCAAAAGCCAGCTGTCTATGAATGCCCCCAAACACCCAAGTGGCTCTTTCCCAACAGCAGAGGTTAATTTTGCATGGCCCAACAATAATGTTCCAAGTAATTGACCCCACCCCCATATCATGGACCCAGTAACATTTTGTGGCTCTACCCCTAAGGGCCATATTTACCTGAATACCAGATAACCCTGAATGTAAGACGACCCCCCGCAATAATTAGATTCTACGCTCAGAAAATTGATAAAGATATTATAATTTTCCATGTATGGAATCTAATTATTGGAGGATGATCTTAAGTTCATTTTCTCATCCCCCAGAAAGGCGATGAGGGGGGCCAGTAATGTGGCAGGTGATGGGGAGACATGGTGAGGGAGGCAGTAAGGGGGCACCTGGTAAGGCAGGCAGTGGGGGACAGGCAGTACAGAGACAGTAGAGCAGGTAGTGCGAGAGGCAAGCAACTTGGCCCCTGCCACACGTCTGCTGCCCACTGTCCCTTCCCCCACCCTCCACCCCACACTGCAGTTTCAGGCTGCCCTGACTCCCCTGTTCCTCTCTCTTCCCCCCTTCATACCGCTTCTGCCCCCCACTGCAGCCTCAGGTCCCCACTCCCTTTCCTCCCATCTCTCCCACAAGACTCACCCCCTGCCTGCCCGATCTGCTGCTCTACTTTCTGATTCCTTCCCAATCTGCCATTGTGCTCCCTCACCACTCCCTGATTTGTTGCATGCCACACACAGAAGCTACCTGTGCTACCTGTGGCGTGTATGCTACAGGTTGACCACCCTTGTTCTAGATGACCCTCCCCACATTCAGAGGTCCACAGACACTATCCCACAGTGAAGCGGAGGT
>NW_017729032.1:7030761-7031095 GCF_001723915.1 Gavialis gangeticus | reverse complement strand
CTGCCCCTCCACTCCCCGCTTTACCTTTTCCTGGCTGGCTGTCCCCTTGCTGCAGCCTGGCTTCAGCCTGGCCCCATAGCAATGGCATGAAGCCAGTACTGGTGCTATGGGGCCAAGCTGGAGCAAGTGCTCCCTGCTTCAGGCTGCAGCAAGAACGGAGCCTACCAGCACACAGCAAAGGTAATGAGGAGTGTGGCAGATGGGGAAAGAAGGCAAGAAGTGGCATGGAGGGGGTGGGCGGGACAAGGGACTGCTGGGAAGCAGTGGCAGGGCATACAGAGGCAGTGGGGGTCCCAGCTCTGGCCTGAATTCCTGGGGGGGGGGGGGGGCGGCC
>NW_017729032.1:6994334-7030646 GCF_001723915.1 Gavialis gangeticus | reverse complement strand
GCTGCCTGCTTCCCCACAACTATCTCATGCTTAATTGTAAGGTGAGGGACTTTTTTCCCCATGCTAAGTGGTGGGGGGATGGAATCATCTTCTAATCAAGTAAATATGGTATGTTATCTAGGATATGATAGAGATCTATAAAATCATGAGGGTTTGGACAAGGTGAATATGGAGCTGTTATTCACTAAGTCCAAGGAGGACCTGCTGAAATTAGCAGGAGACAGGTTTAAAGCTAACAAGAGAAAGTACTTTTTATGTACTGTGTAGGTAACTTGTGGAACTCATTACCACAGGAGGTGGTCGAGTTAGAGAGTATAGCCAGGTTCACAAAGGGACTAGGCAAAATTCATTGATAATAGATCCATTAAAAGCTATTAAACAGAACAGTTGGAGATTTTTCTTCTGGCATCTCTAAACCAATGAAAAGAGTAAGAATTACAAGCCCTTCAAAAATGCTTAGGATAAACTTCAAACAATAGTTGGAAGGATGATGTGTTTATTTCCCAACTGATTTAGTAGAAAATCCTGCCTTCCTTCTCTCCCACCCCTTTCCCTCCTGTTCAGCCTCTGGGTCAGAAGATGCTCTTCCTCCAAATCAAGAGACACCAGAAGCTCATCGTTTGAAAGTGTGTATTTTATTGTTGGATTTCAGAGCTTTTCCTTCATTAACATTATTAATCTGGTGCACAGCAGTGAAGTAGCTGCAGTGCAGGAAGCAGCTAAGGTCAAAAGTTTAAGAGCAGCTTGAAAGGGAGTTATGAGCTGTCAAAGAATCACAGAAATAAGAAAAATGGAGTGAAGGAAATTATCAATGAAAAAAAACCCAACTACCCTCTGAGAGTCTCCTATAACCTGATATTCTTGTTCACATGAGTACAAGTCAGGAGCAACTTTGCTGAAGTGAGTGGCAATGTAGGAGGACAATCAGGTATTTCTTACAATATTGTTAATACTGCTTTGCCTTGTCCAGAGTCCAAGTCGAGACAAGAGAGCCCATAATTTCTAGTGACAGCTTGCCTGCTACTGCCAAGCAGTTATTCAGGTTCTTCTCTTTTCTTCACCTTCCTTGTATTTTCTGTGAAGAAAAAAGCTTGGGATATGGCCCACAGAGTTGGCCACCATGGACAGGACAGAGGCAATGATCATGCAGAAGGCAACTAAAGGAAGCAAGTGATGGAAGTATGTTTGAATGGAGAAGCGCTCAATTGGCACCATCATTACAGAGCACAGTGCATGCACCAATGAGATGAGTTCTTTCGCTGCTGAGTCCCGTGCATGAGTGACAATCTCGCCCACAGGTAGGGCACATCCATGCACTAGCAAAGCTCTGCCAAGCAGCAGCAAGCAATTCTGTTTATAAAATCAGTTGCCAGGATGTAAGTAGTGAGGTGAGGCTTTGTATGACCTACATTTTCTAGGACTATCCTCATGTGAGGTGAGCAGGCCATCCTGAAACAGAGCTGCTTGGAAATCTTGGTAGGTGCTTCAGGGCCCTTATGTCTTTCTCAGAACCCTGTGACCATCTTGTCAGGACCTTCATTGCAGACAGAATTATGGAGGAGCGTAGGCTGGCATAGACCTGTCGTCCCCCACTTAGACCACTAAGCCAAAATCCAAAGGCCAGAATGAGTCTATTTCATAGATTTCATAGATCTTAGGGCTGGAAGGGACCTTGGAAGATCATCAAGTCCAGCCCCCTGTCCCAGGGCAGGAAGTCAGCTGGGGTCACAGGATCCCATCAAGAGAAATGTCCAATTGACTCTTAAAGGAATCCAGAACAGGTGCTTGCACAGTGGCAGTCTGTTCCAGGCCTTGGGGGCTCGGACTGTAAAGAAGTTCTTCCTTATGTCCAGTCTGAAATGGTCTTGGAGAAGTTTATGACCGTTTGACCTTGTCATCCCATGGGGCACTCTAGTAAGCAGGCATTCCCCCAGATCCTGATGTACACCCCTTATATACTTATAGGCAGCCACCAGGTCACCCCTGAGCCTGCGCTTTTCCAGGCTGAAGAGTCCTATAGCTCTCAGCCTTTCATCATAAGGCCTGTTTTCCTGACCTCTGATCATGTGCATGGCTCTCCTCTGGACTCTCTCAAGTTTGTCCATATCCTTTTTAAGTTGTGGAGCCCAGAATTGGATACAGTACTCCAGCTGCAGCCTCACCAAGGCCGAGTACAGTGGGAGGATGACATCCTGGGATTTGCTAGAGAAGCATCTATGGATGCAAGGCAGAGTTTTGCTTGCTTTCCAAGCTACAATGTCACACTGGTGGCTTATATTCATCTTGTGGCCAATCATGACTCCCAAGTCCCTTTCGGCCATGGTGCTAGCAAGCGTAGCACTGCCGAACCTATAAGCATGCTGCGGCTTTTTATTTGCAAGGTGGAGTACCTTGCATTTGTCAGAGTTGAAGGCCATCAAGTTTTCATGCACCCATTTTCCAAGCCTGTCAAGGTCAGCCTGGATCACCATCCTGTCCTCAGGTGTGGACACTTTTCCGCAAAGTTTGGTGTCATCAGCAAACTTGGCCAGTCCACTTCTGACACCAATGTCCACACCATTAATGAAGACGTTGAAAAGGATAGGCCCAAGGACAGAGCCTTGGGGGACCCCACTGGTCATGGCGCACCACAATGATTGACTTCTGTTAACTACCACTCTCTGGATCTGACCTCAAAAGCCAATTCCCCAGCCAGTGGACTGTAATTTAGCCAAGGCCACAATTGGCCAGTTTTTCTATAAGATGATCATGGGATACAAGATCAAAAGCTTTTTTAAACTCAAGATATATGACGTCAATCTCTTCTCCCTTGTCCAGGTGATATGTCACCTAGTCATAGAAGGAGATGAGATTGGTCAGGCAAGACCTACCCACAACAAACCTGTGCTGGCTATCCCTCGAGAAGTTGCCTTCAGCCAGTTTGCCAAGAATGTTTCCTTTAAAGATTTTTTTCAAGATCTTCCTGGGGATGGAGGTCAGGCTGATAGGCCTATAGTTCTCCAGATCTACTTTCCTCCCTGCTTGAAGATAGGCACCACATTAGCCTTCTCCCAGTCTTCTGGCACATCACCTGAGCACCAAGACTTCTCGAAGATCTGTGCTAGTGGCCGAGTATGATGTTTGCCAGCTCCGTAAATACCCTGGAGTGTAAGCTGTCTGGGCCAGCTGACTTAAAGGTGTCCAACCCCTCAAAGTGTTCCTTCACATGGTCTACAGTGATGAAGTGTAACAGTTCTCCATCACCCTGGCCGTCCCATATCATATTGAGCAGGGCCGTCCCTTGGAGCTGGTGAAAAACTGATGCAAAGTACCCATTGACCATGCATCCAATCTAGAATTCTGTTTAAGAATCTTGGTTATTCAGCTAACTGTTTTTGACTGCAATGAGCACACATGGATAAGAAGAGATTTCCAAGGTTTTTTTCTGGTCTGTGGAAGTAGCATTTCCAAGTTGCCCTATTAATTTCCTGAGCTTCTGTTTAGTTCCTGTGGAAGAAGAGGCAACACGTATGCCTGTCCTCTTAAGTGTGAAGGACAAACTGCAGAACTTCAGTGACAAACATTGTCATTGTAAATTGCAGCCACTGATTCTTTCAGGCAGTTTGTCATTTTTTTCATTGTCAGAGTGCTGGATTACAATAGCTTGCTGTTTAATGCATGAGAGCTGGGGAACAGAAACAGAACAAGCATAAGTCAGCCACTTTCAAGAATCTCCTATTTTGTGACTTTATTTTGTGTGAACAGCACTGTTGAAAACACTAGGAAATTCATTTAAACTAATGGTGAGCTTAAAAGCTAGGGACAGCCATTCAAAAAGCCTGAGCCTGAATTGATTCATTCTTTGCAGGTTAGTCTAACCTGGCTAGGCTGAATCAGTTTGTAACAGTAAAGACATCCCAGAAATGCAGGCACATGCCTGCAGTGGCTCAAGCTAGAGGCCAGGGGGTGCTCGAGGAGCCCTCTCTCCCCTTCCACAATGCTGAGCTAAGGGTGGGGGTGGTCAGGCCCTGGCAGGACACTGTAATTAGGGAGGGGTCCTCCCCCTTCTGAGCAGCCCAGCAGGCAGTTGATAGGGATAATAAACACTGTTAACTCAGTGTTTATCACACCATCAGAAAACAAAGTCTCTCTCCATTACTTCAAGATATTCTTAAACAGCTTTTCCAAAGAAGGAATGAGGGACATCACCAGCTGGCATGTTGCTCCAAAAATCCCTAAGCCCACAGTCCTGTCTGCCATGACATAGACCATAGCCAGCATGTGGTCTGCTAGCTAATGCTGAGAGGTGTCTGTGTAAGACAGAGGAGAAGGGTGGGGAGCAGGAGGAAGCCAGGCAGACCCGCTGTACATTCAGTCTCTGCTGGAGCTACAGCCAGGGAGCAAAGGGGAGTGGCCAGCTCTGCTGGGCTGGAGCAGAGAGCAGAGCCCCACACAGGGTTGCAAAGCAACTGGGATGCTGGGGGAATCTGTTAGGGTAACACTATGTGGATTTAAGGGGAGCATTGACTCTGCAGCTGAATAAAGGCATGACCTGTGGCCTAGATCAGGTGTAAAGACAAATGCAAATTTAGTTTCAGATTTAGATTCTTGCAAGATTCTAGCCTTGATTGTCAACAGCTTCAGGAGGTCAGCTGACCTTGCACAGTTCTGGAACTGGGAAAAGAAATTAGGCCCTCCTGTGTTTTGATCTGGTGAGTGAGAAGCCAGATAACTTACCCCCTGCTCCCCTCTAGGAATTTGAATCACAATGTCATGTCCTCTTTTGTCCTTCAACACCTCCCAAAATTCCAAAAAAAAAAATTTTATTACTTCAGTATCTGAATTGTGCTACCATCACTTGAGTACTGTACAAAATCATTTCTCATATCTAAGGTACCTGCAGCAAAGTCTGAGTTTCCCCTTCACTCTTCCTTCTCTTCCTATTCATTATCCATTGCCTTTCACACTAGTACAAAATTAGTGTAAAGCACTGTGTAGTCCATGTGATGACCATTTGACACCTATTTGGATGGAAAATCTAAATTAATAGCAAAATACAAGATAATAGAGAATCAGTCCCAAGTTTCCAGGTCAAATGCCTTTAGGCTTACTATCTTTCCTAAAATTGTAATTATCCCTGGGGATTGCATTGACCTTAAGAGGCCTTGGTATTGAAGGGAAGAACCTCATCCCATATGATGTGTTTCCGTCCCCACTTTTGATATGACTCTTGAGGGGGTGAATTCCCTTTCCTAAGTGAATGGAAGTTTACACAGTACTAATTCTTAAAGGAGACATAATGAAGACAGTAGCTGTATCTTAAAACATATATTGGTGTACGTATTATTGTATTATACAGAAGTCATCCTTTAGTCTTTGTTTTTATGAAGTCCAATGCAGTATAGTCCTGGTCCTTAAGAGTCACTTCTTACTGCAGTCAAAATTATGATGAAGCATATATTCAAGTCATATTGTTACTAAAAAGTAGTTACTTCTGGTTGCCGGTGACAGAAATTGGACCTGATGACACACATGATCCTTTCTATGCTTTCAGATTGGTAACTCTGCTGTATTGTTTTTCTGTGTGTTTACTCGACAGGAGCACATAGTCCCTCAATGATCTCATTCATTGAAGCACATTTATATAGAGTATAAATGAACTGAGTCCTTAGCATTTTGATAACCTTTGGTGTTGTTTCTTTCCTAGGATGGATGTCCATCACTGCATTGAAATATGGGTTTCTCTCTGCTTCTCACACATTGAAAGAAACTTATAATTAAGGTAAAGAAATAGTTAATCCTTTTGTTTTTGTATAATCCTGTTGTTTTGAAGGGGTTTTTTATGTGTGCTCATGTTTCTTGAAGAAGCAGGATGTAGTTGTCTGAATGCGCAATCTCGTAGAAACTTTTGTGGTTAGAATTGCTTATTAGCACCAGAATTGCACAATAGCACCAGTGGCCTGTTTAGGTTGATATCAAAGATATGTAGTCCTAAGACTTAATATTTTGGCAAACCTGGAGGAAGAGCTTGTGAGAACAGATAAGGTGTCTTTCCATAGGTCTAGACCTATGAGTTCCAGGCCCCTACCAAGCACATGCTGAAAGCAAGCACCAGTAAAACCAGCTGTAAATGGGCACTTGCTTATCTGGGCTGGGAGTCTAAGGTATCTGGATATAACACAAGCTGCATCACTTCCTTGGATGCCATCGGCTATAGAAACTGGTGTGCCTTAACAATACTAGACCAGTAAACTTGGGAAGCCTTAACCTTGCAGGAAATGATTGCATGTTGTGCAGAAATTGTGTGATATTATGTTTTGGGGGTTTTTTTCCAATTGCATTCACCCTGATGGATGGTGAGGCCCTGGGTACTGTGGCTGAATTTTAAACAGCTGGGTAAAATTTGAAAAACACCTACATGATCTGTGACCCTAACTGCTACAAAAGGAAAATAAGACTTAAGTAATTTAGGAGCTTTCTGAAAACATTACCTGTAAACCACATTTTAGGACTGATATCAAGTATATGTATTTATCTATCTCACAGAGGTGCACTTTCTTAAAAATACTGTTGCTGAATGGACAATGTTAGTGGATCAAGATGAAAATAAGTGTTTGATTCTGCAGGCCAGGGGCCATAAGCATGAAGAAATAGCCTGGGATTTTCAAAGAATCTGAACATAAATGAATTGAGTGCACAAGCACAAATGAAACTCAGTGTGGGTTGTGATGCCTGCCTCCCTTACGTTCCTTTGAATTAGGTAGAGAGCTTAGATGTAAGTAGAACGTAGGAAAGATCCAAGGCCATTTTTAGAAATAAATGGGCTTCAACAAGCCTTTTGTCTTTATATATTGAACTTTCACTTTAGTATATACTGCAAGGTATTAAGCTCCCATCGTCTATCAGTTACATTAATCTATGGGAGCATAGACTTTCCTTCCAAAGAAATCTCAGAACATTGCTGCACAAGAACATAATGATAGAGATTCTCCATGGAAATCTTTCAGTGATTAACATCCCACTTCTTTCTTTCAAACATCCCTCAAGCAATGGCTTCATCAGAGGTGAACTAGGATTGCAGTTCAGCATCTGGCAAGGTGCCACCTTCTCTTCTGAGTGTGATCCATTTGACCCACAGAAAACATGAAGCCTGCTGCTGTTGCCCTCTAAAAGAGATCAGTTCCTGTCATCTTACAGATTCATGTTACTTTAGCTGAATGTAAGGGGTCTAACACCAACTTCTGAGTTGTTTGTATATAATGGATTCAGGAAATGTTCCACTTGTTGGAGGGATATTGCCCTATATGCTGTCCCTTTATTTCTTTATTGGAACTCCCATGAACAGGGAAACTGGGAATTTGGTATGGCAATCCTTGCAGAGGATAGCTGTTCATCAGGTGCTGTGCCACACTGGTTTTCTTCTGGCTTCAAATAATATGTCAGGGAACATCCCATTCAGCTTCCGAGCACCTACTCCTTGCAAATGCTGTTCCATGACTGGATCTCCCGATATTCAGGATAGGGATTGTCAGCCTTTCCAAACTAGCTTTCCTAGCTTTGAGTCTCATGCAGATGGGCTGTGACTCCATATAGCCTTTCCATTGCATGGCATCCTTTATCACCTTGGCTCTTGTGACTTACAAAGTTTAAAATGGTCCCATCAAAATCTTTTTGTCACGAGATAGCTGTCATCTGAAAATACGGAGAGAACAAAGTATTTTTTTTTACAAGCCTTGATATACTTAACTTGCAGTTTCCTTCTTCACATTTGTCAGAAATGCACTTTTTGCTGACATGTTATGTTATTGCCTTTGATTGCATAGGTCACATTTTGTTACATCTTAATGTTTAAGTTAACTTGATTGATGCAATTTGACAGATTGTATCAAAGATATAACACTAGTAGCCCCAGATTTTGTTAGCACAAAGAATCTCTCTTCCTCTGAAAATAAAACCGTACTCCTGAAGTTTCTCGTGCTGGTCTTATATCTAAATATTAGTGGATTGTTTTAAAAATATTGGATGGAGGTGAAATATATGAAACTGTGATACTGCTTCATTTAGCTGGTTTTCAGCAGCTGTTCGCCTGATACTGGGCTCTCATACATGAGTTTTCTAACAGTGGCCCATTGACTTCTCTGGATTTACACCATTAGAAGTGAGCTTAAAAACAAGTCCACCAGTTTTAAAGCATGACAGCTGTTGGATAGCTAAGTAACTTCCTCATACAGACATTCCTTGGGACCAGGATCTTTGAATACCCAAAATAGAAAGCTTCACAGTTTTTATGGATGACTCTTCATGCTCCATGGTACAGAATGTTTGGGTGGTATTTATTCTCCACCGTCCTACACCCACATGTTGAATGAAGATGATCATGATTCTCGGAGACCTTGTAGCGACAGGCTGCTTTTACTTACTAGTAAAGCATGCAACCTTAAACTGTTAAAGCATAAAAACAGAAAGAGGTGGGAGTGAAATCACTGTACCCTGATATTCATCACCAGGTGAGACCAAGCATCTCTAACAATATGCACAGTTCTCAGCTCCCACTGATTTCACTAGATGTCTTGTGCATATGCATGAGGCTCAGATTTGACAGAAGTTATTAATAAAGTGTAAGTGGCATTATAAAAACCCAACTTGATTGAATTGCATGTGTTAAAAGGCACAAGTGAATTATTTTGCTTGCCTGCACTCTTGGAGGTGAAAGGCGAGAAACTAAAGACTCTATTCATAGACTTATCCACTTAGACAAAAAAAAAAAATGTCTTCTCCTCAAGAAAGAAGTGACAAGCTTATCAGGAGCTGAAATGTTGACACCATGCTCCTGAAAATTAAAATGAACCTATTGATAGTATGGCCCAGTATCAGCCAGTGTGATCTTAAGAAGGGGTTAGAATAAAATCCCTATGAGAGGGACAGAAGCATATTCTCCTGGGAATTTATTTTATGAATACATCTGTTACTTGGTGCAGTCTGGTCCAGTCTAAAAGCAGCCATTTTGCAGTTCAGGAGTATTTTTATGAGTCATTTCTGAGTGTGTTGATTTATGGAGAAGTGAGGGGATTCTCTACCGGAGGAAGGGGAAGGAGTCCAACCTTCCCCTCCTTTGGGTAAGAGACGTAACCAGAATCCCCACTCCAGGACTCCCATTCAACTGAATGGTGAGCACAAATAGCCCTGTATTTGGTGGTGTTTAATGTCTGGAACCTAACAAAGACACACTTTATGTTCCTGTATTTTTGTCAAAGATCCTTGGGTCAGGGATCTTGGCCCACATTCAGAAAGACCCCTGGTTGGAGTCACCCTGAACATTTTCTTGTCTAATATGTAGGCAAGAATTCCCCTTGGGTTTCCGTCCCTTGAACGGTACACTCAGTGGCTTTGGGTTTAGCTTCATAGTGGCATTCATGCTAAGTAGAAGAGTAGAGATGCCAGTCAATAGGAAGTGTGGGAGAAGGGAACCTTGTTCTCCCCATGGAGCTGGGCAGCACTGACACTATCCCATGCAGTCCTGAGTTAAGTGTTTCTGGTACTGCGAGCTTCCCAACCTGCACTCTATTATTGTAAGTCATGGCTTTGTTGAATCACAGGGAGGGAGGAGGGAAAAAAGAAAAGGAAGAGGGTCTATCTACACTCTACCAAGTAACTTAGTGGTTAAGGCATTGCCCAGAAAAGGCCCTCCTTGCCTGCTGGGCAGCCGACAGTATGATTCATGAGGCCAAAAAGAGGAAGCCTCACTCCAAAGTGTAGGCACTGTCTTGGAGGGAGGGAGCCCCGGATGATTGGCCTTGGGTCCACTTATTCATTTTATATTAAATAGGTATTCAATGCGGGTGTAGGTTATAGCCGTCACCCCCATCCTTGGTGTCAGGACATAGGCGGACAAGGTTCTTTGGGTAAGTATGTTATCTTTTATTATTAGATATCATCTTATTTTATTAGATATATTTTTATTAGATATCATATTCACCCAAAGAACCTTGTCTGCCATAGGTATTGGATGAGATTCATCTCACTGTGCTCACACTCCCTCTTGCTTGTGACTCCACGACTCCTGTATTCCTCTCCTCCCAGTGACCTAGTTTCAGCAGGTCAAAAGTTTTCTGAATTTTTTTCATGGGGTCCTAATCCTAATTTCAAAATATCTAAATTCACTGTGAAATCGAATTTTATAATGAAAAAGGGGGAAGTATGTTCCAGTTTCTTTTATTTTGTCCTTTTTTTTCTTTGAGACTTTAGGACTTGTGTTTTCAGCTTCTCTTCGCAATGAGACAGCGACTTTTCGTTATGATGGTAAACTGCTGTTCCCAGTCACAGGACTCCAGGAGCCATCAACAAAGGTTGCAAGCCTTGTGATAAAATACTGAGCATTGCAAGACTTGGATTTGGCTCCAAGCAGGAAGCTCAAAACTTGGTCTATCCATGGTGCCATTAGTGAGAGGCCACCAAGAAGCGCGATAGTACGACTTAAGTTTCCACACCCATTCAGTCCCTCACCTTGTGGATTCGGAGCCCTGGTTCAAGAAGTATAAGCCCTTGGTAGTTGTGAATTCCAGCAGTACACCAATCTACTGCAGCTTACTCCTTGCCCCTCCTGGGAAAGGGGATGTACAGGTTAAGAGAATTTTAGTTTTAGTAAAACTTGAAAGTATGCACTGAGTCATATGTTCCAGGAGGGAGAATGCTTTAAGGTGGCTAATGCTATTACTGTCTGATGGAAAATCAGGTTTTAAGGCCTATTTGTTTTCTTGTCTCTCCGTGATGTGACAGTGGAAGGTGATGGCTGCAGTTAAAGGGAAACATTAGTTACAATGCTGTTCATAAATATAGTTTGTTCGGCAATAATGTCCTATCTGCCTGCTTTTTTCCTTTCTTCAGAAGACAGTTCTTTGCAGCTCTTTGATTTCTGGATTTTTTTATTCTTTAAAATCGTTGTATGATTGCAAAGAGGATCTGCAACTTCAGGTTGACAAATTGAGTGTTTCAGCAGGCCTTGCTTCCTCCAGAGGTGTTTGCAGGACAAATAAGAATACAAGCGTGGTTTAATAATGGACTCAATTGCTTGAAATCACACATTGTTGGCCTTGGACTGTATTTATCTGGAACATTTCAGAAGTAAAACACACAATGCAGTCCTTGAAAGAAGGTTCACATTCTGGGCTTTTTTTGGTTTCTTGAGGTCTTGTGAAAGATTTTCTGCTTTCTCTGGGTGCTTTTGGTAAAAAACAAGCAGAGTACCAATACTTCCTGATTGCGATGAATTGAATCTGGGGTCCACATATTTACATGTGCCCACAACATGCTTTATCTTCTGAATCTTTGAATCATGTTACAAATGCAGATCATAGAAAGTTAGGATTGGAAGGGACCTTGGGAGGTCACATGCAGTCCAGCCCCCTGCTCAAAGCAGGACCATCCTCAACGAGGTCATCTCAGCCAGGGCTTTGTTCAGCCAGGTCTTGAAAACCTCCAAGGATGGAGATCCCACAACTGTTCTGCGTAACCTGTTCCAGTGCTTTGCTACCCTGCTAGTGAGAAAATTCTTCCTAATATCTAACCTAAACTTCCCTTGCTGTGACCTGAGACTGTTGCTCCTCAAGGTAGATGAATGTTCATGTAATGCCCACATATCTGCAAATATGAGTTCTTGTAAAATGCCAGTATAAGACATTTTTTTTGCTGGGGACACCTGACCCAGTCAAAAAGTGTGGTGGTCAGTTTGAGAACAACAAAAAAAAAAGGGTCATTTACTCCCATTCTTAAAAAAAAAAAGGATTAAAAAGAAGTTCCTGTTTTACCATATATTCTCATATACAGCACACATTTTATTCCCCCAAATGAGCCCCCCCTCCAAATTGGGGTGCATGAGTTAAGCAGGGAATCTGATGTTCTGCCTGTGATAGGAGCACCAAGCTTTGATTCCTGTTCCACAGCGCACCAGCTCTGCTCTTGCTGTTCACCCAGCTGAAGGAGCCATGACCCATTGTTCTTCATTTCACAGGTGTTAGCAATCATCTGTCCTTTATAATGGTCATTTCACTGATCAAGCTAATCTTTCTTAGGGCATTTTTTTCAAGATCATAGGTCCACCCATGTAGACCCCTCTTCAACTGCAGCTAGGGTTTAGTTAAGCTGGAAAGGGAGAGTAAGTAAGTTGAAGAAGTCTCTGTCCTTGCTCTCTGAAGTCATATCTCTGGGGGGAAAAAAAGATTTTTTTACATAATGCCTTTCAAAAACAAGGTGCAGCTTATATCTGGGGGCATTTTATAGGTGAGAAAGGATGGAATGAGAAAAGGAATTTGCCTTTTTAGAAATATTAGCTAATTTATTCTCTTTATTTTTTATCTTTAATGTTGTCAACCATATTTTATAATGCAGTATATGTAATTACATTGCAGTTAACAAGTAATCATGTTAAAAAGGCATTGCACATATGCTTTGAAGTTCCTATAATTAACACCAATGCATACAACCATTAAGCACCCTCAGAAAGATGACCCTGAGAATAATTACAGACAGTGTAAGCACCTGGATTTCAATAGGACAGATAAAGAACACTGAGGGGGTAATAAGTAATTTGCTCAATGTTAAACTTGTGTAGTAATAATTTGTTGAAAAGCAAAACCACATAGTATAATTATGCTGCAGTTGTAAGTTAACTACACTGAAACTGCACCTTCTGCAGTGACTTTCTATTTATGGATGTCTAGTCATCATCCTTGAAACTTTGACGTTACATCTTGGATAACAATATAATGCAACTCTGGTGCATGTTATTGCTACACATCGTATGAAATATTAGAAATGCAGCTGAAATGAAATGCTTTGGGGGGGGCAACAGTATATGGTAATTTTTTTTGCAATGAATAAACCAAGCAGGAAAAAATACATGAATAAAATGTATAAGAATATTTATTTTATTAAACTAACTAAACAGTTGGAAAAATTGTTCTTTCAAGCTTTTGGGCGCAAATACCCCTTTTCAGGCGTAGGGAAAGTCTGACTTTCCCTGTGCTGCAAGACGGGCATTTGTGCCCAAAAACTTGCAAAGAGCAATTTTTCCAACTATTTAGTTGGTCTAATAAAATCTGTCACATCTACCCAAAGAACCTTGTCTGCCTACATCCTTAGACCAACATAGCTTCAACCAACAACCATATGAATATTTATAAAATCTGGCAAGCTGTTATCTGAGCTGTTTGTCAGGTATGGCAGAAAGAAATGAATGGTGACACCTTAGAGATAAACTGGTTTAAAGAGTCTCAAGCTTTTATAGGCACCAATCTACATCTGAATAAACTGATGAAGTAGATTATTGCCTATAAAATGTCATGCTGCTCTGAGTCAGTTGGTGCTACCCTGCCCTACATCCTGCATATTTTCAAATTAACACTGCTAACCTCCTTTCTGCACATATATATGTATATTACAAATGTTATAAATATACATATGTGTGAGGGCATGGAAGAAGCATGGCCTTTGGAAGAGAGAAGTCTTGCAGCTTAGAACATTTCTGGCTTCATTATTTTCAATTATGAGTTGTATGCATTGTCTAGAACAGCGCTGCTCAACCTTTTGATTCCACAGGTCAAATTAATGGTACAGGACCAGTCTGAGGGCCAGGATGGACCTCAGGTTCAGGACTGCAATGCCCCTGTCTGGCTCCACGTGCTGGGATTGGGGACCCAGGACCCTGAGCTGCCTCTGCTAGGCTCCACATGCCAGGATTACAGCCTTGGTGCCCCTCATTGCCTCCACCTGGCCTCATGTGTGGGGACCAGGCTCTTGGATCTGCTCACCCTCTGCTGGTCTCCATGAGCAGAGATCAGGGCCCCAGGGATTTGTGTCCAGCCCCATGTGCATTACACTGCCATGCGCCTCCTAGGCCCATGGGGAACCGTGGATGACAAGACTCTGGATCTGGCCCATGGGCTTGGGGATGAGCACCCTAGGTCTATAGCTGCTGCCCATAACAACAGTATCTTTTTGCATCTCACTCTGCCCATGGTTCAGATAACCACCCTTGTTTGGTAAGAGCATGCCTAAGTGCTTTCCTGAATAAGGTATGCTTAAGCGCTTTCCTTTCCTGGCCCCTTGCTGCTGAAATCAAGGCTGAAATCTCCTAAGCCAAACTGGAGTTCCTCTGAGCTCTCATTGTACATTTTTGTTGCTGTAATAAGTAGAAGCTATAGTCAGGGCCTAGGACTCCAGGCACAGTACAAGTACAGAACTAAATTTTGGTCCAGAAATTATGCTGTAAAGCAGTGGTACCCAGCCTTTTGACCTCACAAGCTGAATGACTGGCACAGTATCCAGCAGCTGGATGGAGTCTGTGGGTCTGATCCAGCATGAAGTCCTGGAGCTCAATCTGGCATGTAGGAATTAGGCTGTGGACCTGCACATCAGATTGCACCTTCACTGGATGTAGCCTGCAGCCCTGGCCCCATGTACCAGATCAAGCCCTGTGCTGGACTGGGCCCTGCCCAAGATGATGCCCATGGCCCCAGCCCCATGTGCCATATCATTTGGCCTGCAGGGCTTGGATACTTTTTGGCAAGGGAGAAGTGGCAGCATTAAATGCCACCGCTTCACTGCTGCCAAATTTCCAGACCTGTGGGAAATGCTGTGGGTTGGAAGACACAGCTCCATGGGCTGGAGGTTGAGCGCCACTGGTTTAAAGCATAATATGTAATAATAGATAGATGCAGATACACAGATGGCTGCAAACAAGGTTACAATGAGATAGTACTGCTTGCTGTTCTTAGCACGCCAGCACCTGTACATTATCCATGGTGTTAGAACAGATCATTGCAGATTTTTGTTAGATAATTATTAAATTGCATTTTATACATTTTTTTCATGGTACAGTCCTCCAGTATACCTGGCCTGCTGCCCTTTACAAAACCAGAGCAGACCTGTAACCCAAGTTTCTATATACATATATGTTGTCAAGAACTTCTAAAAGTCTAATTACATCATGGGTACATCCTTTCAGTTCTCACAACCTGTGATGCTCATTTAACCAATAACAGTTTTCAATACTGATATTAAAGGATGTGTTTCAGTAACACAAAATAACTCAAAGAATTAGAAGATAATAATAATATCATGGGCAATGGCTGTCGATTTCTTTTTCCATGTAGTGACAGGCTTTGACTTAGAGCTTGCAACTTTTATCACATAAGGAGAATTAAAAAAAAAATAAAATCCAGATTTCAGCATATTTTGCACCTATCCAACTGCAGAGCTATAGAGAGAGAGAGAAAAAAAAGGAACAATGTCTCGATACAGAAAACTATCACTTAATGAAGATGGGGGAGAGAAGTATGTTATGCAAAGCTGAAAATTGATTACATTGATTTTTTTTTTTTAGGTGGCTCTGTATGTGATGCTGTTTTCCCAGTGCCCATCATGTTGTTAACTAACCATGAAATCATGTCATAGCAAAAGTGAATGTTAGATCTTATACTTTTATTCCCCTATATCAATAAACATGACAAAGACAGTGTTTTACTGTATGGAGTAACAGCTCAGCATGTTAATTTGATTCCTTCTCTAGAAACTGGATTTAACAAAAATTATACAGCTTGCATGGCAAGCACATGGGAATTGATTGAGGGTATTTTTATTTCTATGTTCACTGGAAATTCCAATGAATATTATTTCATGCATAGCAAATATTTAGAATAATTATATTCATTACAGTACCCAGGCAGGGATTGAATCAAGCTAGCTGAACTGGTGGCAAAGCCTTGTAAATACATCAGGGAGATGTAAACCAGGGAAGAAGAAGAGCTATTTAGGCTAAAGGACAACGTTAGCACAAGAACAATGAATATAAACTGGCCATGAATATATTTAGGTTGGAAATTAGAAGGCTTTTAACCATCAAATGAGTAAGGGGAGGAAGGCTAAGAGAGAGGCAAACAGGTTCCTTCCATTCATATGTTCCTGTGAGGATGAGAACGATGAGAGGTAGTTAGCCATGCTAGTCTGAAATCGGTCAGAAGGCAGGGTAGATATGTACTTCGTAGACTAACTAAATGAGATGTATAAGGTGAGAGAGCACACAAGCTTTTGTGAACCCAGGTTCATGTCATCAGATGCACAGACAAGAATGATGGCATCCAGAAATGCCCTTTGCCTTAAAATTCCCTTGGCAATTAGTTGGAAAGTAAGTTAGTCACAACTGCTTCTTGTTCACGAGAAATATATTGGCTATATATGAAACTGCCTGACACACTGAAACACATTAGTGGAAGATTAAAATATGCAGATGCAAAATTAGTAACCCAAGCAACATTGCAATGACAGGCAGAGAATAATTCAGACGTATTAAAATGGACCAAGAGTTTTTTACTACTTTTGCAGCTGATCTTTCTAATTTGTTAAATTTGTTGCACCCGGCCATAACTACTAGAAACTTTTTCCACCTTGGTGATACAAGACTATCTCCAATTAACTGTTTCTGAAGTTTTGTCATCTACAAACTACTTTTAAAACATGCATACTCTGATCCAAAGGCCCCTGAGGTTGAAGGAGAAACAACTAGCAACAGCAAAAGCTTTGGAGAGGTTTATAAATAAGAACCTCCTTTGTACTCGGGCCTTGTTCTGTGCAAAGACAAGAATCCCCCTATCAGAGGTAATTTTTGCAGTGGTAGAAATGTCCATATCAGGAGTGTTATCAGCTAATGATTCTTATTTTTAATTCATTCACATATTGTGTATTTGGCACATACATTTTCTATCCCTATAAGTTTTTCTCAGGTACCAAGCAGAGATAGAGAACAGCAGAATTAAACTTTCTCGCTAAGATGCCTTGCAATGCTAATATTCTCCTCCCCAATTCAGGACCCTGGGAAGGCAGGAATAACCATTCTAGTAGAGCTGTCATGGTCATAAGTAGATGTATCAGCTCTCTGTAAAATTTGTCCCTAAATATTCATATGTTTAACTGGCTCTATTTGTAGAGCACCGTGCATTTCCTCTAAACATTCCTGGAAGACATTTCCTAGCTGTAGGTATTGAATTAATCAATCAACCTTTATTTTTATAGCACCATTCTGGAAAATCCACTCATAGCACTTTCCAGTAATAGAGGTAAGAAAAAAAGAAGAAGAAGAATCTATACTATCCAATTAAGAATAAAACATCTGTCTTCTTGATTATATTTCTAGAAGACATTTGAGTTATGGATGTTCAAACTGCTATTACATTGAGGAAATCCTTGGCTTCATGAGAGCTGACAAAACTGCATTGAAAACAACCAATTTATATATTGGGTCAAATGGAGATGGTTCTTGCTAGACTCTTTTAGTCATTTCTTGAAGTGGCATTGGAATTAACACTCAAGGAAAGGCTACAGCACTATCCACCATTGCCAAAAAAGGTGTGGTTAATAATTAATTTTTAAAAAGGGTTGGATGCAAACCCCAATAGCTCTCAAATTACCAATTATTCTTCAAGGCAAGGCCATAGAAGAAATAAGTCAGTTCCATTATTTTGACAATAATGTATAAGTTAGAGGAGAGGTCCAGAAGAAAACAGTGGCATGAACTGGCAAGAGAACAGCAAGTTTTGGTCCTCAGAAGTCTATATCCTAAAGGCCACCCTGAGGAGTCTTCACTATTATTTTCACCTTAATATCTGGATGGGGAAGATGTAGATCCACCAAGAGTATAGACAGATCAAATGTTTTCAAAAGCAAACGCTTTACAAAATAACTAGGTTTTCAGTAAGATTCAATGAGATCAAAGTTCTAACAAGTCCTGAGTTTTATCAGAGTTCAACAGAGTGGAGCAGCTTTACTGCCACTTTTTTGGGCTGGTGCGAACGAATATGAGCTGATGTTGAGGTACACTCAGATGCATCTCTCTTGGGACACCTCATCTTGAGGATGCAGTTTAGGTACATCTTATAGGTGCGTACTTCATCTATGCAGATGCCTCATCAGTGATTGCCTACTCATATTATGCATGTGTTTGTATGGCTGGGGGTGAGGTTAAGTGGGACTATCCAATGACAAATTCTGTTGCATTATACACAGTGACAGTAAGTTTATTAGTGACTAAAGCAGTGTCTACTAAGGACCGAGTCACTTATCTTTACAATTTGTGTGCCGAGGGTCTGGAACAGACTCCCCCAGAGGTGGTATATTCACCTACCCTGGAGATCTTTCAAAAGCATCTTGATGCCCACCTTGCCGGGGTCATCTGACCCCAGCAGTCTTTCCTGCCCAAGTGCAAGGGGGCTGGACACGATGATCTTGTAAGGTCCCTTCTAGCCCCTAATATCTATGAATCTATAAATCTACAAATCTCTTGCAGTCAGGATATAGCTGGGCCTTCATTTCCATACTAACAGCCTCCTTCTTTTAGCCCAATTAAAACCTCACTTTCCTCACAGCCTTTTAGGACAAGTGAAAGGCCCCCACCAAAAAAAAAACTCTGGTGAAAGTGTCTTGCATTCAGCACCTCAGACTCCAGGCCTGGACCTGTTGAGACATTCACCTTCTTGTTGCTGGAAGTTATCCTTCTGGTTCTCTACTCTCTAAACCAGAGAACTATCTCTAGAGTTTGAGGACATTTTCTCCACTTTGCCAGGGATTTGCTCCTGTTGAGGCAGGATGCTAAGCTTACCATGTCTGGATTGGACATCCATGCTGCCTACAGTAGGTCAACATCCATGCTGCCCATGCCCATGCCCATGCCCTTTCTCTGCTGTCTCTTGGAACTTGCTGTTCCAAATTAAACTGACCTCCATTTTTATTTCTCCCACCCAGGCCTATTTTGTACTTGCGATGCTAGCATGTTTGTGTCACACTTAGCCTTCCTCCCCTAGCTGTCCTTCAGCTGCTCTCCATAAAGATGTACATAAAATCACCCCATGTAGGACTGGAAGGGACTTCAAGAGGTCAACTAGTCCAACGACCTGATCGAGAGAGTATCATCCCTGGCTAAACCATCCCAATCAGGTATCTGTCCGACCCGCTGTTGGGAATTCGCACAGATGGAGAATCTACAACTTCTCTAGGTAGCCTCTTCTAATGTTTAACTATCATCACAGTGAAAGAGATGATGTCTCTGGGTCTCTCACCAGACCTGGAAAGGGACTTGTACATCCTGGCGCTGGTTCTCTTTAGCAAGCCTTAGCATTAGCCAGTAAGTTGTACTTCATGTCCTTACGGTGACAGGACATGGACACAAGGGTCTCAGCCCTCTACTTTACCTCACTAACAGGTGAAGAAGTTAAAAGATGTTTCTGATGTTTCATCCATTATTCCTGGTATGTGCATGTGAGGGTTTTTCCTGAAGATTTTAAGAACTGGGTAGAAGAATACTGATAGTTTAGTCAGGGATGGTCTTGCTTCAAGCATGGGGATGAACTAGATGACTTCATGAAGTCTGATGCACCCCTAATTTTCTATTATTCCATGTTTCCACTGAGCACCACCCTCAGAAAGTTTGAGCCAAGGCATCAACCACAGTGATGAGCTTGGGGACTGCCTACAGTAGGCCAACATACCCTGCTAATAAGAATTAACTTATTTTCTCCCACATGACATAACTCCCACCCCCACAATTAGCAGCACACCTTGATTTTGACAGGCAGAATGAAGAGCAAAAGATCTTAACTTGAAAATACTCTTGAGTATTTTCATAAGGAGAATATGGGCAACTGCATTATGGGTGGAGCAAAGCCTGTGGCTGCTCTGTTAGTCCCATCACTAGCTACATGATGCATCAGGTGCTGCTGGCTGTGTCCATGCAACTTGGGAAGAGGGCCCTGGCCAGCTCCATTACAGCAGGATCAGCCCTCAGCTGACTCAGCAGGCACCATCAGCTATCCACACAGCTTGAGAAAAGGGGCCCAGCAGCACAGGTCCAGCAGGATCAGGGCCTCTGGTCCTGGTGATGGCAGGAGTGGAGTAGACATTGAAGGGTACAACTGCACTATCACCCCCTCCCCCCTGACCATGTTTCCTCACTTTGGAGGAATCTCCCCATTTTCAGTAGTTAGTTAGAGGGATGAGGTGCATGTCATATGCTAATAAATATAGTTTAGCAAGTTTAGAAAGGAAGAGACCTATTTGGTTAAATAAAGCAAAAGGGAGATCATTAATGCATGAAGAAGTTGGCACACATCCCTTCATATGTACATCAGAGTGTCCCAGTTGCAGGCTAAACTATAATTAAGAAAATACCACTATTTGCAGTGCAAATGGCCAAAAGGTGATCTTAAAACATAAAGTTTACACTGTAAACAAATGACAGGTAGCTACTGCGCTGCAGTCAGAAAGAAGCCGCTTATTTTTGGTGAATGCTCCGGATGTGTCAGCATCAGCACATAGCAAAGTGTCTTGTCATCATCAAGACTTTCTATTGACAAGAGAAAACTTCAGGTTAATTACCTGATTTCTCAAAGCTCTTAGCTATCCACTTTCCAGCCAGTAAGTATTGAACGTTTCTGGATCTCTCTGATTTCTTACAGACCTGTCTGGTCATGTAAGTTCCCAACCATTTACTGATGATTGTCCAGGGAATTCTGTGACTTTCACAACAGCCGTGTGTTTTCTTCTGCTTAAGGTTGTCAATAAATTTAACAGGTCTAGCTAGGAAAAGCATGCACTTGTTTGCAGACATGGGAAACACAAAGACGTCAGATTGCCATTTGAAGTATGGGATTTAATTTGTCAGATTGGGCTGAATGTGAGCATTCCTCACCGTCTGCTCTCCCCTGGTAGAAGGCTCATTAATTACATTCCATATGACTTGAGAAAATGTTACTGTTGGGGAAAGACTGTAGTCTCACAGGATTTGAAAAGGGATTTGAATAGGATTCGAAAAGGATCTCTACATTTATAGCATGTATACTGCTCATCAGTTACCTGCCCTTGGCTGAGGTCTTTGTCTTTTAGGTTTTATCTTTTTTCCACTCTTTTATCCATAGGGTGTAATTCATCCCTGCTGATGCTGGGGATTGAAACATTATGTGCATATGCCCATGCTGGGGTGATAAAGGAAGGCAAATAGCAAGACCCCCTTTCTCCTGCACCGGGTACCACATTGGATCCTGGTAGAGTAGAGATTGCTCAGCTGATACATGGACATGATCAGGAAGACTCCCAGATGCTCTGGCCCTGCCTCTCTGTGGCTGAGCTGGTATAGTTTCTGAGCATCAGCTTGCTTTAGGCTCCTTTTCAAAGCCCGGCTTAGATATCTTGCATTGCTGCACCCAACAGATAGATTTTCTGCCATTGTGGGAACCCATTGTCTTGTTTCCAGCCCTTGAAGTAATCGAGCCCAGAAATAATCCTTGATAAAAACACTGTTGTTTATCTTTTCAAGAAATGTGATGAGCAGCAACTGCCGTCTTCAGTGTAGCATATTAACAAAGATCAAAGACTGATTAATAAATAAACTGGAATAAATGAGGCAGCGTAGCAGGAGGCTAAATAAAGTAGGATGTAAACTAAAAAGCAGGAGGAGGAATTGTGTGATATGCTCAATCTTATCTGGGTTGCATCCTGGCTCCTTCAGGGCTGATTTAGTCCAATAAAGACTGTAACAATTTATATAGTTCTTTGCAAATCCCACTAAAAAAAGTAGTACTGTTTCCAAATCAGATGCAATGACTTTTGAAGAGGGAGTTTAAAATTCATTACCAGTATAAAAACAAATCAAGCTGACAGAAATGACGCTCAAATTTACAGTGCTGCCTGGATCCATAATTGAAAAACCCTGAGCTGCATGAAATGAGTGAAACAGTGCAGAATGAACTCGCAAATGACTTAGAAGATCAGAATTAAACAAATTTGTGTAAATAAATGCCACCTTGTTGGAAGCTGAACATCCATCCCTGTGTGTTTGGATTTTTTGTAAAATGTGAGCCAATACTGCTTGGGCTTAGAAGCCAGGGGGCAACCAGATTGTTTTTTATTTTAATGGCCACAGCGTGTGCACAGTTCTCTGGGCAGGAAGGCAGAAGTACAGGTTGTGTCTGCTTGTAAGCATATTGTGGGTTCAGGTTTTCACAGGCAGTATCCAAATCTTGTTTAAGCAACAGGGCCTGATTTGAAGATACATTGCATGTGAGATTCAGGGGAGCTCTCTATGTGCTGACAGCTTGCACTCTAGGTCCCACTTAGGCAAAATATTTTCTGCACTTAATCATATCAAGAAGCTGATCCCTGTTCATCACAACCATATAGGTGCATTCTTTACTTTTAGCATCTCTTCAGGTCTCATTGATGTCAATGGGACTTAACACATATTTGAAATTAAGCACATAGGATCACAGGGAAGTAGGGCTAGAAGGGACTCTTGCTGAATTTGGGACAAGATTCCCCATGTGCTTAAAGTTAAGTGAAGAGATAAATATTTTGCTCCTAAATCATGTAACTAAGCATAAATTCCCACTGAAATCCATTGCAAAATTTCCATTCACTTCAGTGGGCACATCTACATGAGATGCTGTACGGTACAATAGTGTAGTTTATTGTGCAGTAAGGACTCCTATACACATACAGGGAAGCTGCTTCTGTTGGAGAAGAGCAGATTTTGACTTCCTCAAGGAACTCATGGGCAGGATCCACTTGGAAGCCAGACCGAGGGGGAGAGGAGTCCAGGAGAGCTGGCTCTACTTTAAAGAAGCTTTACTAAGAGTGCAGGAAAAAAACATCCCAATATGCAGAACAACTAGCAAGTATGGCAGAAGGCCAGCTTGGCTTAGCAGGGAACTCTTCACTAAACTAAATCACAAAAAGGATGCTTATAAGAAGTGGAAATTTGGACAAAACTAGGGAGGAGTATAAGAGCATTGCTCGGACATGCAAGGATGAAGTCAGGAAAGTGAAAGCTCAGTTGGAGTTGCAGCTAGCAAAGGATGTGAAGGCTAACAAGAAGGGTTTCTACAAGTATGTCAGTACCAAGAGGAGAATCAGGGAAAGTGTGGGTCCCTTACTGAATGCAGGAGGCAGCCTTGTGAGAGATGATGCAGAAAAGGCTGAAGTGCCTTTCTCACTTCAGTCTTCACAGGCACAGTCAGCTCCTAGACTACTGTACTGAGCAGTACAGTTTGGGGAGGAAGTGAGCAGCCAACAGTAGCAAAAGGACAGGTTAGGACTATTTAGAAAAGCTGGACATACACAAGTCCATGCAACTGGATGCGATGCACCCAAGGGTGCTGAGGAAGTTGGCTGATTAGATTGCAAAGCAATTGGCCATCATCTTTGAAAACTCATGATGATCAGGAGAGGTCCTGGATGACTGGAAAAGGGCAAACATAGTGCTCATATTTAGAAAAGGGAAAAAGGAGGATCCAGGGAACTACAGACCAATCAGCCTCACCTCAGTCCCTGGAAAAAAACATAGAGCAGATCCTCAAGGAATCCATTTCTAAGCACTTGGAGAAGGAGAAGGTGATTAGGAACAGTCAGCATGGATTCACCAAGGACAAGACTGGCTCTGTGGATGCGCAGAGACCAGTGGATGTGGTATACTTTGATTTTAGCAACGCTTTTGATACGGTGTCTCACAATAATCTCGCAGGCAAACTAAGAAAGTACAGGATGGATGCATGGACTGTAAGGTGGATAGAAAACTGGCTGGAGCATCAGGCTCAGAGGCTAGTTATCAATGGCTCAACATCTAGCTGGCACCTGGTATCAAGTGGAGTGTCCCAGGGTTTGGTCATGGAGCCGGTTTTCTTCAATGTCTTCACCAACAACCTGGAAGTTGGCATAAAGTGCACCCTCAGCAAGTTTGGAGATGACACCATCTACATTAGTATCTACAGGCACTATCTACAGTAGTAGATATGCTGGAGGGTAGGGATGAGATTCAGAGAGACCTCGACAAATTGAAGGATTGGGCAAAAAGAAATGAATCATGAGGTTCAATAAGGACAAGTGCAAAGTCCCATGCACCAGGACACGCTGGGGGCTGACTGGCTGGGCAAGCAGCTCTACAGAAAAGGACTTGGGGGTTACAGTGGACAATAAGCTGAATATGAGCCAGCAGTGTGCCCTTGTTGCAAAGAAGAATATTATATTTGATAGTGTTTGGTTTAACTTTTGGTTTGAAGCTGTGCATGGAAGTCTATGCACCAGGAACCTTCAAGCCCCTTAAAAAAATGTTTGTTTCAAAATCTGATGTAAAAAGTGGCATGAAGACTCTTAAAGAAGAGTGCAATCTCATAGCTGTAGTGAACTCCTCTCCCTGCTTTGGAATCTCATTGTGGGGCAGGGGATGGCAGATGAGTGAAGGTGTCCTCAAATCAGACCCACACCCACAACGTGTAGTAATATTGTGGGTGCTGATGAGGGAAAGTGACCTTGTGTTATTAAGATGAAACTTTGGTCTAGGTTGAAACTAGCAACAAATCATGATAGGATTGAACTGTCTGAATCCCAATGGATACCATTTCATTTGGCTCTTATGAAACTCCCAAATGCCATTTAACTCTTCGCACATGTAGCTTCAGTGATTAGGTATTTGCAGTTTCATGTTCTGTTCATCACCATCAGCTGTGCAGAACCAACAATCAGGAAGTTCTGAGTAAATGCTAATGCTGATTCCCTCGGTGACGTTCAACAACAGGTCACTTAATCTCTCTGCCTCACTTCCCCAACAAGCTGCCCACTGGGGCAAATGCTTAACAGCCCCCCTTCCATCCTCCACTCCCAGAAGTGTGGTGAGAATCACTTAATTAGTTTGTAATACATTTTTTAAACTAGCCATTTATTTGACTTCTTTTATATTGTGTCCAATAACAAGCCGTTGGGATGAGAAATCTGCCTGAAATCACACTACTTGGTTTTTCAAGTAGACTGGGCAGAAATTTGAGTCAGAGGAGATGAGAACAGAACAAATGAAGCTATGGAAGTCGCATTGTGAAGGTACTTAGTAGTGCTTGCTTTAACTCTCCGCTAAACAACAGAGAGGTCCTGTTTCCCAGTTGCAGAGAGGTACAAAGACGATGGTAATTTCATGATGTTTTGCCGTTAGTTTCAGCGTATCCTTTCAATTAAAGCGTAAACAAATGATAGATCCTCCCTGTTTACTTAAAGTCTTACTGAAAGTTCAACTTCCCAAGTGGGACTTGAACTCACATTATTGCAGAGCAAAAGTTCAAAGCACTAAAATGGGAAACATTAATGTGTCAAGCAACTATGCTAGCACTTACCAGGATCAATTTTCCACTTAGGCAGCTTTTGCCCAATTGTGCTAACTACCACTGAATCTATACCTACTAATGGATCAAAGCTGAAAGGTCAGGAATTGTAAAATCATCAATTCCCAAGACTCATTAATATTACAATTGCACCCACTAGCGTTGCTACTGCAAGGATCTCTTTGCTTGTTTGTTTTCATAAATCTGTCTTTCAATGGGGTTTATGACCCAGATAAAAAAGTTTTGCTATCCAGCTCCATAAGGCTAGCTTGTAAGACTGACTTGCTGTTGTCTATTTACTTTTGTTACTCCTATTTATACAGTGTCCCTACGGAATATTAAACCTAAACTGGTTAAATGACATTAAAAAGGAAAAATAAATGATATTCGTTGTCAAATGATTCTCCTTTTCCATAATCGACCTACTTGGCTGTATATATGAGTGCTTACCACCACAGTGCTTGTCACTGGGTGCATCTAGATGTGCCATTAAGAAAACACGATAAACTCTGGTGCAAATTGCATGGGAGCCAGCTGCTGCCGGGCACAATGTCTACATGTGTGCCTAGGAGTGCAGCAGTTTGAGCCAGGGCGGAGCAGCCCTGGCTTGGCAGTGGGTCTGGGGGGTCAGCCCTGTCCCCTGGTTGGTAGTGGCAGGTGAAGGAGGGGCTGGTTGGTGCATGTGGGTGCTAAAGTGCAGGGCTAGGCAGTGCTAAATCATGGACTTTAGCAACCTCATGTCCCAGCCAGCCCCGTTACTATCTACCCCTGTGTTTCAGCAGTACTATCTTATGGCGGGGGTAATTAATTTACTGTGCCTTAATACTGGTGCACATGTAGATGGTTATACTCTACTGAGGAGATAACTAGTCAACTCTGCAGTAAACTGCATGTCTAGATGCACCCAGTTTCACAGCTCCAACACTTACTCAATTCTTACCAAAAAATTAAGTATATAACTACTTTTGCACAGAAAGAAAACTATGTATATACACAGCTTCATGCTTCTTAGTGTAGTGTGATCATTTTAGTCCAGTCTTGTTAATAGTACAAATATCAAAATATATATTAATAGGATAGGGTGAATACAAAGTTTATATTGAGCAGATCAGGTTATTTCAGAATAATAAGATTAAACATAATAGTCCTTATTTGTCCATTTTTTCCCAATATGTCTGCACTGGTCAAGCTTAGAAGATGCCAAAGCTGAATCTCTAATCTGAAAACGACTACCCCTCCTAATTCTGAGTTGAAGGGCTACAGTGCTGAAAGCCCAATCCTAATATGTACAGGTCAGATCAAAAGAAAAGCACAATCTTATCAAAGCAACCATGCTCAGCAGATTTAGGCTCAAGATGGTGGGAATCTGAGCAACTGATTGAGGATCATCATTTCACATGATTTCTGTCATATGGAGACAGGCCAAAACCTTGCAAGAAGAACATGAGGGACTGTAGTGCTTTCCACTCTTGCCCTCAGACACCAAATCAAGCATAAACCTCATCCATCTGCCTCACTCCATCTGCCAGACTTGTAGCGGCCTTGACTGTATCTTCCTTTATGCGACTGAACAGATACGTCTGCATGAGTGTACCCCCATCACAGTCAGACTACTGCTCTCAATTAGGTTCCTATTAAAGTCTAGGGCAGCAGTCTGCTAACAACACACAAGAACTTGCAGGATTGGAGCCATTGTTTTGTTCTATATATTAATATCTTGAAAGGTTTTTCTTTTCTTCCATGTAACTAATGTATAGGCGTGCCCTAGCTGTACCAGAAACATAGAACTGATGCAGGAATTACCAAACATAATTATATGACTTGCGGTATGAAGGAGATCAGACAAGATGATCATAAAAGTCACTGATTGCCTTAAAACCTACGACTCTTTGAATGTATATATTTTTTTCATTATTTTAATAAAAATCAACCCCTTAAAAGCCTGGCTTGTTTTGCAATGGCATGTTACAGTCTATTGGTCTATGATATGCACTAAGCCTGCTGCCTATAATACATAAATTAAATTATGGACTAATTACCATATGAAAGCTGGCTACTGCAGTAAGTTTGGTAGCAATGTTTTATCCTGCACATTGAAATGATAATAGCTGCACATTATAATATGTTAGGAGGTGCAGCACCATACAACAGAAAATAGGAAGAGCTTGAAGGAAGATTTGTGTAGAATTTGTAGGATAGAGCTATATTCTCTTAAAAAATCTTTGGAACCAGGTGGACTATCTAGCTGACATTTGAAAATTATGTTAATACTCAATACTGCATAGATTTACACAATAAACATAAGGTATAAGTATTCGCACAATAGTTTAAGAGCACCTGATAGGCGTGTAGTTGATATGCTTTCAAAGCTTGTCTAAATAATAGTATTTTATCCTGCAGCTGATCCGTGCACACTACAATAGAATATATATATATCTATCTATATACCATTTATAGGTTAGCTATGGAGAGACTAGCATTCTTCTACAGTCAAGGTTGAAGCTAGCTTCTCATTATAAGCCCTGCTCTGACAACTCCCACTAGCATAATCAGTTATAGGGGAAGCTGTTAGCAACCACTATATTTAGGCTGCCTAATACATTCCATTATAAAAGATTCTGGGGCCTTTTCCTCTGAGAAGCTGTAGCCTGGATGTGTATGAACTGTCCCACACTCTTTATTTGCATGACATACTGTTTTCCACAGGATCCCTGCCTCACAATGGCGAAAGTAAATGATTGCTTGTTTTTGGAACCTAAATAACATTTCAGTAATCTTGGCAATTTCCTTCATACGTAACATTTGCAAGAAGTCTCAGAACATTATGCAACTATTTATACAAAATGGTATACAAATTGGTGGGTGGGGGTGGGAGAGGCAGTTAGAGACCACTTTTGCAACCATCTCCATCTTTTTGATGGTATTAATTGTTTTCTTATCTTTTGATTTTTTTTTAAATGGCATAATAAAAATGTCAAAGGAAATTTAAATCACAGATGCTCTAAGGTTCTGTCTAAAACCGTCAAAACCAAGAAATGTAGAATCAAATGCTTTTTGCGACTCTTCTCATTGTGCCTACAAATAGCAATGGTCTCTTAGCAGTAGATGAAGTGACATATATTGGACATATATGAGGTGACATATATCTGACCTTCCCTTGCCCCAACTTGAAATACACAAATGCAGAGAAGATTTCCTTCCTTTATCTTAGCTCTACAAGGTACAGAAATAATTAGATCAAAGGGCTCTCTAGTAGAAGGTAAAGCAACACAAGTCCCCAACTCCCTTTTTCACCAATGAAAAGGCCACATTGGATGATACATCCATCTTCATTTAGCACAAATGTATCTCATATAGTACTTAGTATTTTCCCAATTTTAAAATGAATCAAAGGCAGAATTTATCTGCAAATGTGGAAGTAGATTTGGGGGAAAGGAGTATCAACATGGCTCTCTTTTTGATAGCATGTCCAAAAGGGCATGCAAACACTGTCATCATAAAAATAACCAACACTGCTGAGCAGGCCCTCTGATATGATGATCAAAAAGGTTTCTTAGAGCCCACAATGCCATTGTGGCATTTTAGGTTAAATAGTCATTTGGATACATTGCATCATGAAGCAGGCACCCATTGTGAAGCCATTTTATATGAAGGACATTCAACCCATAATAGAATAAATAAATAAATAAGTTCTTCTTAATTAAGTTGTGAAATATCAGAATGTTTCCAGTTTTTTTCTGACAATAGTAGCATAATTGTTAGGGCTGTGCGAAATTTCGCTGGCTGTTTCATTTTGATGCTGTTTCAATTAGTTTCAAACTCGAAACAGTGAAATTTAAATGCAGTGAAAGGTTTCAAAACAGCCTTGAAATTAAAAGAAGGCAGGTGAAACATTTTGAGTTTTGAAGCTGGGCTTGCTTGCAGCTAAGGAGAAACTAAGGAGAGGGAAGGGGAAGAGGGGGGAAGGACTGCTTTGATGTTGACTGTGTAGCTGGCCAGTGACTGTGATCCTTCCCTGAGGTCCCTTCCAATTCCAGGGCTCTGGGAAAAGCAGTAGGGCTGTGCGAAGCTTCAGTCCCTGATACGATTTGGTGGAGATTCGACCCAATTCAGAGGCTGAATCTCTGAATCTGAATCAAATCTGGAGACCCTTTAATTTCTTCAAATCAAATCAAAACCCTCTGAATCAATTCAGAGAGATTCGGAAAGATTCAGTGATTCAGACATAGACACAGCTTTAAATGTTTTTTTCTACATACCTCAAGATACCAAGTGGGTCATAAATGCTGAGATGGTGGGGAGGCTGGAGCATCCCACATGAGCGCAGGAGTCTCCCCAGTGCACTTGGCAGCAGACCCAGAAGTGGACCAGAAGCACTTCCAGTCCACTTCTGGATCCGCTGGGGAGTGTGCTGCCCCCCCCAGCCCCCCAGCTCAGTGACTGGTGCCTCTTAGGTCTGGGGTGGGGCACCCAGGGTCCCTCCGCAGCCAATCGCTGAGCCAGAAGGATTGGGGTGGGGGGGGCAGTCACTCCCTAGTGGACCTGGAAGTGGACCAGTTTGCCACTGAGCACATGGGGGGCCCCTCCCGCACTCCTGTGACATGCTCCATGTGCCCCAGCATCACAGCATTCACAAGCCGTGCCTGTTACCTCGAGGGATGTAGAAAAAACATTGAAAGCTGTGTCTGTGACCGAATCGCTGATTCTCCAAATCTGCATCAAATCTTCAGATCTGGATTTGGCCAAATTGAATTGGGGACAGAGATCTGAATCACGAATCAAATCACTGTCCCTGATTAGGGCCAAATCTGAATCTGAATTGAATACAGCCCATTTCTCACACCCCTAAAAAAACAGCATAAAAAGCATTGTTTGAACTGAGCTTTCTCTGTGTCTTCACACTTCACACTTACAAGTGACACAAGTTTTGCTCTGAACAGTACGAGGGGCAGCTTCCCAGAACCCCCTGCACCCATCTCCTGGAAACTTGGCAGGCTTCATGGCCTCAGCAGAGACCGCCGTCCCTGCAGTTTTCATCCCGCTGCACCTTAACACACACACATACAATCACACGTCACGAGTTTTTCTTGTCAGCACCTTGAGGTGTGGGTTCCCAGAAACCCCTGCACCTATCTCCTTGGAACTTGGCAGGCTCTGTGGCCTCAGAAGGAGCTACCATCCCTGCAAGTTTCATTTAAATTAGGCAAGAAATGACAAAGTTATACTTAGTTTTATGCTTCCCCATTATAGCCTATAGGCGAAACGTCAAAACAGAGTCGAAACAGAAAGTTTTGACAAAACGAAGGGGAACAATGCTTTCGAAATGAAATGAAACTCAAAACAAAGCTCTGCCCCATCATAACAGCGAAGTGGAAGTCAAATCAGAATGGTGCTGTTTTGCACAGCCCTAATAACTGTCTTGTTCCAGGTAAAGATCTCTCTCATCCAGAAGCTGAACTAGTTTCATTCTGGTGGTTGTCTCAAGCACGGTATTGCAGACATTGATGCTAAAATTAAGAAGAAAATAAGGACAGTAATGACTAAAGGAATGATCTATGGGATTTTAGCTGAGGAGTTTTCCCATAATAAAACTAAGGTTCTGAAAAATTGTAATGACACAATGATGTGACAGTGGTATATCAGGTGTCCTGAATTCAAGGATGCTTACATTCTAGATTATTGTATTATTATCATTGCTAATTTTTATAGATCTTTGTTCTAAAATCCCAAAGACGTTTCATAGATTTCATAGTCATTTGGGCGGGAAGGGACCCTGGAGGATCATCGAGTCCAGCCCCCCGCTCCAGGGGCAGGAAGTCAGCAGGGATCATAGGATCCCAGCATAACGTTGCATTGTGCAAATATGAAACATAATGCCCTGTCCTTAAAAAAAAAAAAATAGCTCTCTTGTATTAGGAATAATTGTCTTAAGTTTGCCTAAGTCACCTCAGATGGTGTCACTGAATGTCAGCAATCCTTTTATGTCACATATGAATGAGTAAAATATAGTTCTAAGGAAATACAGTACATTTCACTCAAGATTAAATGCCCCAAATCTTAAACAATTCTGATTGCATCCAATAAAATGTGATTTAGAATTTGATATGAAAACCTGAGAAAAGCAAGTGCAGTTTAAATCGTTCAGAGCTTTAAAAAGGCTGTCACCATTGAATTAATTGCATTTTACATCCACATAGCTGGAATCCAGATTAAATCTATGTATCAAAGCAAAGACTAAAATCAAAATATTTGCCACCTACAAATATTTCAAATTACCCACTTCTTTGCAAAGTGTGAGATTGATTCTTCTTCCACCTGCAGTGGAATAAATTGAGAGTAACTAACCTGAAGTCAGTGTAGATTTGTAAGGGAATGAAAGGACAATCGGGTATGGTATAGGGAAGGGCAGACTGATTGAAGTAAAATAAAATCTCAAATTTCCAGCCAAATCTCAAACACCCTAAATGAAATTGAATTCTAAAATATCAACATGTTTTATATACCTTACAGCATTTCTAAAAATATATTTAAAAGTGTCAAACTTTAAAACATACTTCTATTTAAAATGAAAAAAATTCCAGAAGGGAAATTTCCAATATTTTCAAAATTAATTTCCTTCAAAGATTTTGTTCACACACGCCATTTGGGGTTATTTTTACCTTAATGCTTTATGAATCCTAAGTATTTTTTTATTGTAAACATTATTGAATTAAGCATGGAAAATATTTTGGTAACCAAAAATTTGCCTTTCAATAAATGGAAAGGGTTTGTTCTGAACCTATTTTGAACCAAAAAGAATGTTTTTGGGTAAATTTTTTCAGTAACATTTTGCTAAATTTCAATAAAAGGTCCCATCTCTGTAAAAAACTGAAAAAGAAAATAAAATATTGGCAATGTTTGTGAGAGAGACCCCTGATACAACCCTCTCTCCCCCCATCTCTGCATCTCATTTACACATTACTGCACTTTAGTCAATGGAAGCTCCAAGAAATTTGAGATTTGATGTATTGCAACTTTTAAGCTCTGCAAAATAGATGATCTTCCACAGAAGAAATAAAGATCTTACATCCATTCCAGTCATTTCAAAGAGAAAGCTGTAACTGCAGGTAAAACTAATGCTGAACACTGGCCACTGTTTTAGGCCCTCAAATCTTTGCCTTGGGAACCCTCTTCTTGTAACAGTGTGTTTCTTCATCCTTTATCAAACCTCCTCTTAAAACACTTCTTTACTCATACTTCTTACCCTCTTGCCATCTGTTTTCAAGTGTTGTTTTTTGCTCACTGGTTGTATATTACAGGTCCAGAAAGCTTCTGTGAGACTGTTTGATGGAACCTGTACAAAATGAAGTAGAATTACATTACTACATGGTCTGATTTTGAATTATTAATTGTCATGCTGCTCTGCATTTTCTGGATGTGTCCAGATCTTGGAGCAGAATATAAATTCCAGTGGTTCATTGATTTTTTTTTTCTTTTTAATAGAGGGAAAAGAAACGAAGAGGCAGCTAGGGAGATAGAAGATCACAAATCTGTAGGGATGCTGTGGAACTATAGGTTTAATACATTTAAATAAGAGAAGTGTTTTGTTTTTACTTAAACAAAAGTAGGCTGTACCTCTAGTACTCTGTAGCAATGAGTGCAGTATAAATGCTCAGATACAGATAGATTTAGGTAAGAAGGGTAAAGGGATGTGCTTTGGTCATGTACCAGATATAATACTAGTAATCTAATAGTCAAGGAAGCATAGCAACAGGAATGCCAGGAAGTCTTACTGACCTACAGGTTTTTTATGGCGAAATTCAGAAGGGGATCCTAGATTGCTGTAATTTGCACAAAATCTCCATTCCCCCTACAATCCCACATCCATATCCCATCTTGCTTGCTTGCTATTTGAAAAACCTGCTAGACAACCTTAGATTGACACTCATTCACTGACATAGCCCCTTGCCTGTTGCACATGAAATAGCCCTTCTGGGGCTGACTGGAAGAAATTTAGGTCAGCGTAACACATCCAGGAGCTAGCATAAAACATCATGAAGAATCTATACATAAAACAGACCATCCTCCAGTCTAAGATGTATTTCATGCAAATCATGCAGCTGAAACTCCTGTTGATTCATATACAGAAAGGAAATGGGTGGTAATAAGTCTTATGGAAATATGCCCATAACATAACACCTCTCTTAGATATCTCTGCTTTATCCATAGATCTCAAAGGAGTTTACAAAGAAGATAAATTATCACTGAGCAAGCAGGGCTAAACCTATATCACTTTACCCACTTTACCTGTTACTTCACGCATCCTTAGGGTCTCTGCACTAGGTTTATAACTGTGACCGTTTCCTTACAAGTCCTATCTACATTACCTGCTTTTCATTGTGGAGATACCACTTATATATTGTTAGCATCCAAAAGCACTGATTACATCCTTAGGATAGAAATTCAAATTGTGGGGTAGTTATGTGGTAGTAGAGATTAGAATGGCATAGGCATGCAAGTGGTCTTTGCCCTATTTGTCTTTTCAAACTTGGGAAAATGCATTGCACTTGTTATGCCAGCTTCCTTCCAGTGTTGTGACATATGTTTTTAGCAATAAAGGGAAAGGCACTTAGGAGAGGACCAGAAGGGCCTGAAAATATTTGGGCAATTGAAAGGAGTCACTAAGTATGTAATGCTTGGCCAGAAGTGTCAAACTCATCTAGCGCCCCTGGACAGATCTGCATGGGATCTGTACAAGGTAACAGTTGCTGTGGCCACAGGGGTAAATACGGTTGTGTGTTGGCAGCAGGGCAGAGCATCACCAATAGGCTCCATGCCCTGGATTTTGAGGACAGGCTTGACTTGCCTCTTCTTCAAATTCTCAGCCCCTAAACAAGCCATAGACCATATAACATAGCTCCATGGGCCATAAATCTGACAGCGTAGACAGTGGAGAAGAGACCATAGGGATGGACATGAGTCTAAGTGATAAAATATACAGTGTAATGAATGGGAAACAAAAATAAATTGCTAAAGCTTTCAATCAAGAGAATTTTTTTTTTAATTACAATTAGAAGTATGCATGGAATAAGAAAATTGCAATAAGCTTTCTCCCTGAAAACAAGCCTGAATTCAAAATACATGATTATAGGATGCTTCAAAGAGAAGACTTGAAGTAGAAGGGAAGATTTGCCCTTATCTACTGAGGAAACACATAAGAGAACTGTAACTCCAGAGAATCAATTGGATTGAGCTCACAGATAGTTTTCAGAGCTAATAGCAGGGGGACTGCACAAGACTGACATGAGAGAGAAAGCAGAAGAATGAAATATGAACAGATAAAGAAGACAGGTAAGATCGTGACTGTGGGTGATTTTAGCCTCCCTAATAATTACACAGAAACCTTTGAGATATTGGATGATGGTGTGTCAAATGACTGACATTGCAAATGTGCAGGATGTGCAGGAAGCAACATGTTGAGGATTCAGCTAGGAATAATTCATTTCTGGATCTGGTGTTACTCAATGTCCAAGACATTAATAAGCATATAAGAAACCGCTCAACCATTTGACCTAATGTGTAAAATGGGAAACAGATGGCACTTGCTGGAAAGCAAAATCAGTTAGCAGCAGATATTAAGGAGATCTTTGAAGGATAAACCAAGAGAGACTTTAAGAAAGGGTAAATGGAGTATGTGCTGGGAGGGGTCACTCCATGAGAAGCAAAGGAGTGTAACAGTACTTGTAATGAAGCACCTTAGTTACAGTTCTTTTGCAAGAGTCTTTTCCACAAGTCTGTTCACATGCCTTGATTTCAAAGTTAATCACTCTTGTGGCAGGCCTCCTGATTCCCCCACCTGAATCCTTTCCCTTTCCCTAGCCAGTGTACTTCAGTCCAGAATGACAGCGTTCCTCTGTAGGCCAAGTCCTGAGTACTATCCTCCTCCTTGTGCTCAAACAGTTCATTCCTATTCATTGGTGATGTATAGAGGGTGCACGTACACCCCCTGAAATTGGTGGTGCACCCCGTGAGATTGGCCACTGCAGGCAGTTACCATGGGCGGTCGGTGCCTGTGGGTGGTTACCGCTTGCCCCCGCCTCGCCACTAACACCGCCAGCGGCGTCTGCAGGTGCTCACCGATTGCTGCTGGCCACTGCCACCGCTGCCAGAGGTGTTTGTGGGTGATCACCAGTTGGCTGTCACCACCCCCTGCCTCACTGCTGACACCACTGTGGATGCCTGCAGGAGTTCCCTGCTCACCGCCGCCATGCCCCCGCTGCTGACACCACCACCAGAAGGCATGCAACGTTCATGGTCCTGATCCAAGACCCCCAGGCTCGCCCCCGGGGCACCAATGCACGTGCAGCAAGGTTGCTCCAATGTGCTGTAATTAAAGCATGTCAGAGCAGTCTTGATTAACAAGCTCAATCAACAAGTTTCAGCTAAAGCACCCTTGCCTCCATTTTTCAGTGCAGGGGCGCTAATACACGTAACACTCCAGGCGCTTTAATTACAGTAGCTGTCAGAACTGCTCTAATTAAGGTGTGTGTGTCACCCCCCAGACCTCAGTCTCTGCATCTCATTTATACACGACTGCACTTTAGTCAATGGAAGGTCCAAGGAATTTCAGATTTGAGGTATTTTTATCATGTAGAACTAGGCTAAAATCATCCCACTTAGTTGTAACCTAATCTAAATGTGAACCTGGGTCACAAAAGGCGGAAGGTCTAATAAATTAAAACTGGATTGTGAAATCAGGATTCCAAAATGATTCTTACAGATTAGTCTGCAGTTCACAGACTCATAGAAAATTAAGGTTGAAAGGGACCTCAGGAGGTCATCTAGTTCTAGTCCATCCCCCTTGCTGAAAGCACAACCATCCCCAATTAGATCATCCCCGCCAAGGCTTTGTCTACCTGGGTCTTCAAAATCTCTAAGTATGGAGCTTCCAACACCTCTCTGGGTAACTTGTTCCAGTGTGTTACTACCCTCCTAGTGAGAAAGTTTTTTCCTAATATCTAATATAAACCTCCCTTGCTGCAACTTGAGAGCATTTCTCCTTGTTCTGTCATCTGCCACCACTGAGAAGAGTCCAGCTCCATCCTTTTTGCAACCCCCTTCAGAGAGTGAAAGGCTGCTATTAAATCCCTCTCAGTCTTTTCTTCTGCAGACT
>NW_017729032.1:6984709-6989334 GCF_001723915.1 Gavialis gangeticus | reverse complement strand
TCCTTTTTGCAACCCCCTTCAGAGAGTGAAAGGCTGCTATTAAATCCCTCTCAGTCTTTTCTTCTGCAGACTAAATAAACCCAGGTCCCTCAGCCTCTTCTCAGAAGCATGTCCCCCAGCCCCCTAACCATTTTCATTGCCCTCTGCTGTAGGTGAAGGTAACACTCACATATATAAAGTATTACAGTACCTCCTCATCCTGATGTTGAGTTGATCTGTTTTTTCTCTTAGTTTTGAGTAGCAAATCTTTGCAAATTTAGCATGTTCTACACCAGTTGTATATGGGTAATCTGTCCATGGTTAATCCCTTCTAATGAACTGATCATGTCAATCAACAACTCTCAATTCCACTTCTCCACATTTAGTCCCTCCCAACATCTCAAGGCCTACTTTTCCCCCATATCCTTGTTCAACCCTAGGTGTCACTTCTGCATTTCCAGTTTTCCACTGTGCGACAGAGGACAGAAGAGAGGAATGGGATGAGCTGAAATATCAAGAGCTCTGGGAATAATGGACTTTGTAGATAGGAGGGTTTGTTTCTTGGTGTGGAGGTTTGTAGAGCGAGCCAGGGCTCTGTGGATAGCCTGGAATGGGTAGCAGCATAAGATACTTCACTAGTCTTAACCTCTGAATAGCTCCAAAGGTAATTCTCGATAAAGGGAACAACACTTTGTTCATTTAATTTTTAAAAATTCACTTAACCTGTGCCTGAGATGTTGTCCACAAGTGAGTGGGTTGTTTTTTTTTTCTTTAACTCAGAAACATCAAACCCCGACTTAATATGGAAACTGCAGGCATCCATTGGCTGGTGTTAAATTCATTTCTTCCCTGAGCTTCATCTGAGCTTCATTTTGTGCAGCTGACATAGGGAGCTGTTAGAGAACTGACTTGGGCTTTCCAATCTTGAGCTGTTTGTTCCCTAAAATAGTTAAAATAGTTGGAGGACTGCCCTCACTTTTGCCACTAATGCCCAAATCAGCTACACCACCATTCTCCCCAGATCAACACCCCTGCTGTGGGATAGATTGGCATAGACTCAGCTTGGCGTTTCCTCCATAAGTTCTTCCCTAGAAGTTGACAAGGCATATATGTTCCCTTCCATTTCATTTGGGTGCTAAAGGTTCTTCCTCTTTTGTGCCTCCCTGCCTAGGGAGTCATAATTTATCATCACGTCTAAAATTAACTCATTGACCTTTCTAAAGGGTGCAGTCAATATCTATGGCATATGGGGCATAACATTTTAATTTTCAGGTGAAGTTCCACCTCATAGAATTCTAGTTAACATAAAGCATCTGGGATTGAGGATGGGATAAAATTGTGGATGCTTCAGATATAAAAGAAGAGTATCTGCGAAAAGAATTGTGTCATATTGAGGGGGGGGATTGTTACTATATGGATGATTCATATTGTTTTGTCCTGCTTCTTTTGCATACTTTAATATGTATGAATTGCAAATCTGCATAGCCCTAATCCTCAAAATTGTGGGTTCAAATAAAAAAAGTCAAGTTTATATATACGATATAGAATTTGCTTTGTCAGAAATCCACTAAACACTGTTCTTTTTCCCCTTGGCCTGCACCACCAATGTAAAATTTTATGACACAGCTCTAATGTACAGTACTAATAATTAAAAAGAGGATGCATGGGGCAATCTGCATTATCTTCCTGTCTTGTGTAACACGGCATACTATTCGTATGCTTGAATTCCCTTATTGCCTGTGCATGCTGGAAGTAATTGTATCCAGAAGACAGGCTGGTAACTGGAAAGGGATAACTCTTTCCTTACCAATAATGTGTAGGTAGGATGTTATCATAGAAAATAGCAGTAAGGTGCTTTTGAAGATTATATATAAAAAGTGGGTAGTGATTCTTATGCTTATCTATGAATCTCTATACATATGCATATATTGCATATCCCTACTTGGTGTATAAGAGTTCTTTCTTCTTGTTCTGTCTTGCTTAACTTTGACTTCTATATATTCTCCCACTTATAATTATATAAGATAAGAAATTGAGCAAAGCAAAAAAGAGAAGTATGTGGGAACTATTATGCACTAAGTAGAGATGAGTGATTAAGAGAATGAATTAGGTGATTCATAGCATAGTCCATTGGGTGAAAGATAACCTGTAAATAATGTCAATGGAGAGATTTACAATACAATATCCTGATACTGAAACGATCACACTTAAAGATGAATATGTTATATGCTTTAGGATGAAGTAAAACACATTTATTTCTTTTTAGAAATTGTGTGTGTGCGTACAGGTCTGGTTACATGTATAAAAGTGTATACTTTTATCTATAAAATAGCTATGAACCAGTAAGAGGTACACATGAACCTACATAAATACACACCTTTATTTTTTTCATGTGTCCTCTCTTCTTGTTTCTGTTAATTGTTCCAATATAGATATAGATATAAATATATATAGATATCTATATTGATATATAGACCCTACTTGTGAAAAGATTTACATATGCTTAACCTCAATGAAACTATTCACAGTAACATAAAATTAAGCATGTTCACAAGCCCTAGTGAGACAGAAATATTACCTTATCAGCTGCTCCAGTCAGGGAATATGTTCTGCATCCTTCTGTTGGATGCCTAACATACTTTTGTGTCTTAAATTAATTGTATTAATTCATCAAGGATCATGATCTATGGAAAGACCACCCAATTTGTCCCCTCCTGTGCCAGTGCAGATTGGGGCCTTCAATAAATTCCCCAGCTTTTCCTCCTGTCTAATTTTAAGTGGCTTTAGGGTGCATCTACATGAGATATTTACTGCACAGTAGACTATGTATCTGTGCAGCAAACATTGCATGTCTACACATGTGCTCCTATTCTACTGGAGTAAACTAATTTATTCCTCAGCAGAATAGTACAAATAAATACAAGTACTATCCTGCTGCGGAGGTTTTATTCTGCAGCAGCACATCTGTAGAGGCTGTCCCAGCTGGCTGGGGCATGAGAGTGCCTCAGTGCAGGGACTGCCTGCCAGCTAGCCCCACACCAAAGCACTTTTGTGCCCCAGGTAGCCCCTCCACAGTACATTGAGCTGGGGGGGGAACAGCCCCAGGCTGGCAGGCTGACCCCCCAGGCTTCTTGCCAGCTGCATCTGCTCCAAACCGACTCAGTGTGCTCTAGTCCCAGGCACATGTGAAGACACAGCACCCAGGAACAATAAACTCTAGAGTCATAAGCACCAGAGTTTATTCATGTGCATTAATGACACATGTGGACACCCCCTCTAGTGATAGAATTTCCACCACTTCAAATAAAGGATGGTGTTATGGACTTCACCGGGTAGAAACCTTATTTATTTTATTCAGCCTAAAATGAGACAAAAATAAAGAAAGCATGCAATGGATTGAGACTTTTTAAACCCCTGATTTACTTCATATTGGACATGTCTACACAAGAAGCTACATCACCATAGTGACAAGCTACAGCGACGTAGCATCATCAGGCATGAACCAGTAGCTCGTTGCTGCTGTGCAGTAGGGTCAGAAATGACCCAGGGAGCACTGGGACTACACAGTACTGACGGTTACTAAATAAGCCCAAGTACTAAATGATTGTGCAAGTAGGTGCACCGATAGATGCGCCCATCATCAAGGAGATACCAGGATTTTAAACTACATATATGTATAAGGCAAGCCTAAATTTCTGTTCTTCCCATTAGGATAAAACATCCTGGACAGAGTATCTCTGTATATAAAGAGCTTAGTTTGTCTGTCTGTATGTCTGTCTGTCCATAATGCTCTTTAAATGCAAATAGCTTGAAAATTGTAAGAGATTTGAGTCTTCAGAGGAATGCATTTTCTAATCCTTAGCATTTGTTTAGTGACCATGTCAGGATGATCCCAACTTCCAGAATTGGGAAACAAGTCAGGGGCCAAGGCTGTTTCTACTGAGCTCATCCCGGGAGGGTGCTGTGAGCCCAACATGGCAGGGAGGGGCCAGCTGGAGCCAGGCAGAGGCGTGAGGCAATGGGAAAGCAGTGGCAGCCCCATCCTGAGCCCAGATTGGGGAAGGAGGTGCCTGAGGCAAGCAGGGAGGGCAGAGGGAGGAGTCAGCTAAGGAAAAGCAGGAGCTGGGCAGGGGTGCGAGGCAGTGGGTGAGCAGTGGTAGCCCCATCCCAAGCCCCGAGCAGGGAAGGAGGAACCTGGGGGTGGCACGGAGGAAGCCCCAGAGCATGGACGGCTGTTGCAATGCACAGATCTCACCTGCCCTTGCCCTTGCCCGGCAAAGAGGCGCAAAGGAAGTGACCGGGGGCAGCATGGGTGGGTGTACCTCTAGCCCACTAGACAAGAGCGAGTGCAGGAAGGGACTGATATCTTCAAATGGTCAGCCTATTTTATTTAAGTATTTAATTTATTTAATAAATATAAAAAGTAAAATCTGTTTGTTTTTGTTGTTGGAAATTCATCTGTCATTCTTGATGGGCGAGTCACTCATTTTCTAAACAACATCCTTGCTCCTTTGAATCTTCTTTTCTTTTATTTTTTTAAAAAATCTGCATGCATGCAAATTCTTAAGAACAAACAGTAAAAGTTAGTTGACTTTTAGGGGAAGGTTAGGGGAAGATGAGGGCGGAGGATACACCGGACCGGCACC
>NW_017729032.1:6980054-6984490 GCF_001723915.1 Gavialis gangeticus | reverse complement strand
ATGATCTGCTCAGGTCCCTTCCGACCCTAGAAACAATGAATCTATGAAACTATGAACATTGTATCAAACCCGGCAGTGAATATGAGAACCGATGATGTCCTTTTAGCCTGGGACAGGAGCCAAACAGGGTTGGATTTTAAAGATCAGTCACACTAGAAGTCCATTTAGCTCATGTCTCGCAAACTTTGATGCAGTATGCATGACTCCTGTGGCTAATGTCACTGAACAAATGGGTTACTGTCTTCACCAGCTGCAGCTGCCGAATGGCCCTCAAGTGAGAACTTTTATGTTGGTCACAAATGAATTCATACCTGTGGCAAAGTTTCTGTCTGAAAGAAAGAGTCACAATGATCCTGAATTCTGAGCAGATCATGGCAGATGGAGGGATACACACCAGCTTTCCCACCCTCACCAGGTCCTCCTTTCACCTCCATAAATGCCCCAAACTCTGAAGTTGTGAGGAAGTTATACTGACTATTCAGAAATGCTGAAGCAGGATCAGCAGAAGACTTGCTTCACGGGGACCTTCTCTTGGCTACTGAGTACTTAAGGGCTGGCCTAGAACTCATCAGAGCTGTTGCATGCATCAGCAACAGCAATGACCAGAGTGCAACACAAGGCTTCATTGTATTGTCCTTATTTCCCACCATGAACGACTCATGCCTCCTGAGGCTGGGAGAGAATGGCAACTGCCTACAGGTGGCAGCAGCAGTGTTGGCATCAAGGGCCGGGTGGCAACTGGTGATGGCCCACAGGTGTCGGCAGCAACATCAGCAGCAGCCAAGATCAGGGAGGGCACATGCCCCCCCATACCCCCCGCCCCACGCATCGCCTATGTTCCCCACTGACCACTAGCCCTTCTGCTTTGCTTCTGAGAGCAAGGGAAAACATAGTAAAGCAGGAAATTTGTGTGGCAGGTGGTTCCTCCAAAATGCCTGCCTTATTTCTTCTAAGCATAGGTTAAGGACAGCTTTATGGTTTTAAGACAAGAAAAAAGTTCCTTCCAGTTTTCTGGGTTTCCATTGCTGTACTCCAAACATCTTAAGATGTGTTCTCTTATTGGTATAGGGAGACACGTACGGGGAGAAGCATTGTTGTTAAAGCAGGTGGGTATGCATTCATCAGTTGAAGAAAAGACCTCACTTTTTCTGTTTGTTTTTTGATGTTTGCAGTGTAACATTACTAACTTACAGAAATTTTGCTCCTACCTCTTCTCAGTGAACATCTCCACAGCAATCAATAATGACATGTCACCCTAGCCTGAATTTTCTAGCCTATAGCATCTCTGATTCAGGTGTTTGCATGTGGTGCAGGATTAAAATGTGTGGTGTGGACTATGAGAAATGCTAAACATCCAAGCTGGGAACAAAATTGAACAAATGCTTCAAATGTTAAAACAAACTCTTAGAAAAGAAAGGGAAGAGTTTGGGGAATAGCATAAATAATGAATATCTTAGCGTCAGAAAATGTAATGTTTTCCTTTCCAAGCATGGTGTTTTTCTTGAAAGCCCTTCACAGATGTATTTACTTGATCCCACAATCCCTGTGAATTTATTTTCTGACCCCAGAATTTCCTTTGTTTTTCTGATCTTCCCAGAACAATATTGTGGTGGTGGGAGTGTGCGTAATCTAGATTAATGCTAGTATGTTACTGTATTTATTTGCTGGAGATTTGCTTTTGTTTTCCATCTGGTTCATTATTAAGATGTGATATAACAAAAAGGCCAAATTATCCATGAACATACAACTGAATGAAACCTGGAGCTTCCAGGCTCCTGGCATCATAGGCAGCCACGTTTTATAAACCATACATTTATCGAGCATCATCTTAAAACTAGCTTTGTTTTGTTTTTGTTTTTTCCAGCTGTAGGAAGGAGAACTTTATGAGACATACTTATTGCCAATTCTCCCCATTTTTCTGAGAGTGTTGTGATATTTTGTGGTTTTCTTAAAACCACATCTGCTGCAATCATAAGACTATCATCTGGCATTATAGAAAAAAAAATCATCTGAATAAACCCTAAAAATTCCAATGCTAACAGAACACAGAAAAGAGCCCCCAATTTTTAATGCCTTAAAAATAAAAATCAAGACAGTGTTATGATTTTTTTTCAGACCTAGTTCATGATTAGTGAGTCCTTGTGCTTGAGACTAGTGGGAATAAAAAGGACAATAGCGGTACATGCTGAGAGTGTGTTTTGTGTGTCTAGCCCCAAGGCTTCAATTCTTGAAGGTTTTGTTTCACACTGATACGCTTCTTTTGAAATCTTTTCCTTTATTTCTTTATGCTTCTGCTCATCAGAAAACACCTTGTTGCCACTCCTGGCTATATTTTTCCCCCACTAGTGTCAAATATTTGATATTTTTCCTAAGTTCCAAGCTTCATGGGAACTTAAATTATTGTGAATACTCTATTTTTTTTAAGTTTCTGCCTGTCTAATTGCCAAGAAAACTTTGAAAAACTAAACCAGAAGACAAATATGCACCCCTCCCCCCCTTTAAATCAGTGGAATGATTAGGGAGAGGAATTACTCACATTTTTTCTGAACACTTGGGGCTCATATAAATTTGAGCCATCTTAATGTTTCAAAATCCATAATGACATAAATATGAGTGAAGCATATAAATATCAAAATTAATTCAATAGAAGTGAATTGGAGGACCGTGGGCTGGCCTTTCAGCATCAGTGAAGATCACCCAGTATATAGACATGTTTTTTAACAGGTCATGTACTTGATTTGCCCATAAACGATAACGGTTCTGATGGTTACAATGTATGAATTCTTGCTTTTGTTTGGTTTGCTTGTTTTGGTTGGGTTTTTTGTTTTGTTTTATTTCGAAGTGTATTGTATTGTGAACTCATCTAAACAATCTGGAAATGCTTGTATATCTCCCCTTAGACCCTGTTGCTTATGGCAAATATTTAGGTGGTCTGGAGGACTATGTATGAATTTTGAAACTAACATTTTTATGGAATAAATCAGAAATATGGAGAGATATCATGGAAGTTGCTAATGCTACTTTAATATGGCAGAGTAAAAACTATCTTAAGAGTGTTAATCACCCCCTGGAAATATTCCAGGCTGGTGCATCACTCACGACCCATTTAAATCCTCAAAATGGGACTTAGGTGATATTTAAATGATGGGATGTATGTGGCAAATTTCATCTTAAATATAGGTTCTGAAATGTTATTGCTTGCATTCATCCTTTAGTTCTCAAAAACAAACAAACCCCAAAGATACTATTGCTATTCAGGTACATTTTTCTTTCTGTCTAAATATTATACTTCTATCTTTATTTCTAATAGATTTGGTTAATAAAAAAAATAATAGAGCTTCAGGAAGAGGTGATATGACTTTAATAGACTTGGTTCAGTGAAGCTCCTGCTGTTAATTAAGAAACTTTCATCTTTGAAGCACAATAAAAAAAAAATTCTTATTAGCAAAGGTATGTTAGGTCAGTAATAAGGCAAACTTTCTTTTGAACACTACATCTAATCAATCCTGCGAGAATTAAGACAATTATGTTTTATCAAAAACATGTCGAGCCAAGGATCAACAGGGGATAGAGTGTGACTTTGGTATTAATTACAAACCTGTTTCAGGAAATAATCAATCCTTTGCTAATCAGGGCAGGTATATGAAATGACAAAGAAATTATTTACAAAGCCATGAGGGTGAAAATTATAGACTAGGGATTATGAGGATAAGGCTCTGAATTGTAAAGCAATTGTATTTAGCCCTTTCTTTGGGTTTTAGGTTGTATTTCTAATTGTATTCTATTCAAAATGTCACTAATTAACTTAGAAGGGAAACATTAAATGTTATAAACCATGGGAGACACATGAATTAGAGCATTTCACTTTTCAGTGTTCCAGTTATGCTCTTGCAACACAAGAGATGGTTTTTTCTTCCTTTTGCTTTATAACTAAAATTGTTTTTATTTGATTTTGGAGGGAATAGAAATGACTTTATCCTGAAATACACGCATCTTACCTTACTAGAATCAGGTGTTGCTGAGAATTTCGCCTGGTGCTTATAAAGGCAGAATGAAACAACCACATTGGAAATGGAACCAATCTAAAATAAGTTACTTTCTCAGGGTATGTACAGACATTCAAAGATCCTGAGGTGAAATAGATCTAAGTTATGTGGTTTTATATAAGTGGAATAGTTTAAACTGTTAGCGAGCAGAACATACCTTCACCTTTTGGTTGGGAGGGGGTGGTGGAGGTGGTGGGGGGGGCAGATCTTAGACCAGGTTCTGCCATTTTTAAACCAGTCTGTGTGTGCTGAGCTTCTGGTCTGTTACAGGTCTAGAATGGTTTCCGATCATTTATACCAATAAAAGTGTAATGTTTCTACCTGGCCTCAGCCTAACCAAACCCTATTTATGATCCAAAGCCTACTGAAATGTATTAGGTGTATTAATTA
>NW_017729032.1:6971683-6975054 GCF_001723915.1 Gavialis gangeticus | reverse complement strand
TGGTCTGTTACAGGTCTAGAATGGTTTCCGATCATTTATACCAATAAAAGTGTAATGTTTCTACCTGGCCTCAGCCTAACCAAACCCTATTTATGATCCAAAGCCTACTGAAATGTATTAGGTGTATTAATTATAATAGCTAAGCAAGAGGACTATTTGATCATAAAGGATTAACAATGACAGTCAATAGTCAGATTCCCCATTCTTCCCTCTTCTGCAATGCGACACCTTCTCCAGTTTGGTAATTTAAATAGGGATAAATCTTCTTCTTCCCATTTTACTCAGTCCAAGTAAATGGGAAGAGAGAATGTGGATCTGCATGGAGAAAACAGGTAATCAAACATGCCTATATTCTACCATGGGTATTTTCCATTTTTATGGGCTTTGCTGGTTGCCCCCACCCCCTTTCTCCTAGGTATCAGAGTGTTTTTAAACCTGTCTAGAGCAGGGGTGGGCAAAATGGTGGATCTGGCTGACAGCCAGACTCCATTTCTCAGCAGCTCCTACCTGCACTGCTCCTAGTAAGTCTCCATGAGACCCTGGGAGTGCAGGGCCATGACAATGATGGACAGTGATAAGGCAGGGCCACAGAACAGGTACTCTGGGCCAGCTCAATCTGACCCAGCCCAGCCCCACACTGTCATGGCCCTTTGCTCCCGTGGTCTCTGTGGATACTGGCCTGGAGCAGCACTAGCAGGATACGCAACTGGATGGGGATCTTGCATCAGTGATAGCATGGGTCCCAGGCCAAGATAGACCCAGGACCCACTCCCTGCATGCCTCTGCTTGCAGAACCAGCACTTGTTGCAGGTGTGTGCTGGCAGCAAATCACAGCTCTTCCCAAGCCTAGGCCTGTGCTGTCACTGCACCAAGATACTGGAGTCTCCCCAGCTCTGTCTGCCTATCTCACTCCTGGACACAGCTCCATTCCAGCCACCTGGCTCTGCACCCTGCCTGCGTTGGTCACACCGCAGCAATGGGCACAGGATGGATGGGACTGCCATTACAGAGGCTGCTGCGAAATGAAGTCTGCTATGGTCCTGATCTGTGCTGCAGGGTGGACTTAACCACCCTTGTCCTAGAAGCATTGGGGTTGGCTACAGCCAAGGCTGGGATCTTCAACTGAGCTGTGCCAATGCTCTTACTGGGACCAAAGCTGGAGGTTCCTGGCTGGAGGTTCTTGCCCCTCTGCTCAGGGTGAGACTGATCACCATAGTTGGGATCAGGAATGAATTTTACACTATGGTCAGATTGGTATGGACTGTGGGGGGAGATTTGCTTTCCTCTGTGGTCGGGGGGTATAGTTCTCTGCCCAGGACCTCCTGAGTATATATTGACCTTAGCAGCCATGGCTCCCTTGCTTTACCTGTGGCAGGTTAGGGTGTAGCAGTTCCAGTGGCAGGGGGTTAGAGCAGTCCAACCCCTTGCTCAAAGCAGGACCACCCCCAACTATATCATCCCACTCAAGGCTTTGCTTAGCCTGGTGTTAAAAACTTCCAAGGATGGAGATTACACAGCCTCTGTGGGGATCCTGTGTTTTCCTACCCTCCTAGTGAGAAAGTTTTTCCTAATATCTAACCTAAACTTCCCTTGCTTGAACATGAGACAATTGCTCCTTGTGCTGTCATCTGTCACCACGGAGAACAGTCCAGCTCCATCCTCTTTTGAACCCCCTCCAGGTGGTTGAAGGCTGCTATTAAATCCATTCTCAGTCTTCTCCAGACTAAATAAGCCCAGTTCCCTCAGCTTCTCCTCAGAAGTCATGTGCCCCAGCCCTTGAACCATTTTCATTGCCTTCTGGTGAACTCTCTCCAATTTTTCCACATCCTTTCTATAGTGGGGGGTCTAAAATTGGACATAGCACTGCAGATGTGGCCTCACCAGTGCCAAATAGAGAGGAATAATCACTTCTCTTGATCTGGTAGCAACGCTCCTACCAATGCAGCCCAGTATGCCTTTAACCTTCTGGGCAACAAGGGCACACTGCTGGCTTATATTCTAAACTTATTGCCCACTTTAACCCTCGGGTCCTTTTCTGCAGAACTGCTGCCCACCCAGTCACCCCCATCCTGTACTGGTGTATGGGATTGTTTCTTCCTAAGTGCAGAACTTTGTACTTGTCCTTATTCAACCTCATAAGATTTATTTTGGTTCAATCCTCCAATTTATCTAGGTCTCTCTGAATCCTAATCTCACCCTACAGTGTGTCTACTAGGGCTGTGCGAAGCTTCAGTCCCTGCTTCGATTCAGTGGTGATTTGGCCCAAATTGGTGGCCGAATCTCTGAATTGAATTGGAACCTTCTGAATTGATTCAGAGAGATTCGGAAAGATTTGGAGATTTGGACATAGACACAGCTTTAAATGTTTTTTTATATGTACCTCAAGGTACCAGGCGGCTCATGAATGCTGTGATGATGGGGCAGATACAGCGTCCCAAAGGGGCATGGAGGGGTCCCTAGCACACTTGGCAGCAGACCCAGAAGTGGACCAGAAGCACTTCTGGTCCACTTCTGGGTCCACCAGGGAGCATGCGGAGGCCCCCCTGTTCCCCCTCAGCTCGGCAACTGGTGCCTCCTGGGTCTGGGGGGACACCTGGGGTCCCCCTGTGGCCGATCACTGAGTGAGAGGGGTGTGGGGGGGCCCTCAAGTGTGCTCCCTGGTAGATCCAGAAGTGGACCAGAAGTACTTCTGGTCAACTTCCAGGTTCACTGCTGAGCACATGGGAGGGGGGTACACTCCTGTGGGATGTTCCATCTGCCCCAGCATTTCAGCATTCGTGAGTCTCACTTGGTACCTCGAGGGATGTAGAAAAAACATTTAAAGCTGTGTCTACGGCCAAATCGCTGATTCTCCAAATCAGCATCAAATCTTCAGATTCGGCCAAATCAAATCAGGGACAACAATCTGAATCAATTAATCGAATCAGTGTCCCCGATTCAGGCTGAATCCAAATCCAAATCAAATACAGCCTGTTTCACACACCCCTAGTGTCTACTAACCTCCTGAGCTTGGTGTCATCTGCAAACTTGCTGAGTGTGCCATGTTCCAGGTCATTGATAAAGACGTTGAAAAAAACTGGCCCCAGGAACATCTGGGGCACTCCACTTGATACCAGCTGTCTGAGCCTGGTGTTCCAGACAGTTTTCTATCCACCTTAGAGCCTATTCATCCAATCCATACTTCCTTCACTTGCCTGTAAGAATGTTGTGGGAGACCATATAAAAAACCTTGCTAAAGTCAAGGTATACTACACCCACTGGTCTTCCCAAATCCGCAGAGCCAGTCATCTCATCATAAAAAACAGTCAGGTTGGTCAGGCATGACTTGTCCCTTGGTGAATCCATGCTGACTGCTCCTAATCACCTTCTTT
>NW_017729032.1:6958454-6971626 GCF_001723915.1 Gavialis gangeticus | reverse complement strand
GACTGAGGTGAGGCTGAGCAGTCTGTAGTTCCCTGGATCCTCCTTTTCCCTTTCTCAGAGATGGGCACAATTTTTACCACAAAGCTCCAATCCCATAGATCCTATAGATAAAGGCCTTGATGTTTTCCCAGCCATCTACTCTCTTTTGCATAATTGGGATTGTGCACTCAACCAGAAGAAGGATGTGTCACCAAGCACAGGAAATGATCTTGCTGATGGTCATTTTTGTTGTTTTTTGTTAACTTGGCCTACCTGCCCCTATTTAGTTTCATCACATTGAAGGGGTTTAATGTTGAAGTGCCACACGTTGTAATTTCTACATCTGCTTCGGCTATTCACTTTTCATCTAAGTAAATGGAGATTCAATATGGTCCTGTGTGGAAGAAAAAACCTTTCTTTCTTCCATTTGTAGGCCACATGCTGATTCAGCACCCTCTGCCCTTTATTTTGTTCTGAATTCTGTTCTCATTAACTACAGTGTATCCCATTCAACAACTTTTGTCTCCTCTGCTCCACTTGAACAGAAGCTTTCTATTGTATTGCACGTTTCAGACATCTATAGGGTTTTCCTCGTTGATCTCTAAATGTCAGTTTCTCAATACTAATGTGAGAAAATAGCATCTAGGCTTTTTAAAACTTTCACCACTAAGGCAAAATCTGAAGAGCTAATCATTGCTTTTCATTGTACACATCATCAGCAAGTCAGCTTCTGACTATGCTTTGACATATTGTCCGAAGAAAGAAAGGTTTATTCTGAATGCTAGCAATAATCTTTGACAGTTTTACTTGATGTTAACTGAGCACATTTCCTTTACTTGAAATATACTTGTTTTTTCCAACCCCCAAGACCTTCATTCTCCAGAATTTCTCTAGGCTATTTTTGTCAGGGTTTGAAAAATGGTTTAGTGTGATTTTTTGATGCGAGTTAGTACAATGATAAGCACTGTAAAGTCTCCAGGCACAACAAATCATTAATTTATTTCACAAAATGAGATTTCAGCCATGAATAAACTTCATAAGGACCCTATAGTTTAAGCAGCCTCACTGACAGTCAGTGAGTATTTGAATTGGCTGGAACTAAAACATGTTACTGGATCAAAAATTATTTTATATAGTTAATCAGAAAATATGCTGCATTATAGTGTGCACATGGCAAAATGGTCCAAAATTATACCAGACTAAAATGAATTATTTGAAACAACTTTAAATACATTTTAGCTCAGATTGAATGGAAACTATTACTAGGGTGCTGAATAAATGCTTGAGGATTTAAAGAAAGTTTATATCTCAGAGTATTACAGAACTGTTTTAAAAGGATGCGAGTGGAGAGAACTTTCAGGCAATGATTTCTCTTAATTGCCACTAAAAGTTAGATAATTCAATAAACTGTGACCCAGTCCTGCACTCCATTAATAAACAAAGTAGATCCTATTCGTAACCCTATTAAAATCTATCAGCATGGTGCTCCTGCCTACATCTGTCCCCAGGTCTTCTCCATCTCGTATTTCCACCCCTTCCATTCCACCCACAACACAAAATCACCCTTCCCAAAGCTAACAATTATGCTTTAGTCCATGCAGGCCAATCCTAAGTGCCTGTTCCTGTTGCATGGCATACTGAAAAATGTGCCATGCAGCATACTTAGAAAAATAACTACATTTTAAGCTAGAGAGGCTCATGTGCCTAAATTGAACAGCCATATGTGACATGTCTTTTCTGACACCATCCCTTCCTTGTATGTGCTATGTCTTCCCTTGTCTTTCTGGTCCATTTCATAGAGTCTAACTTCTTTAGTGCCAGGGACCTTCATTTTGGAATACAATGAGGGAAAAGTGAATTCCAGAGCCGCTGGCCCCCTGTGAAGGACACCATGTAGATTACTCTCATAAGATTATGGGTCAGATTCTCAGGTGCTAAAATAGTCCTGAAGGTAGAAAGGATCTTGTCATTCCTTGAGGTGATAAATGCTAAAATCAAAATATTGTTCTTCTAAAGGAATACCACCTTAGCAGTGTATGGAGCATAGGCAGCATTGCCTTTCTGTAAGACAAATAATTGACTTGTCACGTAGCCATGTTCTAACATAGCTACAGTTTGTAACCATGGATCAACACCTCCATAAGCAAGCAGCTTCCACAACTTCTTTCGAGTCCTGATAGCAATTTGAAGCTTTCGCACCTCTACCAAGAATCCCAACGATGGTGCCTTGCATTGAGGAAGGGTGCCGGGAGCAGAAGGGGACGAGTTGATGCAGGGAGGTGTAAAATTATTACTGTCATTGCCATCTTGAGTGGCTGTGTGCTTGTGTGTTGAGTTTTGTTTTTTAGGGGTTATGATGTCTGACACCAGTAGCACTTTCAGATCATAAATGTGAAATGTTCAAGGTAGTCATAAAAAAGAGAGAGGGGGAGAGAACAGAGCTTTTGTACTGATTATTCTTCAAACCATATTGTTCTGGAAAAAAATAAAGTTTCTCTACTTGTCTGAAGCATAAATTTTCAGGCAAATTACAATCGGTATGGATTTTCCTTTCCACAAAAACAATAATTGCCCCAACTTTCTGTGAGAGACTTAAGTTTTCAGGTGTGGTGTGGTGTGGTGTGGTGTGGCGTGTGATTCCACTGTTTCTTTGAAGAACCGTCTCCTCGGGGACTCTACTCTGCATTGAAATTCAAAAATGACACTAAATCAAAGGAGTTTAGGGCAGTTAAACAGGGAGTTAAACTGCAGTAAGTGCTGGCATGTCACATAAACAAAGAGTCTGTTCACTTTCTGGAGTGTATTTTCCCAACATAGTTTGGTACAATGGTGAAAATAAATTCCCAAAACCCCATGCTGAAGGGTGAAAAGATGAACTCAGGCTTCCCTTTAAAAAAGAAAACAAACAGCAAATAAATGTGACAGCAAAGCAAGAGCCATTCTGCCCTGTCGCCCATTCTTTTTTGGGAAGTGAACTGAAGATCCCACTGGAATTCAAAAAAATAAATTACTCTCTCCATGGAAAGCAGGGTCTCAGACATCCCAGGAGTGAAATGTCTAAACTAAATCCTTTTCTCCTCTTCTCCTGCCCTTTTCTTCTCTCTCTTTCCCAGGGCAGATCCTGAGAAGAGATGAAGGAATAGCAAAACAGAACAATTTAAAGGCACAAAAAAAACCACAGTGGAAGATAAAGCCCATAAAGCCAAGTTCGGTGTATTAAGTGATGTTTATAAAAAAGAGTGGGCTTGAATTTAATTGATTACAGTGAAAACTGCCTGTGTTAGAAATAGCTCATATTTTAACTACCGGGTCCCAGAGGAGTAGGAACACTGAGATCCCTTGGCCATGAGACAACAGGAAAATCTGAAGCCAAAGAAACTGCAATAAATAACAGATTGTGTGAATCCTGTTTCGTGAATGAATCAGCGGTACAGAGTCTTCTTGAAGGCAACCTCTTGGTTTCAGGATAGTGAATTTGGTACTCCTGGTCACAGCTTGATATCACCCTTGCAAACAGACTTCATCAATTAAAAAAGAAAACACAAAAACCTCTTGTACACCTGATATCTGATCCCAAACCTATTGAGTTTCAAGGAATAGACTACAACTGACACCAAGGAGCTTTGGATTAGGATCATTTAATTATAGAAATCATAGAAATTTAGGATTGGAAGGGACGTCATGAGATCATCTAGTCCAACCCCCCGCTCAAAGCAGGACCATCCCCAACTAAATCATCCCAGCCAAGGCTTGGTCTAAGTCTTAAAAATTGCTAAGGATGGAGATTCCACCACCTCTCTGGGTAACCCGTCCATTCCAGTATTTTATACCCTCCTAGCAAGAAAGTTTTTCCTAATATCTAACCTAAACTTCCCTTGCTGCAACTTGAGACCGTTGCTCCTTGTTCCATCTTCTGCCACCACTGAGAACAGTCCAGCTCCATCCTATTTTGAACCCCCCTTCAGGTAGTTGAAGGCTGCTATTATATCCCCTCTTAGTCTTCTGTTCTCCAGACTAAATAAGCCAAGTTCACCTATGATATATAGGGATATAAAATAGGTAAGCTAAGAACTGGCTCTGTCTTTTAAGACTGTGAAAATATTATTAGAGGTATACTTTTCAGGTATACTCTAAATACTACAAACTCAAATGTGTCTAAGTACAGGCATTCCAAAAGCCCGAGGTGGAATTGATCAAGTTATGTGGTTTACCATAAGCAGTGTAGGTTAGATCATAGATCCATAGATGCTAAGGTCAGAAGGGACCTCAATAGATCATCAAATCTGACCCCGTCTAGGCAGGAAAGAGCGCCGGCAAAGATCAATAGCAAACAGAACACATGTTCGCCCTTTGGTGAGGATGGCAATGCAGGCTGCCTACCATTGCTGAGGCCAGCAGGTTGGGGGAGCTCCATGGGCTCCCCAAGCTGCCAGAGACTGCCAAGCACAACTGAGTGTCTGGGCCACCCCTGATTGGCTGCCACGCATGGGTGAGCACACTGCCCGCCTCATGCCACATCATCTGTCAGCCACAAGCAGTCAGCCACAGACAGGCAGCAGGGGGAGGGAACCGTCTGTGTCTCTCCATGAACCCCGTCATGAAGCACCCCACCCCGTACACACACACCTGACACTGAGCTCAGGAGAGCCCCTCGGAGTGGGCACAGCACCACAGAGCCTAACCAGGCTGCCAGGCCGGGTAAGCAACCCCTGTCCTGCGCTTTCTGCCTGCAGCTGACAGATGGCTGTGGCTGACAGGCAACATGGCAGAGGGAAAGGGCATGTTCACGTGTGCCCAGGAGTCCAGTACCTGGGGTGCTTTGTGACAGGTTCATGCAGGGACATGGATGCCTTTCTCCCCTCCTGTTTCTGCCTTCCTGTGGCTGATGGCTGTGTTATCTACTCCAGAGGGCAGGTCTGGCCCCGCCCCTCTGCTCCCTAGCCGAAGCAGTGAGTGCTGGTTGACAAGGGGCAGGGGGATGTGAGCCAGTCCGCAGGGGGGGCTGCCTCCTCCCCCCCCTCCCGGAAAAACCCCAGCTGGGGTCTGGGGCCAGGGAGGGGGGTGTTAAACACCCGTTCCTCTGCTCAAACTTACTGCTGGCTCCAACTGTAGACTACAAACCCTAGAGGCACCTGAAAGCAGGAAGAGGAAGTGATGAGCAACCCTGCAGAGTCGTGCTGCTATCCTGCTAGACTGCAAATCCCAGAGACCTCAAGAGCAGCAAGAAGAGGAAGTGAACACATAGCGAGAGAGCCATGCTTTAATTCCCCCCACCCCCAGCTTCTGGGCTGAACTCCTGCAGGCATGTGGCTACATTTCCTGAATCAAAGGAAATTTCTGTTCATTTCTGTTTCAGTTCATACAGATTAGACTAACCTGCAAAGACTGAATTGATTCAGCCTTGGCCTTTTTGACGGTCTGTGCCTAGCCAGGAAGAGTGTTAGCTAAAATTGATATAAACTAAACTCCTCTCTGCATTAACTCACTCTCTGGAGAAGCAAAAGGATGAATAATAAAGTGCAGGTGTTTTTACCCGTCTCCTTTTTGAGATTCAAGGAGATTTTTGTCATTATTATTTTTTATTTCCCATTGCATGAACTGGCCATGTGCATGTGGATTGTATGTGAAAACACATCATTGCTACCATCTGGACAGGACATAAGAAATGCTCAGGTGTGTACAGCTCTGGCCTTTGTTGGTGGCTGCAGCCTAAAAATTATGAAGGTTGTAGGCTGGTAAATGTAAAAGGGACACTTTGTTTCAGCCTGTGTTTTCAAGATTATAAATTCTGTTCATTAGCAGGAAAGTCAGTTTCAGAACCACTCTGCCAACACTATTGAAGGAAACAAACCTATTTTCTTATGTTGGATCAGCTTGAAGGCATATTAATGTTAAGAACTTCAGCATCTTTTCCAGTGGAATGGAGCTCGGGCAGGAAGAAGCAATGGATAGAGCCTTTGCCTGGGATTACGGAGTCCTTGCTATGTTAATGAGCCACTTGAACCCAGATCAGAAGTATTTAGGTGCCTGACTTCTATTAGAATCACCTATGGCTCAGGTCCCCAACTGTAAAATGAAAATAATAGTACCTCCCTTATCTTCCAAGATTGATTGGTGCTCAAGTTCTAGGATTATAGGTTCAATATAAGTAATTAATGTACATAGCTGCACTGTTGAATTCTTTAATAGCAGTGTCTAAAATCTGCCATTTTCTTTATAAACAAAGAAGAAGAAAATACCTGTTCCCCAAGAAGTTGAAAATTACTGACACTTTGAGTTGAGACTAAAGAAAGTTTCAGTGATGTAGGAAAAAAGAAAACACTATGCTGTATACAGAAATTTAAAATATTCAGGGTTACATCATGGAAAATGGTAACATTTAGGGATGGATTTTTTTTTCTTTAGCCAGTCTTAATTTGAGTGCCTAAGTGCTGCTTACTGCGCAAATAATAATAAATGAAGAAGCACATCTTTCTCATTGTAAGAATCTTGTAATGAACCTTGGCTACTTAGGAAATCTGTGTGAGCCAAAGTTAATAGAATTTCCTGCTTCTGGGTCTCCAAAGCTGTTTTGAGGTAATTTGAGAAAATAAAAATAAAGGAGACATTTTGATAGTAGAAGAACTAGATCAAGGACTCATTGAATAGGATGAAGTCCTAAAATAGCAACTAAATTATTTCTTTCTTGTTTTTTTTTCTTGTTCTTTTTACTGCAGGGGCATCCAAAAAACACAAACCAGTGCAGTTGAAACATCTTAAGAGTTTTTTAATGTCATCTTTGTGAATGAAATATCTGTGAATCATAGAATCATAGAAAATGAGGGTTGGAAGGGACCTCAGGAGGTCATCTAGTTCAATCTCCTGCTCAAAGCAGGACCAGCCCCAGCTAGATCATCCCACTCAAGGCTTTGTCTACCCAGGTTTTAAAAACCTCTAAGCCTGGAGCTTCTACAACCTCTCTGGGTAATCTCTTCCACTCCTTTTATATGCTCCTTGTGAGAGAGTTTTTTCCTAATATCTACCTCAACCTCCCTTGCTGCAATTTGAGCCCATTGCTCCTTGTTCTGTCATCTACCACCACAAAGAACAGTCCACCTCCATCCTCTTTTGAACCTCCCTTCAGGTAGTTGAAGGCTGCTATTAAATCCCTCCTCAGCCTTCTCTTCTCCAGACTAAATAAGACCAGTTCACTCAGCTGCTCCTCATAAATCATGTTCCCCCACCCCCTAAGCATTTTTGTTGCCCTCTGCTAGACTGTCTAGTGGGGGGCCCAAAACTGGAAACTGTATTCCAGATGTGGCCTCACCACTGCCAAATGATGCTTAACTACCTGCTATGGAGACTAGTTACCTTGTGTTTCCCCACGCATCCTCCTCGCCTGCAGGGACTGTCTTGAGGACTCAGGGTAATTCTGGGCCAAGGTTTTTTTTGCTGCAGTAACTCTATTAAAGTATCTGAAGCTGTGCTAGCAAAATTTAGCCTCAGTCTCTATATCAGTAATGTGTTCCTGGGCTGTGGCTTCCAGGATGGGGGCTGACTGATTCCAATTGTATTGCTATGTGTTGAATGGGAATTTGTCTCCATCAGGAATTGGACTAAGACCATCTTCATCCTTTTACTCAGGTTTTTAGAAGGCTGTCTTTTGGTCACTTCTGTTTGGTTTGGGTTTATCCATTATCACAGAGGTGACCTTCTCCATGCATCTTCACTGTCCTCTAATCCAGAACATCCATATCCATATCTATGTATATATTAATACACTATACAAATAATCAACGTTTTATATATTAAAACAACTGGAAACAAACAGAATAAACTGACAAACATGAAAATCTGAGAAAAAGTCCTCCCTTTTCTATTTTCTGAGTGGCTAGAAAAGACAATCATATTGTAATTTTTAGTACAGCAAAATGCAAGAGATGGGGTGAGGAATACAGTGTTGCACTTCCTTACAAGCCAAATGGAAGAGGTGATGGGAGATGAATTAAGGAAAGTGGATACTGGATCTCTGACACACACACACACACACACACAGTGGACAAAAGGGATGGTGAAGGAAAATAACCTGATTTTTCATTTGGATAACCGAGAGAGGCTGTCAAACCATTTCACCTTCAGGGCCTTATTTTGAATTAGCACAAGTTTGACAGTTTGTGCTGTGAGGTGCCTCAGGATTAAAAGTGTAGAGAATAGAGATGTCATTCTGACTCCAAGAGAAGATGACATTCAGTAGATTTGTATTGGATTGCATCTTTATCACAGTGGAAGGCATGTCTCACTTGTTCTAGTAAATGTCTTGCTTGCTTTTCATTTGCTGGACACCAAAAAATGCAGACTGACAGTCTGATTAGCTCTCATACCTTTCTCTAATGATTCTATCTTGAGTCACTTTTTAAGGGACATTTATTGCTTAAAATCGGAGATCCTAAGGAGAAGACAGTAATGCCCAGGTAATTATTGTCTTCTTTCAGACATCTGTGAGAGATGCAGAAATTATATTCAATCAAAGGTATTCAGTCAAAATAAGAAAATATTTATCAGCATTACCCTGAGCGTGAGGCTTGTACCTTGCTGTAGTTTTCTCTACAATTGAAGTGTTTAGGAAGCAGAAGGGGTATTTATCATACTCAGTCCTATTTACTTTACATTTCAAAATAAGTCTGAGCATTCAGCTAGATAGAAATCATTGCTGCCCTGATTTATGCCTTCTGTGCAGGAGCCGGCAGGGTTGTGTTTTACTTGGTTGGGGGGAGAAGGGGAAAAGGAACATTCTTTTGATCTTGTTGTGTTTAGGAGAAGAAATCAACTTATATACTGTCCTCTACCTCTGAGGTCCTTCTTTTCTAGAATTATAATAATAGGAAAGATTTCAAAAGAGATTAATGATTTTGGATGCTCTGCTGGAGACTCTTTCAAAATGGGTTGATTTTCATCAAGTTTGATGCTTCATACTTTCTGAAATTTCTGCCCTTGGAACATGGGGCATGCCTGGGAGCAAAAAACTCTGGCTCGAACTGCGCTGGAGTTTATTGCTGTGCATTAATAGCACATGTAGACAAGTCCAATGAGTACAACGCCTTAAAGTAAGTACAGTGATTAGACATTACAATATTTATTTAACAGATATGGAATATGAAACTGGCATCGAGGAGTCAGATTGGAATTCGGTGGCACAACCATTTAAATGGAAGAATATCCTATGGCTAAGTCACAGGAACATCCTTCTATTTAACTGGTGTCTTTCTCTTAATCACCCAAAGCTATCCAACCAAGGTAGAGAAGTGGGTAGATCAAGTTAAAGAGAGGAGCATACTCACAGAAATGTCAATCTTTTCACTTATGCAGACAAAGGTTAAGCCACTTTGGTGCATGTTTTCCAGTTAATCCACAAAGATTTTTAGACCTGTTCTTCCAAACCTGAGCCCTGTTCTGCAAATAGGGACGTGAGCATATAGGGCTGGACGGGACATTCTGGATCATTGAGGCCAATCTCCTGCTACTGCAGGAAACCCATAATATATAATCATATTCGTAAAGTGATTAAGATCAATTTCATAACTATTTTGGCACGTTGCCCATGCTCCCTATGGGAGGCAGTTCTGTTGGTCAGAAACCTTCTTCTGATTTCCAGTCTAAATTTATTTGTGGCCAATGTATGCTCATTTGTTCTTGTAAAAATGTTGAAATTTGCTGGAATTGCTCCATCCCCCCACTGTTTGCCTTCACAATGTATTTTTAGATTGAAATAATATCCAGCCTCAGTCTTTGTTTTGATATGTGAAGCAAGTCAAGACTTTTGAGGTCGCTGCCTCCCTGCTGAGCCTGGGACCACTACCAGCATAGGCAGCATTAATAGCTCTGAGCAGTCTGGAGTGCTCACCCCAACATTGCTCTCAGGCTCTGACTAAAGATAGGGTGCATACTCAGGACAGCTGTAAACCAATTGTTTAAAAAGGCCACAGAGTTGTTGAGCTTAGGACACAAAGACCAAGAAGGAGCTGAGTGAGTTGGTTTCTTCCTTGCTGATGGTCCTGGACTTGGCAAGGAGGCAGTAAAAATATCTGCTTAACGTCCCCCAAGTAGGTAGGCTCTCCATGCCTCTGATCTACTTCTCCATCTTTCTAGAAACACTTTGCCTGATACATCCAAAAGATTGCATTTGCCTTTTTTTTTTATGGCTGCATCACTTTGGTGGCTCATAGTCATTCTGTAATCCTTTTATTCATCCCTAAGCACATGACCTTGCACCTTGTAGTATTAAATTTTATTCCATATCTATCACTCAGGTCCTTAAGGTCATGCAGTTCTTCCTCTATGATATTTCAATTTTCCTCTATATTGATAAAGCCAACAAACATTTGTCATCAGCAGATTTCTTCAGTATGCTTCTACTTTTTGTGCCAGGGTCATTAATGAAAATATTAAAGAAGATTAATTCCAAGTGCGATTCCACTAGCAGTTCCTCTTGGGACAATGATTATTTCTTTCAGCACTACCCTTTTCTGTCTGCTCTGTAAACAGTTCCTTACTAATTCCCATCTTTATAACTTTTGCATTTCCTTTGGCTAAAAAAATCAGTTAACTTATACCCTTACCTTAACAAGGAAAGCTATCAAGGAAGTTTATCTTTGGTAAGCCATAACACATTTTATTTCATTTTTTTCTACATGATTTTAGTTATCCTTGTTAGTTTACTGTAAAGCCCTATGCTATTGGGGTCAGGATAATGAGAGTTGCTAGTTACATTTTACTCACCTTCTTAAATATACAGGTACTACATTTATTATTCTCTACCAACCCCACTTTGCCAAATCTATTAAATTCTTATTTTCAGACTTCTGATTTCACGTGTCAGTTATCTTCCTACTCCTAATGGGTACTTTGCTTCTGATTTCTTGACTAGCCTGACATATGCCCAGTAGCCTTTTGGACATAGTCTCTTAAACCAGTGGTTCTCAACCTTTTCCATATTAGTTGGGACACCCTTGAGTGATCATGACACCTTGACACCCATTCATAATCACCATATTGAAAACTGCATGCCTGAAATGACTCAGGAGTATGATGTGATAGCATGGTGTGATTTGGGGGAATGTTGGAGAACTTCCTCCAAAACACACGCATGTGCACAGAGAGAGAGAGAGAGAGCTTTTGAGACTTAAACTCATTTAAACTTGATTCGTGGAAAACCTTGTTCAAGGAAATATGTTTCCACCAGAGACATCATTTCTGAACATAAAGTGGGTTCTGATCAAAGGAGAACAAAAGTTTTTAAGGTTCCTGGTTCAGTGGGAGAAGCATTACTTGCTTTTATGTCCTCTGTAATCAGGTATCTTTGTGCTGGAGTTTCAGAAATTTCAAAAAGTAGTTTGCGCTGTGTTGTGATCAGCATAAAGTCAAGCTGACAAACTCATGGAGCTTCACCACAAGATATAATTTCTGTTACTAATGGACCCAAGCTGAGATGCTAAGTGCAAATACTTTGAAACTTTTGGGAACTTCAGAACCAGACTGAACTTTAAAGCTAGGACCTGTCTAGTTTCAGATACTGCAAGTACATGAGTAATAAAACTCCACAGAGGTGCTGGATGTTTTAAACCACATATAAAATGAAGAAAATCCACATGAATTGATATATCTGTTCTAGTTTTCCTTCTGATCTCTGATCCCTTGTAAATTTTTTAGGTTGTCAAATCAATAGCACTGAATGCTGAGCTCTCTGTTTATCCACAGAACAGTTGAAGCATGGTCAGACCTGATGCGTACATCTAACACCTCTGATATGCTTCGGCTCAGACCTGCACGCTGCTTTGTTCAGGTGAATGCAACCTCTGTGACAGTCCATTCAGACCTTTGCCTCCTGCTGAGATTGATAACAATGATGTCCATTTTGATTACTGGTTTCTATATGAACATCTGACCCACAGGAACTCTTCTGGGACAACCAAACCATTTCACATAGGTCAAAGGGGCAGCTGTTAGAGGACAATGAAAACTTTCTGTTATTATTGACCTTGAGTGCATTTGAGATGCCTATGTGCAGGTGAAAGATTTAAATGCTTTTGCCTCAATCAGTCTCCTGAAACCATGAGTGCATGTGACTGTTTGTGATGCACCGTGCCTTAAATGCATATTTTGGCAAAACATTACAATGGAAAATCTGTGAAAGGGAACCAGACCAAAAAAATGAACAAAGTAAATACCCAAGTGAAAATTGCATCTGTGTGTTTGACAGGAGCATTCATTCTGTTGCAATAGTAATACTTATTAGCATTAATGGTATTTTTTTCCCCAGTGGTTCCTTTATCCCTTCTGAATTACCTTTCTCTTTTGGGTAAACTTTGTGAAAGGGATTATTTGTGTTATCAGGAACACAGTGCAGGTTTCTTTGTTAACCCTTGAACATTGCAATGTGTTTTTAAAGGCTCATGCAAAACAGCTGCTCATGGCTCTTGTCTAAACTGGGATAAAAAGCATGTGGTTAGGTGATGCCATCTATTATTATGTTTATTACAGTTGTATCTCTAAACCAACCAAGTACATTGTGGCAGGTTGGTACATTATGTACCAGCAATGTTTGTACCTTACTTAGAAGAATACTAATAGCCAGTCCTGGCCCCAAAGAGTTTACAACCTCAATAGATATGATAGAAAAAAAGATAAGAAGAATTAGCATAACAAGCACAACTATGGACTGTAGACACCGCATTAGTTCCATGTTTGTTTTTAGATGAGGTGCAGTTGAGGAATGAAAAAGCTAATGGGAAAAAAGAAAAGGTATTGAAAGGAAGGGGTCCCAAAGGGATAGGTCAGAGCAGAAGCAGGGGCAGGTCAAGGGTAAGAATGCAGGTAGTGTCTAAGATGACAAGATTTTAAGGAGAGGGAGAGAGTATGGTATTTACTTGAATATAAAATGACTCGGATTATTAGACAACGCCCCAATAATTAGATTCTACATATGAAAAATGTATCACTTGGTATAATTGTCCAGGTATACAATCAAATCTGGGAATTCAGGAAGCCCCTTTTCCTTCTGCTTCCCCCCCCTTTCCCTAGAACAGAGATGTATATTTTAAACATCCTGGCTTTTAGTTGCACCCCTGCTCCCCAGACCTTTGGTGGCAGGTCAGAGCTGTGCACCCAAGAAACACTATTTTAATGTGTGACTGTTCATAGCACACTCTAACTTTAAC
>NW_017729032.1:6939922-6953454 GCF_001723915.1 Gavialis gangeticus | reverse complement strand
TTCCCTCTGCCCCCAACTCTTTCTTTCTGCAGCCCCTTCCACGCCTCTTTACTGTCAGACCCTGCTCATGGAAGTGAGGAGTAAATTTTAAAACATTGGGCATGTCTACACATTTATTAATGCACTTGCACTAATGCACATTAAATTGAGTACCTCCATTGTGAGGTACTAGTAAAAGGCATACTAGTCTATTTTAATGCACACATTAGCCAAAGCACATGCTTTCTTTGTGATACTTTAATGCATATTAAAATAAGCTAATACACATTAAAGTGCATGTATAGATGTGTCCACTGACCTTGAAGTAAACATAGCTTTAGCAATTTTCGTATAGTACCCAAAGACTTAGTACATTCAGAATTGATGCATGATACCTCTTTTGAAAGTGCGGCAAATTTTAGCACAGGTATTCCATAAACACACGTTTAAGTAGCGCTTTAGCACCTACTTTTAGAGAGTATAAGCTATGTGTGATATTAGTCCAAAGCCAAAAGGCTTATAATTTACCAGATAGTTCATTGGGTTCAGGCCCAGCAGAGTCAAGAGCATTTCAAGCCACAGTAAGCCTACAGCTCAGCACTGCTGCATATGTGTATATATTCCAGATACCTCCCCCAAAGGATCCATGTGCTAATTAGCCTCCACTCATGACTGAAACTGGGTGTTCTTGAAATGAGTCTTAGGATCTTCCAAAAATTTAGATGCAGATGTGGCATAGGGCAACCTGGTCTGGCTTCACTTTATGGATGGTAGGGCAATACTAGTCATGTGCCAGGCTGAGAGAGGGGGCAACACAAGGATTCTGGGTGAACTGTTTGGGGCCCAATTCACTGATGTTTGCCAGACTTTTAAGGCTGGTGAAGGAACAGGCATCATTGGAAATGGGAAAGAAAGGCACAGCTCACCATGGGAATGAAGAGAAAGTTACAATGTATGCAATGTAGTGGCTCACCATGACTTGGAAAAGAGTCAGCACGGGGGAGGGGAGGCGGCTATACCCAATGGACACTACCATATACCTTATTCAGATGAGTTGCACTAACTTATTTTTGCGGTAGGTTCCCATCAGCATAATACTATGTACTTTTTAGTCATGCTTAGTATTGGTCTACTTAATCAACTTCATAGTTGCTTTCCATTACTGAGCACATGCTGTTTTTAGCAGCAGTTAGAAAATAGAAAATGTATTTATTTTTCTTCCCTTGTATGCCAATGTAAGAGCAGGGGCTTTCCCCCCATGCTGATTGGCGGGGGAAAGCCTTGTCTAATATTTGAGTAAATGCAGTAAAAAACTGCATGGGTGAATGAGTTTGGAAAGTCGAGTCTGGAGAAGGCATACTACCTTTAACATAATGTTCTGAATGAGTGAATTGAAAGCCTAATGATCATAGTATCATAGAAAATTAGGGCTGGAAGGGACTTCAGGAGGTCATCTAGTCCACCACACTGCTCAAATCCGGACCATCCCCAACTATATCATCCCACACAAAGTTTTGTATAGCTTGGCCTTAAAAAACTCCAAAGATGGAGGTTCCACAACTTCTTGGGGTAACCTGTTCCAGTGCTTCCTTACCTTCCTCATGAGAATTTTTTTCCTAATATTTAGCCTCAACTTTCCCTGCTACAACTTGAGATTATTGTTCCTTGTTTTGTCATCTGCCACCACTGAGATGGATGGAGATTCTACCATCCTCTGTTCCAGTATTTTATCACCTTCCTAATAAGAAAATTCTTCCTAATATATAACCTAAACTTTCCTTGCTGCAACTTGAGACCATTGCTCCTTGTTCTGTCATCTGCCACTGCTGAGAAAAGTCTAGCTCCATCCTCTTTGAACCCCATTCAGATAGTTTATGGCTCCTATTAAATCACCCATTAGTTTTCTAGACTAGCCCCCTCAGCCAGTCCTCAGTAGTCATGTTCCCTAGCCCTTGAGCCATTTCCCCCACCCTCTGTTGGACTCTCTCCAATTTTTCAATGTCCTTTCTGTAGTGGGGGGCCAAAACTGGACACAGTACTCCAGATGTGGTCTCACCAGTGCAGAATAGAGAGAAATAATCGCTTCCCTTGATCTGCTGGCAACAATCTTGCTATTGAAGTCCATTATTCCATTAGTCTTCTCCAAAACAGGGATGCACTGTTGGCTGATATTCAGCTTATTGTTCACTGTAACCTCTAGGTCCTTTTCTTCAGGGCTGCTGCCCAGCCAGTCAGCCCACACCCTGTACCGGTGCATGGAATTGTTCCATCCTGAGTGCAGGACTTTGCACGTGTTCTTATTGAACCAGACTACATGATGGAGATGCATAGATCGAGACCCTGTGATTTGCCCCTGAGTGGAGACTCGCCAGTTGTCTGTCATGCTGACTGTTCCTAATCACTTTCTTCTCCTCCAAGTGCTTAGAAATGGATTTCTTGGATTCCTTGAGGACCTGCTCCATGATTTTTCCAGGGACTCAGGTGAGGCTGACCAGTCTGTAGTTCCCTGGATCTTCCTTATTTCCTTTCTTAAAGATGGGTACTATATGTGCTCTTTTCCAATCATCTGGGACCACTCCCTACCACTATGAGTTTTCAGAGATGATAGCCAGTGAGTCTCCAGTAGTATCTGCAAACTCCCTCATCAACTCTGGGTGTATCATGTCCAGTGCCACAGACTTGTATATGTCCAGCTTTTCTGAATAGTTCTTAACCTGTTAATTTGCCACAGGTCACTGCTCTAGTACCATAGCAAGGCAGAGGGCAAGCGGGGCGACCACCCTGGGTGCTGAAGAAAAGGGGTACCAACAGGCCCTGGCCAGCCAGGGTGGGGTGCGGGATGGAGCCACAAGTGTCTCTTTGGGGAGCGGGCAGGAATGGGGGGTGGCTCCCACTGCTCCGTGTGTCCTGGGAAAGCATGTGCTCCCCAGACCTGTGTGTGAGCCAAAGTTGGGCTGCCACTGTGGGCTTTCCCCAGGCATCATACTTTCTTGCTGTGGTCCTGGGCTGCTCACCTCTTCCCCAAACTCTACTGCCAGGTTCAGTAGGAAGACTAGGACTGGCTGTTTCTACTGATGGTCCTTCAATCAGGCAACTTCAATTAATTGTTTATTTCTTTGACCATACACAGCCTATAACTTTGGTCTCTATGGTTGGATGATGGCACATTAGGCTTAGACTTAGGCACATTAAATTTGTGTATTTATTTAACTATTAAGATTTTTAGTTGATGAAATTTGGCATAGCTCCACTGATGTCTTTTTCTAATGGAAATTGGCTTTACTGAAATAGTTTACACCTGATGCTGTGTCTTTGCATTTTTATGGAACGGAAATCTGTAAAGGAAGCAGCTCTCTGGTAAAGTAGGGTTTGTGCAAAATATGACTATGGAGAAACTCAACACACTCTCCCATTGATACTTTATTTTTGTTCCTTTTAAGTTTTGTATTTTCTGCTGAGGCTTGAAGTACATAGTATTCAGACTGAGAGCAGGTGACTGTTCTTTGTGAATTCAGAACATGACACTTACCAAATCACCATTTACCTTTCAAGTGCAGAAAATGCTTCCCCGATAGAGGACATATGCCATATTAAAGTGATTTACTTTCATTCTTTTGAACAGTCTTGTTTTATCTTTAATGTCATGTATTTACATTTTATTTCCAATGAAACTTTCTTTACTTCTAAGTGCACTAATCATAAAAGTAAAAAGACACACATCTATCTGTAGAGCACATTTGAATGACAGCTGATTTCAGCTGCAGACCACGATCATTAAATTCAGAAAGCTTTTTCAGGTAGGCAAATTTGATTAATATCAAACAAAGCCCATTTAAGCAAGTCTGGTTTTTTCAGGATGAAGTGGTACATTCAATAATTATATAGAACTACTTTAATTTCCAACAGCCACCAACACTATTGTCATTTCCTTTAGATTGACAGTGTCAGAATGTTTAATGCCCAAACAAGAAATACTCAGGTTCATTATCACCAACTTTTTTGTACTTTCTTATTCAGTACGACTCCATGTTTCAAACAAAAATGATTTAATAAGTTTTGATCCATATCCTGTCCCTATGTCCTTTTAGCATAGGAAAAAAATCATCGCGCAAAATTGAAGATTTACTAGTTCCAGAGTTGGGTTAATCATCCAAAAGATACTAAAGAGATTCACTGAAGATGCAAAAGACTCTCTAGACAGATTTATTTTAAAGAAAAATAGGTTGGTACATTTATTTTATTCATATTTATCCTTTTGCCTTTTACAGAGAGTAATAACAAATAAATATATATTATTAAATCTCCATATATCAAATACAAGTCAATGCACAGACCGAGAGCACTGCACCACACTTCAATAAAAATAAATGTATACAATTCAGTTTATTCTTTAATTTTCTTTTTTAATCTGAGTTCCAAAATTTTAATCAACTACTTTTAAAACAGATGGGCTAGGCACCTTGCCTCAAAAAGAAAAGAAGGCCTGAAGTTGTGATGACTGATTTTCCCACAACCGCCTGTGACTTTTTTTCCCATGGTATCACCTTTACAGTGGCTTCCCTTCCAATTTCCTTCTGATAACTCATTGCCTTTCTCCCTCTTGAGGTTCCTCCTAAAGTCTTCTAGCCTCTCTGATTCCCTCAAGAAATTAAACCAAATGAACATCATAGGCAGGCCAAGTACTACTCACCCTTTTGGCAGCCCTATTCCAGGGCTTCATGAATTCAGCTGGGCAGTAATGGGGCTTCAGGATTTCCTCTGGTATTTCATCTGCATGAGATGTCACTGCAACACCATAGCTATGGAAAAGACAAGCTTCCTCTCTTTATCTGCTCTCAGTGACTTCCAGTCTAGCTGATGCCATTGCAGATCTGCTGGCTGCATGGAGGGCCTGCCACAAGAGAAAGTACATTGTTCCTTTGCCCAACCAGAGTAGTGAAGAAGGCTGAGGTGGCAGACAGCATAAAGGAGGTGTTGCTGAAAAGAGACAGAAACTCAAAATTGCTGGATCTTTATCACCCTGATCCATATGGAGCAAGACAGAGAGGGGGATCTTGTGGACATTACCACCTCCACCAGTTTCAACTACGTCCCAAACAATAGCCGCAATATGAGATGGGATTCATTTGGTCACCTGCCCCTCCTTTTCTTTGCCCACCTTACTTCCCCACTCTTTTTTGCTTTCTGTAGAAAAAGAGTTTGTCTGAGTCAAGAATACATCACTGGTAACACAGGCGTGGGACTGTGATTGGAAAGGCAGATAAAAACAATGTCTTTAACCCAACACCAGCGCAAGATTGCCATGCATTGGGAGAGTCTGAAAGGACCATCTGCTATGCCTGGTTTTCTGACGGTAAGAGGTTGCTAGCAAGCATAGCACCAGAAACAGAAGATACCTCTCCTGTCTATGCTGCCTTTTTGTGTGCCCATGTTTAAGGGAGCAGGATTTGACCCTAACAGCAACAACTGCTTTAGTTCACCTCAAATAACCTTTTGTTCCCTTGAAAGGGGAATTATTTCCATCTTCAGTACAACCTAAAAAAACACTATCAAACATATTTCTTTTTTCAAGAAATGGGAACAGGAAATGGAAACAGAAGATATGAAAATTAAAACCCTTCTCATGCTCTCACTTGTTCTCCTTTTTCTGTATCTTTAATAAAAGATTTTTAAAATACCAGTGTTTTTTGGCATGGAACAGAGCAAATTACAGTCTCTGGACTCAAACCTTTAACTGTTTAAAATGATTAACACCTTTGACTCTCTTGTACCACCACAGTCCCCACTAGTTCCCAGTCACTCCTGTTTCCTCAACCATCTCACTACCCAGACCTTCTCATCCTCACTGTTAGGGGATGGGAAGAGCAGCTCTTTGCTCCCCTCCACACTTGCTCCTATTTCTGAGCCCAAGCAGTAACTTTCTTTCTGGTAAGAATTTATATGCTGAGTTGCACAAAACTCAGCAGCTCTGATGATAATGGTTCTCTCCTCTGGGTTTCCACACTAAGCCCTGCCCACTTTGTGTCTGTCTCGTTTAAGCCATGTGCTGTGCAAAGCAGGAACCACTGGTGTTATATTTCTAAAACAGTGCAGAACATAGGGTCATTTGTTAGCAACGATTATGGTGATGACACATTTTTTAGGATAAGCAAACTGTGTATTTTGGGGAATGTAAGTGGTGGTGTTTTTGTAACAGCTGGTCTTAGTCCTGTGTCAAGGGAGTGCCCAGTAGCACTGAATCCTGAGTTTCAAGAACACCTGCTGTATGGGTGAACACACCAGATAGGTTCTGAGACTGTGTCATTCTCTTAATTGTATTTAACAACATTGTCCTTACTAAACGAAGTGTGCACCCATTGCTGAATATGTAGTAGTATTAATTAGGGTTGTGTGAAGCTTCGGTCCCTGATTCAATTTGGCAGACGTATGGACCGATTTGGTGTCCGAATCTCTGAATCCAAATCAAATCAGGAGACCCTTTAACCTCTCTGAATCAAATCGGAATCCTCCAAATCAATTCAGAGAGATTCGGAAAGATTTGGACATAGACACAACTTTAAATGTTTTTTCTATATATCTCAAGGTAGCAGGCAGCTTGTGAACATTGAGATGCTGGGGTGGATGCAGCATCCCACGGGAGTATGGGGGGCTCCCTGGTGCACATGGCAGCAGACCTGGAAGTGGACCTGGAAGCACTTCCGATCCACTTCCCAGTCTGCCAGGGAGCACACTGGGAGCCCACCCTGCACCCTGCTGGCTCGGTGACTGGTGCCTCTTGGGTCGGGGGGGGCACTCGGGTTTCCCCCACATCCGATTGCTTATCCGGGGGATGCAGGGACCTTATCCTTCACACTCCCTGGTGGACCCAGAAGTGGACTGGAAGTACTTCCAGTCCACTTCTGGGTTTGCTGCCAAGCAAGCAAGGGGTCCCCCTGTGCTCCTGTGGGATGCTCCATCCTCCCCACCATCGCAGCATTCATGAGCCACACTTGATACCTCGAGGTATGTAGAAAAAACATTTAAAGTTGTGTCTGTGGCCGAATCTCCAACTCTCCAAGTCAGCATCAAATCTTCAGATTTGGATTTGGCCGAATTGAATCAGGGACAGTGATCTGAATCAATGAATAGAATCACTGTCTCTGATTTGGGCCAAATCTGAATCGAACACAGCCCATTTTGCACAGTATTAATTAGCTTTTCAGTGTACATGACCATATACTGGAAAGGATAGGAGCCAGTAACCACATAGCTCTCACCTGAATGATCAATCTTGGCATGTCTCCAAAATGCATTTGGTTTTCCTCGTAGACCCAGAAGTCAGGGAGTCCCAGATTTCATTCCCTCCTCTATCATCTGCTGACCATACTAATACCTTTCACTTACACTGGGTAGCACTTTAGAAATATTAATTAGTTATGAAGTAAGTCATTATCCTTGCTTCCATTTGCTTAAGGTTACAAGCCCAGTCACACTCAGAAACAGGATAAGAAATCTCCTCATCTTCGTGCTTGAAATCTCAAATTTGGCATGCTTCAGATCTGATCCTAGGTTGGGGCACCCAAGAGTATCTTTCACCAGAGTGTAGCAGAATCACAAGATTTGTGAAACTGCAGGTAATACCATGAGTATTAGCTTTTCTCACTGCATTGTGGCATTCTTTGAGTACCAGAAACATGGAGTTGTGAACAGATCATTTTTCATGTTTGATTCTTATATTTATTGTGGCCGATTCCCCATCATTAAACATAAGACACCTAATATTGACCTTCTTTTTATAACATGGATTTATTTTCAGTTGAACAGCTCCTAAAATGTGCAAATGCCTTGATATTGTTTCATAAGCCTTAATTGGTTTTAATTTGACCTGGAGCATCACACTGCTGCCCTCTTAAAAAACTATTCTGTGACCAACCATTTTAATGTCCTTCCCAGTATCTTTTGCATTACATTAATACTAAAACAGAAACTTTCATTCGGAAGATAATTTTACTTGAGTCCCTTCTCTTTGATACAGTAGAGCAAAGAAAGCCATCCCCTGTTGGCTTTTGTCATAGAGCCCTGTTTTGTGAGCAGTGTGCACTGGGCAAACATACTCCGTTTTGTTTTTCTCTATCTGTATGTACATTTCTAAAAATTTTAATGAATATTTATTGAATAATATGTGCTAGCCTGGGACATGCAGTTATGATCAAAATAGGTCCTTTTTGCATTGTTAAAAATTCTCTTTTTTTCTAACATAAAGCAAGAGATGCAGTATGTGTCTCATTTCTGACACTTGTGTTAAAGGAAATGTGTGCTGCAAAGGTTAGTGATTTGGTCCTCTTGGGCCCAATTCTTGCCAAATAAAATCTGAATTCTATTATGCAGGATTTTTTGCACACTTTACCAGGAGAAAGTGCTGAGCCTACTTTCTGTTTCATGTATAAACTTTAGTAAACTTTAATAATCCATTAAGCACTAGAAAACATTGTAGGGACTAATCTTGTACTGGCAGGGGGATAGACTAGATGACCTAATAAATCATCTATAATTCCTTTGCTTCTATGATTCAGTGCAGCATTCTCAGTACATGCTAGAGGCGAGGCCTGGATTCTGCTTCTGTATCTATATGGGTGGAGTCTTACAACCACGTAGTACCCTACCAAAGTCAGTGGCTGTTCACACTGGTTTTTATTGACATCTGTACATATCACTTTTGGCTTCAAACTACCTCTGGGCTTTGGGATCTTCCAGTGTAAAGTTAAGAATCAAATGCACATTGTAACTCAGGGCAAGATTATGTGGAATACCAAACAGTGCTCAAGTTGTAGGAATAAACATAGACTTTTCAATACTTCCGTTACTGATCTTGTATTCTGACAATCACATTGTGTGTGCATCAGTTAACTGACAAGGTTCTTTGTGTGATATCTTTTATTAAACCAACTCATATAGTTGGAAAAATTCTTCTTTGCAAGCTTTTGAGTAGAATACCCTTCATCAGGCTGAGGAAGCATCTGCAGTTCATGTGCGCTCTTCTTGAATAGAATGAATAGTAAAGAAGCCCAAAGCTGGTATGCATGCAAGAAAGAAGTCAGTGAAGATGTAAAATGAGAAGTCAATGGTGAGAGACAGGTTTGGGGAGGGCGAGGATGAGGAGTGAATGTAGCTGGTAAATAATGGAGAGGTACCTTGGGACTGAATTAACTGAAGCATCTTTTATTAAACCATTTAAATAGTTGTAAAAAAGTTATTTGCAAGCTTTTGAGCACAAACAGCCTTCATCAGATATAGGGAGACTCTGTGGGTGTTGTATGTTCTCCACGGTAGAAAAGGAGCTAATTTTACAAGGAGCAGGTCTGTGAAAACGTAAATGAGTGGAAGTTTGGAAGACAATGGGTAGATATAGAAGGGGAGGTGGGGAAGGGAGGGAGATGTGTGAAGCAATGCAAGTGGTCAGCTGGATGCTGGTTACCTGGGGTATCCGATGTCAGGCAGGTGGTAATGTGTCATGAATCCAATGTCTACGTTAAGTCCATGGTTTTTGGTATCCAGTAGATTATGAAGTGAAGTTTGTAAGCTCATCTACAAAAGGTGCTTTGTAAGTTCCCTTTGAGGATTAGAATTGAAAGATCGGAGAGGGAGTGATTCTCTTCTGAGAACTGTGCACCCACAGGTAATTGGATATTTTTGGTTTTGATGGTTTTCAGTGTGCATTCATTCTGGTACACAGTTGTTTGGTTTCTCCTAAATATTTTCCATCAGGGCATTTAGTGTACAGGATGAGATGTATTACATTTGTGGAGGTGCAAGTATAAGATCCAAGAATGGTGATGGTTCTGCTGTGGGGTGTGGTTATAGTGGGGGTAGTGGAGATGTGTTGGCAGGTTTTACATTTCTTGTCCCTGCATGGTCTGGATCCATTAGGTGTGCTTTGGGCCATAGGAAATTTGCTTCTGGGGATGAAGTTAGTGAAGTTCAGTGCTTGTTTAAAGGCTAGCATGGGTAGTTCTGGATAGGTCTCTTTAAAAATTGGGTCTTCCGGTAGTATGGGTTGCAATTCTTTGAGGATTTTCCGTACAAGTTCCGGGAACAGATGGTGTGTCATAACTAATGGTGTGTGATTTGTTGGGATTTTCTTTTTGTACTGCAACAATTCTTAATGTGGTATCCAGGTGGCTCTTTCGAAATTGTGATCTCTCTCGGAAAGAGTGTCCTTGTTGTGTGAAAGCCCTTTTGAGATTTGTGAGATGATGATCATGGGTATTCTCCTCAGTGCAAATCTGGTGGTACTGGAGAACTTGTCTATAAATTACAGCTTTTTTGGTGTGTCTAGGGTGATTGCTGGTTCTGTGAAGATATGTATGTTGGTCCATGGATTTCTTGTGTATCGTGGTTTGTATTTTACCATTCTGGATATTGATCATGGTGTCTGAAAAGGAAACGTTGATGCTGGAGTATTTGAGAGAGAGACTGATGGAGAGGTGCTGATTATTGAATTTGTGATGGAATTCAATCAGAGACTGCAAGTTTTCAGTCCAAATGATGAACATGTTATCTGTATATCTTAAGTATAGCATCGGTTTGATGGTGCAGTTCTTGATGAATTCTTCTTCCTGGTGGGCCATAAAAAGTTTGGCATATTGTGGGGCTGTTTTGATGCCCATAGCTGTGCCCATGGTCTGGAGGAAGTGTTGGTTGTTGAAACTGAACTTGCTGTGTGTGAGGATGAAGTGTATAAGTTCAGTAATACCTTGAGGTCTGTACTCTGAGTTGTAATCTTGCTCTTGTAGTATGTGAGGCAGGCTTCCTGGTGTGGGATGTTGGTATATAAACTGGTGACATCCATGGTGAGTAGGAGGGTACTGCTGGGAAGGTGGTTTGTCTTTGAGTTTCACAGAAAATCTACTCTCTGACATCACCTACTATGAAAAACTAGAGGAAGATCCAACTCCCCTTTTCACCTCAAAACTAAAAACCATGATCACATCATTTCCATCTGAACTACAAGAAAAATGTCAGACCCTGATCCCTCCACTACCCAATCCAGGGACCTTTTTCTATGCTCCCTAAAATCCACAAACAAGGGAACCCTGGCAGACCTATATTTTCCAACCATGGAACCCTACCTGAAGAAAGACCAGGTTCATCAAATCCATGCTAAAGCCTCTTGTCACCCAAAGACAAAGTTTTATCCAAGACTCAACAGACTTTCTGCAAAAACTCAAAAACATAGACCTTCCTACCAATACCCTCCTAGCCACCATGGATAAAACTCAGTCAGCAGAAGTTCCAGACAAACCACGGTCCAACACACAGTCCTCAATGATGGATGAGGTGGAAGATGATGTCAGGATCTCAATGGCTGTAAAGAAAGAAGAAGGCTGTGGCAAGACAGAGGTCTCCTGTCACCTAGGGTTCTCCCTTGCCATAGGACTCATATCTGCACCCTGTCAAAACCGTGTGGTTGTTGATTCTGTGCACAAACTTCCTCACATTAAACAAAGTCACATGCAGACTCCTACCACAGGAAATGGCAAGACACACTTCTGTACCAACCTCCAAAAGCCCTGCAGCACTGAGACAGTGGGAACGGAGACAGTACTAGTGAACCCTGTAGTCTTCAGCCACAAATCTGCACATACGCAGCAGTATCCTAATAGTTGTCTTGCATCTGGGTTGAGACAGAGTGCAATTTGGCAGCTTCAGCTGTGACTGAGCAGTCCTATTCAGGAACCGCTCTGCTCACCCCACAGAGGGAAGGGGCTAGAAAAGGAGCCTGAAACCTAGGCTGTCTTGTCTGCTACTGACTAGATAACTGTGTCCAGCGGGATTACCTCATGGTGGAAAATATCATAAGACAATGATTTTTGCAATGTGGAATGTTCTCAACTTGATGGATAACCAAGACAGAAAAAATAACTGTCATTGTCACCGGGGAACTAATGAGATACAACACTGACATTGAAGACATATTTCAAGAAAACAGATACCGACATCAAGAGTTGAGAGGAGCTGGCTGCCAACCGACTCAAATGGTGCAGAAACCTTAACCAAGTGGCAGATTGTTTCAATGTAAAGCACTGTGCCCTTGTAGCAGAGACGAGAGGGCAGAAGAAGGAAAAGGAGAGGAATCTCAGCTTGCAACATCTGCGGATACATCTGGGGCTCAAGGTTTGGACTCTTAAATCACCTCAAGACCCATAAATGAGCCATGTTAGAGATCATCCTTGAATCTGGGATTGCCAATGGTGACAATTAGAGGGCAGTGCTTGGAGAATGTTAATCATTTCCTCTACCTAGGTAGCCACTTTTCCAAAAAAGCAAACATAAACTATGATATTCAGTGCAGATAAAATCTGCACTGAATATCATAGGAATCATTTTAGGATTGAAGGATTGAAAGCTAATCATATTCTCCATTAGTGGTGATTTCATTAGATGAAGAATTTTGAGGACATGGGTTCATTTACTTGTTTACCCTAATATATGTACACAGATACCTGCCAATTTGCTCTGGCCTTTAGGCTTCTAGAAGTCATAAAAACCATACATCCTGATTCCAGCGAAGAGTAGCAAACCCCATACCAAGATTGTAGTGATTCGGGATTATCATGTCAAAGTCATGGTATTATTGAGATTATTACTACTATTATTATTAAATTAATATTTCAGGTGGTTTCATTAAACATTTTTAAAGTACCAAAATGGATCTGTTGAGTGTCCCAGGTGAATGCACTTACTTAGTAAATCCAGATACCTAGTGGTACCTAGTGGACTCAACATGAAACACTGTTCCGTTGAAATGGAAGTCGAACCAGAACGGTACTGTTTCACACAGCCCTATTGCCTATATACATGCTCGGAGGTGGGAGGGTGAGGGTGTTTTCATGACTGCAGCTCTCAGAGAGCCGCTCTAATTAAAATGCATCATCATCATGTGTATTAAGCTCCTCCATGTTTCAAAATGTCCATAGGGCGCTTTAACTAAAGCGCATTTGACAATGTTTAGTTAAAGCGCCCCTGTGGCCATTTTGAAATGCAGAGGACTTAATGCATGTGCCCATGAAGTGATGGTGGCATGCTGTAATTACAATGCAGAGCAGACTCAATCAATCCCATATTAATTAGAACATGAACCAGCACATTTATAGGCATCCATATTGTTTCTGCATGAGATACTTGTGGGCACTAGCCCATCTCTTGCCCACCCAACCCAGGTAATGGTTACGTATGTGCCCTTTTCATTAGCCCCTTAGTAGAATCCTTGTCTGCCATGAAGCAGACCTGGGTTCATTTCCCAGATATACATGTAACTACAGCTTCATGACTTTTTTACCACTCGGTATCTTTTCTCATTGCTGTCATCTCTCTCAGCCATTTATTGAATCACATTCTCTCTGCTGCTCACTACTCTTTTGCTCCTGCTTCATACCACAAAGTCCGTCCCACTGTAAAATCTGTCCTACCCTGGTTCTCTCCAAGCATACAATTCTGTGCAGCTGAAACACCACAGAAGGTCTCATAACCACATGGTCCATCCAACACATTGCCACCTTGGATGACATCAAGAA
>NW_017729032.1:6908823-6934922 GCF_001723915.1 Gavialis gangeticus | reverse complement strand
TAAAGGGGCTATGCAAGGTCTGGGCAGCTTCCACTCCTCCACATTCCTACCTAGACGTATGCATCAAAGGTCTTGATGACCTCTCACACATACACCATGATCCAGAAGGATCAACATTAGCCTACTACTACTACTTTCTCACTGTGAAAGCCAAGAAAGGAGGGACTGAGTCCTTAATTACGACAATTAGAGCAGAATTACAAAATTGAAATTATTTCATTTCTGTGACATAAGGTCAATAATCCTATTAGTTGTTAATGCTTTTATGCTCCCTAGGCAATCATGCTGATGGCATTACACCTGCACACTCCCAGCACTGGGTTAGCTTCCTCTGATAAAAGTATTGAACTGCTATTGTCGTGATGATTTACTCTTGGAATTGAATTATTTTTGTTCCTTAAATGGAAGATAATACTCTCTTCCACTCTCTTCTGATTCATGGCTTTTATGGTGAGAGGCAAACTATGATGAAGGGGCAATTAAGACACTGCAGGAGAGAAAGTGATATAAGCCTGTACCAGTGAGCACAGATGAATATTAGAATCCATGACCTGTGGTTGGCAAGCCATTGTCAGGAAACCCTGCATCTACCACCATCTTTGGAGTAGGACAGAAAAGCCCTAAACATGATTTGCATAGGCTGGATGCTCAGGGGAGATAGGCAGTAATAATTTTATGTAACCTATGTGACCTAGAGGTGCATCTGAACTGCAGTGCTCTCTATGGCATGAGCAATGAGGGCAGCTGGGGTGGGGTGGTGGAGACATTACTGCATCTGTTACAGTGCTGGACCATTGTGTAAATGTCTACGTGAGGGAGGGCTGGAAGGCAGAGGTATTCCTGCACCCTATGGACTATGTTAGAACAGTCTTTGTCCTAGGCATATTGTACTACTGATTTCTGAAGCGTCCACCTTAGCACAGCCCTGTTATTCATGTTATGTGCAGGAGTCTGCTGTTTTGCCACCAACAGGTTATTTTCTATCAAGAATGATTTATCTGTTTACTGTTGGGAAACATAAGGAGACGGGGTGGCTGGGATAGGATGATGCCTTTTCTTACCTATCATCATTAGACCTGAGCAAAAATGTGTTCCAAGCTTATAGTGTGGTTTTTCACCTGCCTTTGCTTGTTATGAGGGAGTGGAGTTGAGGCAAACTTGTTTTGTTTTTTTTTAAAGAAGCAGTAGGCACACTCCATGCATGATTGATTCTCATCAGTTGTAACAGACCTTGACCCTCCAGCCTTGCATTACCCTGGTTCTTTAGTTCAAAGATCATTCTGGGTAAAAGGCAGAATAGGAAAGAAAGCCATTTTTTAGCAAATTAGGACCAGCCAAATTTTGTGGGCTTGATTCTGCTGTTGCACAGGTATAAAGTAGGTGAGGTCAATGCAGTTACTCCAAATTAAACTGATGCAAATGAAAGCACAAACAATCCGTCAGTAGAAAATACAGGGCTATCTATATATGGTAGAAATGGGCCTCAGCAAAAACAAGGCACGTGTATCCAAAGAACAGAACAGCTCAGAATGGTTGTAACACTAAGGATTCCTATTTGAAGTCTCAGGGTTTATTTTGTGAATCATGTTTGCACACCTCACATTGTGTGGCACCCTGCAGCACTTTGATTGAAAATCGTTGGCCCAGCACCAGCTCCTGAGGGCTGGAATTCTCAGTCCAACTGCTGGCCTCACCGTACAATTTTCCAGTATACCCAGTATCCCACTAATGGTGTGAGCCTTCTGATTTCCAGTTTGCCTCTTTAGAAGGCACATGTCAAACTTGAACAAAGCATAGCTACAGGTAGGCTTTTCAGACAGTCTCTTCAACACGCTATTGCTTCTACTTACGAAATAAAGCCAGAAAGGTGGTGAAAACATTATACGAACAACAAACTGCTTGCATTGCCTAGCTCACCCATCCCTAGGAAGTCCATGGAGGAAGTAGTGGCCTGTCTTCTCTGACCTTGAGTGGTCCTGCAGCCACACAACATGCCACACTGATGCAAAATCAAGCTCAGGCTTTCCGTCCTGCCCATGGCTGTGTGTAGTTCTCACTCTCTTCCCCTATTACTCTTCTGTAACCTCTGTCTCCTTTCTGGTAGTTGTCTATTCCTTTCATTTCTCACCTCACTTCAGGCGAAAGGAAATAGAAACTTCCCCCAGTTCAAGCAAACCTAATGATAGGATGGGTAGACCATTATCCCTGTTTTAGAAGGAACATGACCCAACCCTGTTAGTCCATGGTTATAGATATAGGCAGAGGAATTCAATGAGGCATCAATTTTTGTAACAACTCCATAGCATCATGAATAGTATCCCCAAATAGTCCCCTGCCTAAAGGCCAGATTTTTAAAGTAAATTAGGCTTAAGATCTTAGGTACCTGTGTTACTTTTAAAAATGAGACTTTGACTTGTGGTCTTTTCAGCACTTGTGAAAATGTTTAAGTGTTTGCCTACCGGTTCACTCCTGTGTTATCTCTCTACCTTTGATGGCAAGGTGTGAATCTCAGGATGGCATGATGCAAGCTGCAACAGTATATAAAAACATTAACTTTGTATGAGGCAAGTAGCTTATCCGGCTTCCATACGTGAAAAGGTTTTTTTAAAAAAGGGGAGGAGGAAGGGGACAAATGTCTTGTTTTTTGTTTTTTTTTCCTTCGCTACCTCCATTATGGTAGTGAAATTAAAAATAAGACAACCTAATTCATAACTGAAAGTATAAAGCAGCCAGATCTGATGGTGGGGTGTAGTGGGTTAGCTCCGTTCACACAGTTTTTATTATTCAGGGCACGATAGACAATAGCATAACACACACATTGGTAATCAGCAAGCAAATGCAAACATAGTCAGTAAAGTGTCAACTCACAAACTTAGGGTCTTTTCCCAGACCCTAAGAGGGTCTCTGGCTCATTTTGCTGCTTCTAGCCTCATAGCTTTCTTTCTCACCGTGATCTTTCGCCCTCTGAGAGGGCCACTCTGGCTCTGTGTGGCAGCCTCTAGCCTCCGAGTCTTCCCTCTCTCTCTGTTGGAGTCTTTTCCAGCCCCCGAGGGTACCCTGGGTCTGTATTGCAGCTGCCAGCCTGGGAGCTCTCTTAATCTTTCTCATTCAATCCCCCCTTTCCTCTCTAGCTTCCTTCCCTGGGGGCTTTTATTTTCCTTTGACCAGCCAGTTATTCTCAGCAGCTGGTCCACTCCTCCTAGCTGGCCTGCAATCACCAGGTCAGTGCCCACAGCTGTGCTGCAGCCTGGGACAGCTTGGTACACACAACTGCCACCCTGGGCCAGAGCCCCTGCAAGCATGTGGCCCACTACAAGGGGTATGGGATGCATTGGTCACCATCATTCTGGATGACACCTGATTTCTTATCGATTAAAGTCACTCATGGACAGCAATAAGTCCCAAAGTTAAGGCACCAACCAGTGGATCTATAGAGACTGAAATGGATAGCAAGGTGGTGTTCTAGTTCAGCTTTTGAGTTTTGAGGATGGTGGTGTTAAAGCAGGGGGCAGCAGAGAATTGTAGAGAGTCCAGAAGACTATCCCAACAGTGGAGCCTCTTCTGTCAGAGGCCATGCTTATGTCTACCCATCTCCCAGGTTCCTGCCTTAAACTCCCTCTCCATTTAGGCTTTATACCCGGCATCGTTACAGAATGGCACATTGAATGAACATCAGACCTTTGCCTTAGCCTATGTCAGCTATTGTTTTCTAATTCTTTAAAACAAAAACTATAGCTCACTACTTAGTCTGAGCCCTTCTATTTTCAAATGCTTTGATTAAATATTAAATAGCACCAATTCCTACATATTCAGCTGGTAAAGTACCATGACAAAAAGCTATAACTTCTGTTCTAAACTGTAGTGGTAGCTGATCTATACCATTTTCCATCTTTATTTATTTATTTTTTTTGCTTCATTTAGGCTGGGATTATCACAGATCCCTGAAGGGATGAGGAGCCCCATTTCTACTGGGCCTTTGGAAGTCCAAACCTTAGGTTGAAATTAGCACTTGGCCTACTGAACTATCAATTCAAAGTGATACCACAAGGTGGAGCCCTGTTAGAAAAGAACACTCCAGATAGATTAAACTGGCATTTTAGCAGTGAAAAAAAAAAAAATAAAGGTAGTCTATAAACTCCTAAACCAGGATTAATTTGCCTTGTCTAGTTGTGAATAACCTCTAAGAGAATTTGGAGTAAAATCACCTCTGCCATCCAGAGGCATAGCACTATCACAACCTCCCAGTTGTGTGATCTACCATGGGATCAGGTCATGCAGATCTGTCCATGCCTGACCTGATGTAGTTTACATCAGTGTATAACTTCCACGTAAATTACACGAGGGGTTTCGTTATTTGTCAGTTTCTGTTTCCAAGGTCAGATTATTTCGTTGCCTTGGTTGGGAGAGATGCTGCTGGAACCAAGTCCAGTGTGAACAACAAGGAACTTCTAGAGCTAGGGAAAACTAAGGATTAGAGGATTTCAAATTGTTCAAAAGAACCACTGTACCACAGGGAAGGGATGATGTCTGTCACTTAACTAGGTTGTCAGTGAAGATTTCAACATCGAGTTAAGAAATCTCCCTAGAAATGGAAATGGAAGCTATAGATTTTCATCCTGGAGATGATATCAGAAAGCTCTGCATTAACAGAAGGGTAGTTTTGATAAATAAATACAAATCTAGTCTTTTTTTCAGCTTTTGAACATTTGAGTTTGTAAAAACCCCATCCCATTGTGGGACTGTCTGGATACAGATTTTGTTACAGTGCCCTTCCTCTGAACACAAAAATTCTTCCTTCATTTAAGCTGTGGGCACTGTGGGATTGCCTGGGATGTCTAGGAAGGATACAGTTCATGGGAATAGAACAGACAAACATTCAATTACCTTTAATATTTCAGCCTAAAGGTATATCTCTTTACATACGTTACAACACTCCTGGAGACTGAAGCCTAGTCTGCATCCAGTGTCTCTAAATCTTCAAGATAAACTGTGGGTATTTTTTAGGATCTTCCATGAAAGGCCCCAGATAGAAAATTCCATCAGTTGAGCAACAATGGTGGACTCAGTGGACCATTTGTACAGGCATTTCTTTTAAGCCCATGATTTTTCACACCCAGGATTTAAGAGTGAGATTTTCAAAGACCCTGTGGGGAATTATGCACCACTGAAAGCCAATGGAGGATGGGCACTGAACTCCTATTTGTTCCTGTGTAAGTCTCCATCAAGGTGTATGATTTTGTCTGGTCAAAAGAGCTACCGAGGTGATCAACAGGTATTTTTCATGTAGCTTTTAAAAATTGGTCAGTTCTGTTACCTGTCTCTTTCTTTTATTGTCTGCTGTGAGACATGTTGGGCTGTATTTAAAAAAAAATTACAAAATATATGGTAGACCCTAATTCAGGGAAATTCTGCATGTGGGACTAAAGCATACATAAAGTTAATCGTGTGCTTAATTGCTTTTCTGAATCGAGGCCTTGGTTTATAACTCAGTTGTTTAACCACAGAAATAATCAGAACTTAAACGACTGTATCTCAATGTTTATTATATTCAAATGATTGATTTGTTATTTGTTTTTAACCTGGGGAAACAAAAGGCAGGTAATAAAAACAAAACCCCCTCAAACATTACTGTTTTACATTTTTTTTTTACTCAATCTTCTCCCTGCAAAGTCAAAAGTGCATTAAAAAGTAATATTGTGCTGAGCTCACAAATATGCAAACGCCTCTAGATATCTTGTCTCAATAAAGTTTATAGAATGCATTCCCAAAGGTCTGACAACAAAACAGAATAAATCGCAAGGCTCATAAAAATATAATGCATGCCTTTTTTTTGCTTACATAAACACAAACAAATGCAGCAAGTGGTAGGAGAGTCTCCGTTTGAGAGGCGTCTTCCATTCATACCAGCTTCTCTTATCATACAGATGTGGAATGAATTACTCCCAACTAAGGGCAAAAATAAATATTACCATGTGTCAAACGCATTTAAAAAACACGCATTCACACAGCGTCTTTGGGGAGGTTTCCCCTCTCTCCCACCCCAGGTATTCCAATGACCTGTTCAGGAGCTTATCTTCTGGGAGCTCCATTGACCCAAAAACAATGCTAATATACCTGCTTCAGCAGTTTCCAGCAGGCCATTTTGGGCCAGACAGATACTTAGAACAATAACCTAACTTTTCATGTTACAACTATACTGTAATTATCCTTCAACATTCTGGACCCAGCATTACTGAAACTAAGGAGTACTGCCAGTGCAATAGCTTATATTCATAGATTCATAGATTATAAGGCTGGAAGCGACCTCAGAAGATCATCGGGTTCAGGCCCCTGCACCAGTCAGGAAAGACAACTGGGGTCAGGTAACTCCAGCAAGGTGACAATCCAGTCTCCTTTTGAAGATCTCCAGGGTAGGTGATTGCACCACCTCTGGGGGAAGCTTATTGCACAGTCTGGACACCCTGACTGGGAAGAAGTGTTTCCTACTCTGGACTTATTCAAGAAATGATTGAATGCTTATCGTTCTGGGATCCTTTGACCCAAGCTTGATGATCTTCAAGGTCCCTTCCAGCCCTAATGTCTATGAAATCTAGTCTATGAAAAAATTAATGATGAGTCTGAAACGGTCTTCCAAGTGTTTGTGGCCATTACTCCTAGTTTTCCCCTCGGGTGCTCTGGTGAACAGTTGTTCACCGAGCCCTTGATGCAGTCCCTTAATGTAGCGGTAAGCTGTTACTAAGTCCCCTCTCAGCCTTCTCTTTTTCAGGCTGAAGAGTCCCAGGTCCCTCAGTCTTTCCGTGCATGGCTTGCTGTGCAAGTCTCTGATCATATGGGTGGTTCTTCTCTGGACTCTCCCAAGCTTTTCCACATCCTTGTTACAGTGTGGCACCCAGAACTGGACACAGTACTCTAGCTGTGGTCTCACCAATGCCGAGTAGAGAGGAAGAATCACTTCCTTGGTTTTGCTGGAGATGCATGGATTGATGCTTGCCAGAGTATTATTTGCCTTACTGGCTACAGCGTCGCATTGCTGGCTCATATTCATACTATGATTTGTTGTTACCCCCAGATCCCTTTCATTCATGGTGCTGGTCAGTTTAGCGCCACCAAGCCTATAATGACCCAACCTTTGAGTTTGATCCCTTCTTAAAAAGAAGGTAGGAAAGGCTGGCACTTTAAGGTGCCTGTACACGGCATGGGGTTTAATCCTCATTAAATTAAATAGGTTTATAAAATTTAAACTTGTTTATTTTGGAGCATCGCATCAGTGTTTGCACACATTAAGTTTTCAAACTAATTAAGCCCGGTCCCTGGCTGGCATTGCAGAAGAGTGGAGCGGTCCTGTGCTGCCCTCCCAACAGCCCAGGATCCCTGAGACCATGCCCTGTCACATAGCTGTGGGAGCAGGGAGCCCACAAATGGCACAAGAAAATAAAAAGAGGAAGCAATTTGAAAGCGGTGCCAATTCGAAGTGGTGAACTACAAAGAAGTCGCAGCAGCATCTAGTGGACAATGAGGCTCATTATATATCTTTGAGTGCCTGTGTTTGCATGCAATTAATCCAAGGATGCAATGTTTTTATTCCCAGTGAGGCAAATGAAACTACGTCTGATGAGTTTTAGTTTAATGTGCCAGAAAGACTTTTAAAGCATCCAGCAATCCCTCTCATGCAAACAGTCACACAGTTGCAGCACAAGAAAGGGCAAAAAACATTGTGTGTACAAGTGCCTTTAGAGATAAACTGGTTTTGAGGGGCATGAACTTTCCTTTGCAACAGCTGACTTTGTCAGATGCTAGTCTATTGGTAGTGCCTGATGAAGTAGACTGTCATCAATAAAAGCTCTGAGATCTATCAGTTAGTAGTCTACAGATGCATAAAGTCTATGGGTCTGTGTTCATGTGACTTACTTTAAGCTTACTTTAAATGTGTGCAGCTGTTTGCTGCTCCTGGGAACCACATAGGTAAACTGGTATAACCTGATCTTGATCTAAGTTAGTGCACCTCCTCAAGCATACCATGTTTTGAGTGACTTAAGCCCTCTGAACTCCTGCATAATTGGGCAATTAGCCCATTTTTAGCTCATACCTAAATTATCACCATACCCTACTTTCTTCCTGACTTCAGACTAACACAGCTAAGAACCTCTCTTCTTGAAAAGGAAACACCTTTATGAGTTTAGTAACCTAAGTAGACAATTATATGCTGATTAAAGTTTGCTGTTTGTTTTTTTATAATGAGGTAATCATCATATTGACATCTGCTATAAGGGTATATGAGCTATGAATAAATATATACGTACGGTGTTTGGTTCTGTGCCTGAAGTACACTGAGCATGAAGAATACAGGAACCCTTCAGCTTTTACGACCCTTTACAAAATGCAGCAATTCTGGCTTCTGGATTCTCCTCAGACTACCCTGGATCCATCATGAGATAGGCGTATCCTGCTCCATTTAAACTACTAGGAATTCTTGGAGGAATAATGGGTCTCTAAACAAAGCATCATGCTAAGGTAGTACAGCTCTTGATTCCTCCCATAACTCCTTATTCCTCACACAGCAGCTCTGTGGCTGTTGGAGCTGTTCTGTGTCCCAACAGTTGAATAGCAGTTTTAGGAACAGAACCAAGATCCCCTGGTCCCATCCCAGTGTTCAACCACAAAACCACTTTTCTGAGATAGAAAAGATGTTTACTGACTAACTTTAAGTCTAAATCATGGGTTCTCAAACTGTGGGTTGTGACCCCCCGGAGGGTTGCAAACAACTTAAAAGGGAGGTGCAAACTTCCCAGAGGGTACGCACGGCGAAGCGGAGTGCAGTGCAGAGTGGTGGATGCTGGCAGCAGCTGCTGCGTGCAAGCTCCCCATCCCCCACCACCACCATCCAGCACTCGGGGTTGTGGTATCACAAAGTTTGAGAACCCTTGGGCTAAATCATTATGGGGATTTCTTCAAGTTTGGATGTGGAGTCAAACACATCTCACACATTATCACAATTAGGTTTGGGCAAAAAGGTATCAGAAAACTCCAATAAAACCTAAAGAATTTGAAACAATTTTCCTTTTATTGATTTAAAAAATATATATTTTAAGAAATTTGAAATTCAACATACATCCTGCAAAACATTTGTGAACCTTACGATCAACCTGGATCAGGTTCAGGTAGGTCTCTTGCATATGGTTCTGTATTGAAGCCATGGGTAATTCATTCTCTGTACAGTTTTGTCTCAGCATGAGGTAAAACAGTTCTAGGTGACTGTGGGCACGTCTATATAAGATGCTAAATGCGAAGTAGATTAATTCTACTGTGTATTGGTGCATCATGGCAAAAGCCCTGCTACTGCAGTAATGTTCAGTAGAATTGGCCTACTGAGCATTAGCATCACTAAAGAGGTGTGTGCCAGTTACTGCACACTGAGTTAGTATCTGTTATTACTTAAACTTGATGCACAGTAACTACAGCACACTAATGCACATGTAGACGTATCCTATAAGTATTATAGATTTAAAGTTTGTTCAGATGTAGCAGCAATAATGTTCACTGTCCCACATTTTAGGAGTTAAAATAAAATGGGAACAACTTCTGTTTTGAATTTTCTTCAACTTGGAAACCCAGCTAGTTCCGTGACATTAATTTGGAACGAACCAAAATCGTATCTGTGAATATTATTCCATATTGAGCCTTACCACTTTTTGCTTTTGAAGGACTTCTCATCAGTGTCGTGTCCAGATGAGTGCCGATGTTTGGTTTCCTGGGGACAAGCAGCAGCAGCGCACCTTGTGCCACTGCTACTTGTCTCTGGGGAATGCCTGTGCCATGTGCCTTTTGGCACATGGCAAGATAACTCGGAGGACACTAGGAAGGCTGGGGTCCTGGAGATCTCCTGAGGCTGCAGCAGTGGTGATCCTACCAGGTGAAGCCTGGCTGCAAGCCTCAGCGTGGTTCCAGGTGGCTCAGCTCCACTTTTCAGTAGTGTATGCTGCCCATGAGTGCATGGCTCGGTTTTTTTTTTTCCATGGGTTTTTTTGAATGAAAACAAACAGAGCCACATGCGTGGGCAGTGTTCCAGCACAGAGAGCACCTGACTGCAGTATGTGGTGCTACAGATGTGTTTGTGGCAGCACATCCCACACGGCTGCACTCGCCTGGATGCACCCCATTAGTCTTATAACATCCCAGTGACTTAAGGTGTTATCTTCATCTTACAGATGGAGATCTGAATCACATAAACATCAAGTGATTTGCCCAAGGCCATGGTGCAAGTTAATACTAGTTCGGTGGTTAGAAGCAAGAAATGGTTAGAAGTGCACCCATACCCAGACTACCATACTATGCCTCAGCTGGACACAGAATGCAAAACCAAACTATGTAGGTTTGGCTCATTTTTACCTGAATTTCAGAATGAAACTCAGAAAGAACAAACCAGTGAAAACGCATCAGAGAGCTCTAACAACAATGTATAGACTCAGTCTAGAAACCTAAATATTTAGGGTCAGATTAAGAAGAGAAATTCTGAATGATCATGTATTTCAGGTAGTTTTTTATGCCTCCATACTGCAGATACTGGGGTAAAATTCTAATTTCAGGTCTGCCCTCCTGATCTCTTTGCTGCAGTATGGATCTTTGGTGCCTTTTCAATATTAAAGCTTTGAATAGATTGTATAGATTTAAATTTGGGCACATCCAAAACAAATACAGAATATATTGATTCATGTATTGTTGTTGGTTCATCTGGCAAGTGGCACAAAGTTCTTAGCCCCCTAGAGGAAAAGAGGGTGGGAGGAGGGGAGAAAAAAACAGGGCAGAGAGAGAACAAAATCTCTCTAATCCTTAAGTCATTTGTCCTGAAATAATTTAGGCTGTAAAAAGATGTCTCATTTGAAGCAATCCAGATTGTCCTGGGTTTTGACCCAGATCAAAGCAGGAGCAGCACAGCAATTTACATGCCCAGTTCTTCCATGCTGCATTGCTGCTCCTCTGCCAGTAGGCAGTAAAGAAGAGCACATGGACTAAAACAGGCTTGCCCCTTGTCTGAATCACATTTACCTCCCAGACACATATTATGATAGCCCTGGAAAAAGCAATACACATTTTAACCCCCAGACTTCCAGGACAAAAGGATTTATCCTGAGAAAAATTCAGTGTCTGTTTTCTACTGTAGACAGCACTGGCATGGGATGGACATTAGATCCTTTCTATCATTTTTTTCCTTGCTATTAAGTATGAACATTCCTCACCTAGCCAGATCACTAAATATTTTTATACTTAATATTCCATGTTTAGCTGCAGTCATGAATAGATGTGAAATTTTTTTAAAAGGAACTACATTCTTTGGGACTATCATAAACCCTGTGATGTGTTTCAGTATCATATTGTAAATGGGAATGTCATGATTCTTCCATTGACATTGTAATGACTTCTTCGAATCAAGGCAATGTCAGTCTTTTTGCAGGGATCCTACCTAATAAGAATAAGCACTCATGGACATGTAACTTCCATTATCATCACTAATGGAACGATTATAATGTAAATCAATGTGATTTTTCTTAGTACCTATAATTTGCATATTATATGTGAGTTTAAGCTTCCTGGAGGTATTTAAAATTGAATTATAAATGCAGGAATGAATATTTTGTCTGGTGACTTGAGATTCTTTCACTAGCTGGATTGCAAACAAAGAACAATATAATTCATTTTTTTAAAACCTCTAGGAATCATAGCATAAATCACGTTTCACATAAAAATATATGTACATGCGCATATACTGATGAATATGTATAGTCAGAAAAAAAGCCTTTTTTTCTTTTTTTATTCCCAACTTTCAGCTAAGAAACAATAGAAGGACATAATGAAGCTTTTCTCCCAATCTGGTTTCTATGGTCTATTGTTGACCAGGTGTTTAAGCATGACTCCTTTACTTTTGCCTGTGGCACCTGGGATTCACAAGTGGTCTCCAATTAAAGTATGAATCAGGTTGGCATCACTTAGCTTCTGATATGAAATGCATTCAGTCTAGCATGGTTGTGGGCAGAGATATCTGTACACAGATATTTTAATTTACATGGATCTAAACATAGCAATAAAAGGTATGTCTGTGCATAAAAATGAATGACTTAAACTATACTAGAATTGTTAAAGCAGTCCAGTCCCTCTAACATTGGCACACTGGCACATAACTGTGCTAATGTCAGAGGGACATAACTTCATTAACTATTCTAAGTGTTAATGCACTTATAACTTATACCCTAAAGAAGAATACAAGGAACTGTTTACACCTTTACACCACTAAAACTAGATCTACACTTGAGAGTGTATTGCCCCCCCTAACTGTCACATTTATAGTGAAATTGAAGCTTTTTTAAACTTGAGAAAAATGGGGTTAGCCTTCCATATTACTTTGATTCTGTAGTTTTGGAATCAAGCATTCCTATTTGTGATTCATGTTAGGGATGTAAATATTGTTAAAAAATAAATCTCGTTTAACCTCCTCTAATTATATCGCTTAAACAGTTAACCGAGAATGCATACCTAATCGCAGTCAGCAGGGTGTGGAGTCCTGGGTTGGCGCCTGCCCTGCCGCATCATGGGGAAGGGACCACAGCCACCTGCCTGGAGTAACATGGGGAGCCAGGGGCCATGCACAGACCTGTCCAAATATAGCTGCTCCTGGGAGCTGCTTCCTGCGGCCTTTGATGGCGTTGTGGAGGGGAGGGAGGTGGATGCAGCAGTAAGCCCTGCTAGACTGCACAACCCATGTGAAGCTATGGGCAGCAGGAGTAGGTGAGGGGCTTCCCTAGCCCACTGCAGCTGCCAGCATGCAGGGAAGAAGAGAGCAGGAAACGCAGGTTGGGGATAGGTTTAAACTTTAAGTAGACTATTAATTCCCTCCAGTTGTCTTCCCAGCACATATGAACAAGCAGCTAATTGCTTAATTGAAGAGCCAATAGGCCACCGGCTCTTTGCTTCTTCAACCTGATAGGCTGTGGGTACTAGTCCCACCTCGTTCCTCCCCTCCCTCCTCTTTCCCTCCCTCCTGCCTGCCCAGTCCCCTTCCTGTTCCTGAGGCACCATGCCATGCCACTTCTCTTCTACACCAAACTGTGCCCTGTGCTAAACATACACTGGTAATGCATTACCAGTATAAATCTACTTATTCTTTAAACACGTAACCTTTCACATCCCTAGTTCATATACAGCCGAAATCTCACAATGAAGGTTCTCATGAGATTTAAACCCCAAAGAGCAGCGTATGTCCAAGGAGTTGCACCGTTTCTATATATTGATCTTTCGTAGGTTATGCCCATCGTCCTCCAGCACCATCACATTGGAGTGCATTTGGGGTCAATGTCATTCAGAACAACTCACACAGGAATTCAGGGGCCAGTAAATCCATTTCTGGTCACCAGCTCTGGTGGATTCTACCACAAACAACACATGCCACAACTTAAAATAAAACAAGATCCAAATAATACCCATTTCAAACTAACACTTCTAAAATTCTAAATGGGCGAAGCATCGGGTGTTGAAATGAGATCACGTGTACCTTTTGTGGGGGTTGAATTAACTGACCTCCTGAGGTCCCTTCCAATCCTAATTTTCTATGATTCTATGAGATGTAGCACTCTAAATCAAGACGTGTAGGAGGCAGTGTTTGCAACTAACTTAGTTACAAGTGCTATTCTTACTTGTGTGACCAAGCTTGTCTTTCTGAACTTACTTAGAAGGGATCCTCTATGATCTGTTGCACTCTGTTGTGGTCCTGTTTTATCCAAGGAAGGCTACAGAAAAAACAGATGGGCCAGCTAGTGGGGAAGAGGGTGTTCTCCCACCTTCTAACCCAATAGCTTACTGATTATGGCATTTGTCAATGGAATGGGAGATCTGGGTTCTAGGCCTCCTTCTCAATAAAGTGCCCTGATCGTCAAGCCTTGGACTAGACAGAGGCAATAACCCTCCATTTCCAAGAAGGAAGATATATGCTACCAGCAAGACAGGAACACTGTCTTATGGAAGAGGGCACAGCCCTAGATTGCAGCATGCCCTGCATTTTGACACCTGCCAGCAATAGTGCATATTCATTTTGCATTTTATGGTTATTGGATCAAGTGAATAGACAGCAATGAGTGCAACAGCAGAAGAAAGCATATTCAACATTTAGCCATTAGGTGCCTTTACATGAAATAGGATTTGGGCCATCATACCCATCAGGTGAGTGAACACCCCACCTGTGGACTTTCTTGCATCACTTCATCTATACCCTAAAAGTAGGACTAAGCTACCGCTGACCTGTTCCACTTTCAGCAGCCCCTGCCCTAGGGTTCTTACAAGTGCATAAAAGATACCACTGATCTTCCTTATCTCAGGATTTCTTGTTCCATTTTTTTTCAAAGGGTCCTCACTCCACAGATGACAAGAAACACATGCACCTGCCAAGGGGGCACGTACAACCTGAATATTTTCCCTGTACTGTGCTATAATTCCCTTTCCATTTCTGAAGTCATACAAATGTAGGACCATGCTTTCCACTGACTGATTACTGGCAGGTTTGATTATATAAATAGCACTCTGCAATTCAACAGAGTTGGAGGCAACAATGAAGGATTTGCTGGAGATGTATTCTTCCTTTGCAGTCTCATTTATCAATGTACAGTTTCTCACTTGCCATTTATCATCTGCTTTTCTGTGCTCTCCTTGACATGTAGAGGATTTGTAGTCAGCTAAGTGGAGCAAGGATCTCTCTTGAATACCTTACCATACCTGGCTGGCTGACACACTCCTGTATTTTCCCCAGTTTAACTTTTCTTTAAATAAACTTGACAGGTTCAATATATCCTTACTGAGAAGGATATATTTAGTGGAATTATAAGTAATAGGGAATGAACTGAAGGGTTACAGCTGAAGGAAAAGGAGAGGGAGACAGAGTGAAATGCACCTCTAATGCTCATATGGGTATATAATAACAAGCAGTTTTAATAATTGCATTCCTTTTAACTCAAGAGGACTATAAAATAGCATAATGGAATATATGCAGTAAAGCTGGAAGGAAACTACTTTCCCACCTCATGAGACTTTTCACAAAAAAGTTCCAGTCTCAAATCAGGGTGAAAACTCAAAAGACAAAACTCCTGAAGGTATTTAGGTACCTGAAGATGCAGCTAGGTCCCTGCAGAATTTACAAAAGCACCTGTGCATCCAACTCACATGAGTTTCACTAGAAGCTATGTGTCTAGTCCCTTTTGACTATCCCAGAAGCAGTCTTTTTTTTGTGTGCATCTTTAGGCACCTAAAGTCAAGCCCAAAAGTCTACAATATTTTCAAGAACTGAATAAAAAAATCTAGATGAAGTCAGATGAAAATGTCCTTCCATTGTAGTGCCAAGACACTGGTGGTGCCCTTCACCCTTCCTGACTCCCGACTTCCCCGCCCTGGCATTTTCCAGGGTTAACTGCTGCCTGACATGTGAGAAGCTAGAGAGGGAAAGGGCCTTTTTGTGGCTATTTTAAACACGTGGTTCCCTGAGAGAACAGTGGAAGCCCCTTCCAGACCTATATGCCTTTTTATTTTTGTTCAGTTTAAAACATTTAATTGTTTGGCTTCTGTGTTTTCTTTTCTACACTTTAGATTATATTCCAATAGTAAGTCATTCAGAACCCAGCAAGAACCTTCTTTTTTTTCAAAAATATTAAAACAGAACATTTCAACAGTCAACACTATTATTTTTTCCAAAAATGTTTAAATGAGAAATTTATCAACGTTGATTTCATCTTGCACATACTTTCACTCTTGATACTTCAGGATTTCAGACAAGCTTTGTCAAAATATTTCCAGCCATTTCAAGTATACATTCCATTACTTGTATCTTGCAGCTTCCAGATACCGGCCTTGTATCAGAGCATCTGACCAGGTAGTGGGAGACCTGAGTTCTTGGTCTGCTTCAGCTTCAGGGGGGTTCAAGCACATCTTCCACTGCCCAAGAAAGGGCCCTAATCATTAGGTTCAGGCCTAGGTTGGATTTGGACGATTTTGCACCACTTCAGTTATAAATAGGGCAGCTAATAATAAAAAAAAATAATGGTGATAGGAGGAGAGGATGCAAGAAGAAATATGACTCTGGCCCAATGAGATGTGGAATGTCTTGGGATCTGTTCCCTGATCCATCGACTTTGTATGCGTTGTTCACGAAAGAGGTAGTCATGAAATGTATAAGACCTGTTGGGAATGTTCCCAGCCCCACTCCCCAGCACCTAACTTGGCATGATGAATGCCACTTGTGTAGCTTGGTGCCTTTCAGCTGCAGTAGTGATAAGCATTGCCATTCTTGAGTCCCTTTGTGACTCTTACCCTTAATATCCATTTCCAGCCTAAAATGGTCTTGCAGGAGTTTGTGACTGTTGGACCTTGTCTTCCCTGGGGGTACCCTGCTGAACAGACATTCCCCCAGTTCCTGATGCACACCCCTTATATACTGATAGGCTGCTACCAAGTCGCTCCTGAGCCTGTGCTTTAGGATGTAAATTCTTTGGGACAGGGACCCTGTGATAAAAGTGCCCTTGCTCTTGTTCTAGCACTTTGCTGCCACTGTTGTAGCGGTAATCACAAGTTTCATAGGTTTCATAGACATTAGGGCTGGAAGGGACCTCGGGAGATCAAGTCCAGGCTCCTGCCCCAAGGGCAGGAAGTCCACTAGGGTCAAAGGATCCCAGCAAGATAAATGTCCAAACGCTTCTTAAAGGAGTCCAGAGTAGGTGCTTGCACCACCTCTGGAAGGAGCTTTTTCCAGGCCTTGGGGGCTTGGACAGTAAAGAAGTTTTTCCTTATGTCCAGCCAAATAAATGATCATTTAATCATTCTCCTGCTACGTCAGGTGTGTCCCCTATATGTGATGTGGATATTCCTCGGCATTGCTGAAGTAGGAAGGAGGAAGAGAGTTTTATTTCAAGCTGGATTTTGATAGCCACCCTCCTCACCACAAACACAAATTTCCAGTGACAGAAAACATTTTGCTTTCTCTTCCAGTTGTCTCCAGTGGACTTTTATGTATGCTGCCTTCAGAGTGCAAATTATGGGGGAGCTGTTGGGGGGCTCACCCCCCCCATAAGAGATAAGAGCCCACCCCCGTAAGATTTAAAAATTATAATGGCGTGGGGGGTGTCTCTGATCAGATAGCTCCTTCCAATGAACTGATTTCATTTTTTTTGGCAGACCCTCTCCTCCCCACACCCCCCAAGAGTCAAAGTGTAATTTAAAACCTGGCTGCTTTGTTGCATGGAGCACCCTTCCAGAGCTGATAGGCAAGGCACACATTTGATACATATACCTATCTATCTGTTTGGTCTGTTTGATCTAGACCCCTGGCCTTTTTAGGTTGCCTGTCACTAAGGTTTCCATTCTCCTGCTCATGTATCCCAGAGGCACACCAATTCACTGTCCTTTCACTGCCATTTCCAAGTGAAGCCAGAAACCTGCAGTATAGCAGCCTATAATCATCATTGCAATATATACATACAAGGTCACTCCATAGAAACCATAAAAGCACAGAGCCTTCTCATGCTCATCTTTCAGAATGGGCCACCTAACAATACATCACCTCTTATCTACTACCTGCAAATCAAAGACTTACCTTATCCAGTTCCCCACTGTGGTCCAAGAATTGACACCATTTTCAGCTGTCTGTCTGCCTCTCAATCAACCGATCTCCTTCCCCATCAATTTGTACCTGAACAGATTACATATAAAATCAGTTAGCAGTAGCCAAGGCCCTAATGGTCTTCAAGGAGTCTTTGCCTCTTTTCCTTTTTGAGGCTATAGAAAATGTTGCTTGGCGTAAATTCTCTCTCTTACTTTTTTAGCTATGAGGGGGAATCTGCATGTTGGAGTAGTGATTCAGATGATATAAGCCTTGAACTGCAATTAAATCAATGAGGCTGTGACAGTGCTCACAGCTAAGGATCTTCCCCTTACTTTGCAGAAATTTGCTCATCTCTGTCCTTGCATGTCCCTCTCCTTCTGGATGTTCAAATTCCTTTTGGATGTAGACATTAAGCTTAAAACAGTACACACGTGAAAGTAAAAGAGGAGTTTCTAGGTGAGGAAGCAGAAGATGTTAAGCAGCAGTGCTTAATATTAAAGGTAAAAAGCCCCAAAAGGTAGTAAAATGGACAGAAACTGTAAGAATTGAAAGTTTTTTCTTCCATTCCTTCATAATATTTAGCCTTAAAGTGCATTACTCAGCCACTTCTCTTCATCCAGAGGAGTCTTCTTCAATGGGCCTTTGATCAGACTCATAGCGACTGAAGAGTTAGCCTTTGAAGCATCCCCACTGGCAGATTCTGTTAAGAAAATTAGCAAGTACTAAATAAAATAAATATAGATAGCTTTACTGGAAAGCTTTCTCTGAGCTGCTTCTGTCTTTCTTAATCAACTAAGAATAGGCTGTGATTACTGTAATCATTGTGCAATTAATCACTATAATTACATTTTATTGGAGTAATAGTTTAAAAAGCAACTAACATACTTTCTACTCTTACTTGACTGGAAGACATTTAGTGCATGTCAAAAAGTTACTAAGTTTATGTCTTTGTAATTTATTTTCCATTTTGCCATCTTAGTATAATTATTTTTTATAAATACAACTGTAGACTATGTCTGTAAGAAACTCATGCAAGTCAAATGTACAGACAATATTTACGTATGTGAGGAAATGCTTGTACTTTACCAATTTATATAGCAGGGCATTTTTGTAATAATAATATACTTTTCATTTTATATATATAGATATATATATATATATATATACACACACACACTGTGGTCACTATTATAGGTGGGTTTGGTTTGAAATTGAGCTCTTATTTTCATTACATTATTTTTATTATTGATTGTAGAGTGATTCTTTACCCTAAGCGAAAGAAAGGGGTATATTTTTACATTTCTTATTTATACAGAGATCCTTATATTGGATTCAGTTATCACACTATCTGACTACCTAGGGAATTATTTTTTATGTACAGTCTTTGATGTACCATACCCACCAGGGTGAAAACCTGGTTTTGTTGTGATCAATAATTTATTTAGCCTATGTGGTTTCAGCATATTGTTTCAGCCATCTTAAAGGAATGTCATCGCTAGTGTGAAGGGCTTGGAGGCCACCAGGTAGCACTGGAAATAGACCCAAGTCAACAATGTAGGTTTGAACTTGTCCACAAATTCATTTCTTGCTCTGGTATAGGTTTGATGCACAGGTTTGATGTCCAGTTCGAAAATGGTTGATAAGTGCCCAATAATGGCATGGCCAGTTAAATCCTGGTTGACTGACTGTAGGGTCAGAGATGATGTGGTGATTGACTGGTGCTTGTAATGACCCTTCTTCGTGCCATTGAGTAAGTAAGGAAAAGTCAAAGGGTTTTGAAAGGGTGGACCACATTGGTCGTCTTGAGGGAAAATCATTTTCTTAACAATAATAAAACTCTCCATTGACGTCAACAGTCCTAGGATTTTATATGCTGAATTTGGGTCTTCTTTCTGTTTCCTATTGTCCCTCTCAGTGGCACTGTATAGTACACCTTCACCAGACTGTCAGAGTCATGGGGCTTGAACACCAGGTCTCATGCAGTCCTTAGCAAGGTAACTCCTCCACACTGCTGCTCTTTAGTATAGGTGGCATATAGGGGCTTAGATAGGGTGCATTATGTCTAGTCCATGAATGGACCACAGTCTAGCCTTAGGTTTGGAGGCCACCACTGAAGTGTATTTTGAGTATTTAATTTCTTGAAATACATACTGATGCACAAGCTCTAGAAGAAAGCACAGATTGTTTCTGTCTCTGCTTTGAGTTTCAGAAAGAGCAGAACAGTGGCATTTATCACTGCAGCTCTGCAAAATTCAACCGTTTATCCTCGTTGTGAGGCAGAAAGCATTTACCTGGGGTTTGATTCCTGGAAGATCCACGCTTGTTCACTTTGGGCTTTGTGTTTGGACCAGCTCTGAATTTCGTAACCACCTCAGTCAAAGCAATGGAGCTTCACAACTTTTGGATATAAAACCCAGAAAGAAACCTCATCCCAGGTTAAGCTAAAACAGGAGCCTAGGTTTGCTTGAAGTATTTGCAATGCTTTAATTTCCCTTTCAGTGAGCCTGGGTTGTTTCATGTCTGTAATGAAACCCAGTCATATGAAACTTTCCTGTTTTCTGGTTGCCTTGAGAGAATTTGTCACAGCCCAAGTAATAATGTACTTCTTAATGTGTTTGTAGAAATTATTCCAATATATATATATATTTTTTTTATCTGAGGTAACAGAATTAGGCTCTGAAAAGTACTGAAGTGAATCGAGTCCCTTAAAAATGCTGTGGGGCATGATGGTATGGTTCCATCTTGATGAGCTGAGATTTAGGCACATCAAGAAAGGAATTAGTGTGCCTGGGAATTACAGACACAAATCCCTGCATGTCAAGAAGATAAGAGAAAATATACTACATTGTCTCCAGCAGCAGCATCTTACCCACACACTTTGGATTTTTGGAAGGTTTTGTATAGCTTTTTCTTTCTAAACAGTTGGCACCTGCTGATGAGAGAGAATCTCATATCTATAAGTGACATTCTCAGTCTTGCAGACGAGATCAGAAATGACACTCTGGCTTTCAGATTAGGGTTGAGAAACAGAGTTTTTCTGTAAAGCTGAGGAAGATTTGAGGATGCTTTCAACAAACAAAAGCACCAGGGGGGGAAAAAAAGAAAAAGACTCTAAGGCAGGGTCAAGCTTGCTCTACTATAAAGGCACCAACCCCTTGAAGGCACCAAAAAACCTCTTTTAACTCTCCAGGAATTTGATATTCATGCTAGTACATCAAAAGGTTGGGACAGCCATTATGTATTAAAATTTGTCATTTTAAATTGCTTTTTTGCTAGCACTAGCAATATAGATATTGAAATTTCCACAGAAGTGCTTATCTCATCAAGAGTAAAATTATAGTATATGAAATACTAATTACAGTATTATGAAGAAAGGTGAACTTTCTTGTGACATTTTGTCTATTAGTGGAATACTAATGTGCCTCTTCCTTAAAGAAAAAGGAGTTACTCATCCTAGGTACTGTTATTTCCCCAACAGTGTCCTTGTATAAACAAACACTTTTGATTCCCCCCCTAAGTGCTTGAGAATCTGTGATGTCTCCTAGAGGGGCCTAAGCTTTGATCTCATCCAAATGATCATGTCTGTCATAGATCAGGAAGCTCTTCGCAAAGTCCAGTCAACTTTTCTAAACACCGGTAGCATCGTGGTTCATTTCTTTGTAACATGCAGATTGTGAGGTGCTGTGAAGAGAGGAGGTGGGTTGAAGTGCTTTGTAACTCATTAACATTGACTTTGCGTGAGCTGATTTCAGAAATACACAGACCGCATCACACCTTGTCCAAATTCAGTACCGTGCTCCTTTAAAATTTCATAAAAGAGAGATAACTTTTTGTTAGTATTCCCTTTGGGGGGTTTGGTTGTTTCAGACACAAAGGCAGGGGTAAACTAGGATTTTTCTTTTTTAAAATAAATGTAATGGTTGGTAGCAATATTTATTAATACTCAGGGCCTTGTTACACAGTCATTTTTGGCAGCTCCTGGGGCTCTTAACACCTAGATTGTCTGCACATTAGTGCCTGAAACTAGTTTTAATCACTCATCACAGGGCCATCCCTGTGGGGTCGCTAATCAGGGCAACTGCCCTGGGCCTTGTGCTTTGGGGGGCCCCACGGAGCTGGACAGAGTGGCATGGCGAATCTGTGCTGCCACCAGCTTCATTTCTGGCCGCTCAGCACCCCGCCGCCAAATCCGCTGCTGGCTTCCTTGTGTCCAGAGGCAGAGCCCCACACCCTGCTCAGGTCGTCTCTGACTCATTATGCAGCTCAAAGTTATGCCACTGCCAGGCAGGGTTATCCCTGCTGCATGGTACCCAATTTGTGTTACAATAAGGTATAGCCACTATGAGTTACATCTTAGTGTGAACACGCTACCTCCCCCCCTCCTTCCCTTTCCTGCCTTCTCTGTCCCAGATCAGGCTCACTGCACCCACTCCCAAGCTCCTCAGCCCCCCACATCCTTGATCATTATTCCCCCACCCCACTGCCACTGCTGCTGTCTGGGCTGGGCTGGGCTGGGCTGGGCTCAGCGTGGGGAACAGCAGCAGACTGGCAGTGGCATTGCCAGGCTCTCTTGGAACAGGCAGGGCAGGCAGCCACACAGGGGTGGTGGGATGGCAGGGCGGGAAACTAATGGGGAGTCCAGGGTTGGGTGTGGGGATGGGGAGCCCTGGGAGGGGGCAAGGGGGAAGCCCAGAATGGGAAGAGGAACTTTCTTACCGTTCAGTCCTCTAGGGTCCAGCTGGCCTGAAGTGTGACTGCTCCAAGCTCAAGCTAGCACTAATACCCATCAATATTTGCTCATCTCCCAGGGTAACATGTAAAAAAGCCCTAAGAAATATAAAAAAAAATGTCATCTCATGAGATGCCCTATCAGAACTAGTTCAAATTCAAAAGGATGAAATAAGTTCGTATCATTATTGGATACTTGTGCAAACCTAGTACTGGTCACTCTCAGAGTTGTAATTCAGAGCTGCACTTTGTCACTTTTGAGCTTCTCTGGTATAGACAATGAAAAATAATTCATGATGACTAATTTACTTGGCAAATTTCATTTCTTTTCCTGTCCATATAATGCATATGAACAAATTAGTTTTATCAAATATTTGTTCAAAATCATTGCTTTGTTTTCATTTTTCTCTCATACATATAATGACAAATAGCAATCCATGGATATTCAGTACTTTATATGCTAAATTTGAGCAACATTGCTCAGTTGTAATTAGTCTAAGAAACCACGTTTCAGGACCATGATTGCACAAAGATCCATGGTTTTCAGCCACAAATACTCATGCACAGGTGTTTGTCATATGATTTCCATAAATATTTACACATACAACTTAAAATTCATTTTCTGCAGAGATTTGTGCCTCCGCATTGGAATGCTTGAATGTACATTAAAAGTAAGTACAAAAGTTCATAAGGATCACCAAAAAATGAATGCATTTAAAATAGAATGACAAATAATAGAAACTTTTTTTCTTTTGGCAGAACCTTTTCCAATCTCTTCCAAATTACTTTCTCTGATTTCATTTTCTAATGGCAAACATGACATTTGGAATGGAAGTAGCATACAAAATTACATGCTAAATCCTTCGTTGCTGCCTTATGCGGTCGTGTGACATGCAATACTGTTTGAAATTGTCCAGACCTGGTTACAATAGTGACTCCTTTCTGAAGCCAGGGTTGACTCCCTGCTCTTGGGGAGAAAAATCTGAAGTGCACCTCACCTTTATAATTGTTCTTTGGCCTTTTCTGTGGCCTAAGGGCTTGTTGGGATGAGGTTTACTGGCAGTCAGGGAGTTGGAATGGGAATCCATTAATTGATTAGCGATTTTTTTGTCAGCAGTTGAGGAGTGTTTCATGATTTAGGTTTATGAGCACACTGTGTGGAGATTGCCTTCATTTATTTATTTATTTTAAAAGTGTGGACAGCTTTTCCGTGATAAGGATCCAGTCAAGCAATAAATGTACAGAAAAGCCAATTATTGCTCCTTATCTTGCTGCCCTTTTTATATACAAAGTTCTTACTAATTTCAGTGCACCCTGTGTGTATAGCAGGTTTGCAAGACAGGGTCCATAGATAATCTGGAAAACTATGGGAATGCCCTTGCATCTTTATCACAATTCTACGTATAATTAACCTCATCTTTTAGCAAAAAGTCACCCAAAGGAAAAAAAATTGCTTTGCTATAATATGATCTTTCCTGTTTTGTATGGAAAAAAATTAAGTCAAGAGAACAGGAGCTCCCTCTTCTTTTCAGTGTCTGACCATGCTACCATATTGTGAGCCTCTGCATGACATTAGGATTATCATCAATCTCCTCTGATCTATTTAGACAGGTGAACCAGGTGAAGTACTCTAGCATGTGCTGCAGCAGAGCTTTCTGCTAAATACAGAGCCACTTTTAATAGCACTGTAAATCAAACATACCAAGATAATAGTTTCCATCTATGGATCTGAGGAATGTTTATGGCAGATAGAGTACTCGAGGAAATACATCATCGTATTTCTAAGGGTAACCTATAGGAAGCAGTTAAATCTTCAGGAGATATTTTCCCAGAATCCATTTGCTCTAAAGAATTGACTACCCTGAACAATAAATATAAACTTGTGTTTTGTACCTTCTAAGTAGAGTGTGCTGATGGAAGTTATGCGGCACAAGAATAACGTTTTTTTACAGTGGCAATAAACAGGTGTGTTGTACATATTTATGTAAAAACAATGGTATTGGCACTTATATTTCTACCTTATTCCTGGGGTTTGATCTTCTAGACAACCTATAAATGGATATTTTTAAGCACTGTATCTGCTTTTTGTAAAGATTTGTATCAGCACTGAATGCATTATTGTTACACTGTTTGCATCACTGTGATTTGAATTAAATATCCACATACATATATTAAGGATAAAATGTGGTGAATTTATTAGAGACTGGGAGGTGTCACCAGATTAGCCCATCACTTTGAGGCGTGCTCATTTATTAGGGGTATGTTTCTAGGGTATTTGTAATTCTATCAGTGTGCTGCTTATGTTACTTGTGTTTCTATATGGAGCTGTATCTCTCCCTTCTGCAAGTCCTCACCCCAATGGAGCTATCTTGCAGGACTCAGTTTCAATGGGGCTGGGTTCCTCCAGCCACCAATTCAATCAAATACATACACACATGCACACACAGATTAACGTGACACGCCTGACCCGGCTGGGTTGATCAGCATGGACAGGCTGACACCCTCACATGCCAGGAATCAGTTTATTAAGGTAACAATAAAATGCAGTCAAACACAAGCACACAGGTAATCTGAATCCAGCTGGGTGTCCAGCTGACACCCTCATGGGCCAGCATTCAGTTAATTAGGGCATGTCTGAGCCAAACTGGGTCAATCAGCCTGTACAAGCTGATCCCCTTATGTGTTTCAAACTCAGCATGTCCCAATCTTTTCCCCTAACTGTCCTAGTAGTAGTAGCCTCTTGATGAGCAGACCCCACAGTATTTCTGGGCTTCACAGGGATCTTCACCTTAGGTAAAAGAAGCATTGCTGCAGAGCAAGTGGGGAAGGAGAAGTAAATAAGGAAAAATATACCCAGTTGCTACCAGTTTGACTATAAAAGTTATTTATTGCTGAATATATGAAATATATAATGGTACTAGTAATAATAGACATGCAAAGGAAAAAATCAAAACAATTACAATATTACCCTGGTTTCACTAAGTATTTGGGGAAACTTAGCTCAAGCTTAACTAATACAATCCAGGTTCAGAAATCTATGCCTAAAGAGAAAAGAGAGAGAGAGAGAGAGAGATCTGGGATCTCACCAGTCCAAGGCACGTGGGTTGCAATGCTGACAGCCAAAGTTCTTAGCATGATCCTTGAAGGGAGACGATCTGTTGCATCCAGCTTCTCAAGAACAACAGTGGATGGTGTCAGAGAAATTTCTCCTCTTGAAGCACACAGAGGTCTGCTTTTACAGATTTTTATACCCTGAGTTCAGCTTCTTCAATTGACAAGAGTTATCTGGTTTGGAACATCTCAAGAAACTGATTAACAACCAGGCAAAACAAATTTTTAAGGAGTAACCAGACACTTAGGAGCCAGCTTGAAATTCTTATGGATAGCAGATATACTGGATGGGATACTTCATTGTTTCTTCAGAAACAATAGATAGCTTGCAGCATCAGAGTTTTGTATTTTTACCTGTTGTGAATAGGCCTCAGCTTAGCATGACTTTTCCAGATCTTACTGTAGTCTTTTAACAGACTTAAGGGAATTAGTGGAGTGTTCATAAATTTTGTGGGGAGGACTTCCACCAGTCATCCCAGGAAAAGTATGACAGTATTTGTGGTCAGGGCACAAATTGGCTGGATGGTGTGATGAACCCTTAACCATTGTTCAAATGTTGCCCATGCCCTCTCTGACTCAGTATCTTGGCTCAGCATTCCCTCACCCAGCAACTGAGTTTTAGTCAATCAAGTTT
>NW_017729032.1:6903574-6903823 GCF_001723915.1 Gavialis gangeticus | reverse complement strand
CATGCCAGGAATCAGTTTATTAAGGTAACAATAAAATGCAGTCAAACACAAGCACACAGGTAATCTGAATCCAGCTGGGTGTCCAGCTGACACCCTCATGGGCCAGCATTCAGTTAATTAGGGCATGTCTGAGCCAAACTGGGTCAATCAGCCTGTACAAGCTGATCCCCTTATGTGTTTCAAACTCAGCATGTCCCAATCTTTTCCCCTAACTGTCCTAGTAGTAGTAGCCTCTTGATGAGCAGACCC